>NW_028275165.1:19722580-20322580 GCF_013281855.1 Momordica charantia
AAGAAGCGGAAATTCAAACAAAATCTTTCAACCAAAACAAAAAACCACACGCAAGATTAAGAAATTCGAAACGGGAATCCCGAAATCCACAAAGGAAAAGAAAACGAAGAATTGAGATAGCTTTTTGCGAAAGGTAAGACGGAGCTCTTGAAATGAAAGCCAGAGAAGTGGGGAAGCTTGAATTTATATAGAAAACGCCGTCGTAAAAGAAAAAGAAAAAAAGGAAAAAGTAACAAGTGGGTCATGCCACGTGTCAAACATTCAGAAGGCCAAAGATGTGCCACGTAATTACTCCTTTTTTGTCAATTCGAAAAAGAAAAAAAAGAAAAGTATTTTTCTATTCTAAAAAAGATAACATATTAATTATTAACCACTAGATTAAGACCATTCAATAATCTAATTAAATACCACGTGATGACGTGTCATTGACTGTTGGGTGGTGGGCCCGTAAGTCCGTCTTGCGATGCGTTGGCAGTCGTAGTCGTCGCATTTAAAACCACTTATTTATTTGTTAATTGAATATTATTTATTAATTCCATCATTTTTAGTGGAATTCCTTTTCTTTTTTGCTGGATCTTATCCACTTATCCAAACAGACAAAATTTTCTGTGTGTTTCTGATTCCATTTTTACTCTTCACAGGTGCGAAATTACGGAAAAGGGCCATACACGTGGCACGCGTAAAGTGGCTGTGACACGAGTGCTGAGTCATCTCTCAGTCACGCTGTCTCCTTAAAAAAGGTAAAATAATTATAATCAATTTGCTTCCACATAAAATAATTGCCAGAGCCCTCTCTCTCCGCCAGCCACAGGCTGTAGCTGCCAACTCTATTATCTGAGATTTAGATTTCCAATGGATAAGGGTTTTTTTTTTCTTTTCTTTTTTTTTTTTTTTTTTGCTGTAAATCCAAATTCGATTTGTTAGAACGTTTTTAACCAATTAAATTATATTTAAATTGATTTTTTTTAATTATAAACTTTCGATATAGTTTCAATTTAATTCACTGATATTAATAGGTTTCAAAGATTATCTTGTTGTTATTAGTCCAATGTGACATTAAATGTGACAGGAAGTTCATGGATTTCTTTAGATTTTTTTTATTATGTTTTTCTGTAAATTTAACTTCCTTTTCAAACTTTTTGGGATGTTTTTTCATGGGCACACACTCATTAATGTAATAAATTGGGATTTAGACTTTGGTGTGACATATTATGTTTGGAACTTTTTCTAATTAAATGTCTTGCAGTGTTGACCCTTGAGGGCATCTGGTGGTGTGAAAAATAATCTTAATGTGTAATAAATAATAAATAAATGGTAAAAATACATTTTCAGTTCTTTAAAATTGAGTTTGTGTCGATTTGATACCAGAAGTTTTAAGAGGCATACGAGTTGATTTATCTTCTTCTTCTCTCCCTTCCATCTTTATTCCTCGCGTGTGGTACTTTAGCGCTGTCATCTCCATCGGCATCACCATTGTCTTGAAATCTCCTCCATCTCTCTTATTTATTCTTTTTTTCTTCTCTCCGACGAATTTTGTGTAAGATTTTTGGCAAAATGTTAAAAAAGCCACGTTGAAAATGTATAATTAAGAGATGTGCTCAAAGTGTAATAAAAGGGATCCACAATTTGAGGTTTTATTATTTTCAATTAAAACACTTTTAAGTATGTTATACTAACTCTAACTGATTAGAAGAAAACTTTAAGGAATGTGCTATGTGTAATTATGATCAACGAAGGAATTCCATGTGATTATACTAATTTTTCAATAGTGGATTTTTGTAGGTCATAGTTTTTTCTCCGATTTGAAGTTTTCCACGTAACTTATTGTATTCCTTTACTTTTGTTGTTTTCTTTTAATTTCTAAATTATTTTTTACTTATTCCTGCAATAGAAATAAGAAGTTTTCTCATCACTTCGCATGTGCTATTGACAAAGCACAAACACAAATATATACATGAAGTGAGGTAAAAGAGAGTTTCTCCCATCTTACTCGTTTCAGATCTATGAGGAAGAAAAGAGCGAAATGATAAAAGAAGAAAAATAAGTCACCCGTATTGCTTAGTCAACAAATATATATTTATATGATATTAATATTATCTATCTAGTGGCGTGTTTGGAAATGATGGTGGAAGTAGTAATCTTGAAAGAAAAAAATTAAGAATAATTGAGTTTCTAGAATTACCATCCAATTATATCTTAAAAATCAATTTTAAGTTACTTTATATTTTTCTAAAATCAAAATTTTAATTTGTCAAACATAATCAATAAAAATGAGAGTGATTTTAACCATAGCAAAAGTGATGTTGGCATCACTCCCAAACACACTGTAAATTAACTAGCTCAATCAACGAGTAATTTTTCGTGTCATTCTTTTTTTTTTCTTTCTATAGTCAACTAACAGTGAAATAATTCTACCAACTATTCAAACTTTAGAGGGACATTAAGCTCAAACTTAGATTTTGCCGAAACAAACAAAAAGAGAAGGGAAAATTGCTCTCCGTTGACGTGGCGCTTTCGCTGGAATGTGAAGGAAGGTGTGGAAGCAAATCAACACAAATTTCACGTGGTTGGGAAAAATCAATCATTGGAATATTAAATTTCAGGGAAAATAAAAAGTTCGTTTTGGGCACGGCCACGATGCGCTTCAGTTACGTTGGCACTTTTTTTTTCTTTTTCTTTTTTGTCTTTTTTCATAAATCAATATTTTGTAATCATAAAATAAGTTACACGATAAAAACGACCTAAACAAATTTACATGACAAAAAATTCATAATATAGTTAGAATTATTCAGTAGAGTCTAAAATGTGTTATGACTCCTAATAACAAAGTCCCAATTTAATAAAAATATACTAACGAATATATTTTATCACCGAATATGACTACTTATAAATTAAATCGTGTCTCAATCATACGTTTTCTTATTAATAATTATACCATAATAGTCATTTAACTATTGCGAGATTTCTTTGTCCAACCGTAAAGGACTTTGCAAATCATATACGCAAAGTCCCACAAAGATTGGAAGCATTTGAAATTGTCAAATTATAACATTCAAATTAATTACTTTGACCATGTGAACTCACGGAGTTTGAATTTAGTTGATTTTGAATGCATAATATAATATCAACTCAACTAACCAACTTGATAATTGTTGAGTAATTAAAAGGTGTGTTTCTGATATGAAAATAATGAATTCAACGAAAACCTCCAGTATTTTACTACTTTTAGATATGTTTTTTTAACATATTTGAAAATTGAATCTCAATTTAAAAGAAATAAATATTGGTAAGTCATGGTTTACCCACTAAATATTTAGTTTAATATAAAATATTATTAATTTATTTATTAACATAAATATTACAAATTTAGTTAGAATGAGTATTTTACAATATTATATGGTTTATAATGTATTATATTTTACATGTTTTAATTTTAATAAAAATAAATAAAATGAGTATATAATACTAAAATATCAATGGTATTTTATCGATATCAAAAATATGAATCTATATTTTTATATTTAATTGTAAAAAAGTCACATTTGGTCTATAAACTGACAATTTAGTATTTAAATATCAACGCATAACAGTTTCATGAACGTAGTTTAAAATATATAACAATTTAATTTATAGGCATGAAGGTAAGGATAGTTAGTTTAAAATTTGTATTGTTATAGTCTACATACTCAAATTTTTTCGCTAAATAGTTATAGATTAATTTAAATGGTAGGGTATAATTCATTGTATAGAAAAATTACGAAAAATTAAATTATTTTAAAGATATGAACTAAATCATTATATATTAAAATTTGCAGAGGGAATCTTATTAAAGTAATGGACTTCAAATGTAATATTTCAATAAAAACTTAAACACCAAATAAAACGAAAAGGAAAAAAAAAAAGTAATTAGAAACATTTTTAAATATGAAATAATTGGATGGTGACGGTAAAACATTGCGGGCCGTCGTGGAATTTGTCGGTCACGTACTAAGCGACGAAATCCTTCGGTTTTGGCCGGTGGGTAGTGGGCGGCTCTGATTCAACGATTGCCGCCCATTGGATCTGACTCAGACCACGCGACCGTGACACGTGCCAAAACAAAATTTTATCTTAAACACTTATTAGTTTCCAATATTTTTCTAATATTATCTCATGTTTTTCCCCTTTTTTTTTTTAGAAAATCGTGGTATATAGTTACTGGAACGGTAAAAGTTTTAAAACACTTTCTTTTAATATGAAATTTAATCTCGTTGGATTAAAACATATATATCCAACTAAGGAAGTGAGAAAATTTATAGTATTACGAGAACATTAATTTCATCTTATGTTTGTTATGTACTTAAAAGATAATGGAATTATCCACTAAATAAAATAATATATATTGAATGAATATTGTCATAGTACTAAAAACTTTCCGTATTTTATCGTGAAATAAATCATAAAAAAGGACATTCTATTTTTTTTAAATGGGGAGTATGGATGGATTCGAACAAATAATGATGAAAATAAATGACTCTTTTTGGAAAAAGAAAAATTGAATACGTGATAGGAAGATTTGAGACTCCAACTTCAAAGCTCGCTAAAATATATTCATGTTTAATTTATATTTTAATAATGGAGTTAGATTTCTTCATTCTTCTTTTTTTTTGCGCTAAAAAACTTCATTTTTCCATTTTTTCAGTATATATTTAAAACTTTGAGGACGAGGGCTATTATATTGTTTTTTATTACGTTTGTTTATCTATTAATCTTTTTGAAAGAAGGCTATCATGTTATTTATTTTTATCTTTTATTTAATGCGGAAAAATATGATCTACTTGCAAACAAAAAAAAATATAACATTTAAATCGTTTAATATAATTGCAGAATAAAACACGAAACCGATGATTTAGATTAATTGCATTTCCGTGGGCTTTTCTTTTTGGTCTTTCACGCTGGGAGGATCAGCCCAAAACGTCGGGCAATTTGCCCGGTTCCGTTTCGTGGCGCCAAATTCATTTGCATATATAAGAATATTAAATAAATACAAATATTTAGATGAAAAAAAGAGTGCTTTTTAATTCCATTTACTTGACTCACAACAATTTATTTATTTATTTAGTCTATTTGGTGACAATTTTTATTTTGTATTTTTTAATTTTTTAAATTAAGTATATATTCTCTCGATCTCTTTGGTACATATTTCACAATTCTTGTAAACACATTTAACTTGTTATTTTTAAAAATTTAGCTTTAAGTTTTGAAAATGTAAATAGGAGATAAATTTGTATTTATAAGCTTTGATTTTTAAAAACAAAAAAATAAAAAATAAATTGCTTTACCTGCTTTTTTTTTTTTTTTTTTAGATATTCACTGTCCAACAACAACATTATTTGGCTAGTATAAATAACCCATAAGTGTGTAAGATATTATTAACCATCGAGTAATTTGTCAAAATCTATTTTTGAAAAGTCTGACACCTAACTTATCTATATAAATCCATTATGATTAGATGATTTGTTAAGTAAAAAAAATATCGAGTCAATTTATAAATTTTTAACCTCGTATCTAATAAGTCATTCAGTTTTAAAAAGTGTGTGGCAAATCACTAACTTTTAATTTTGTATTTAATAAATTGATGACTAATAATTCATAAATTTGATCATTTAGATTTATCAGAAACGAAACTAAAACTTGAATGAATTATTTTACTGTTTTTAAAGTTTTAAAACAAAGTTTAGAAACCATTAAATATTTTTAAAAGTTTTAAAATGTATTCGACACAAGTCATCAAAACTTGTGATGCACTTCTTATAGTCCTTTTTGTAAAGTTCACTAATTTGACCTTGAAACGGGTATGATTTGATTTTACCACCATAAAATTTCTTATTATCTATTGCTACGATAAAAACGTTCCAATGAGAATAAATTTATCTTTGGCTTAACAAATGGTAGAATATTAAATCATAGATAGGTGCCCACCATGATTTGAACTCATCTTTGTTATTTACATTGGCCCTCATTGACCACTAGTCCATTCCATGATGGTTGCCTATTTTTCACTATCAACATTCTATCATTTCATAAAGTATTTTATTACCACCATTTAATATTATTAGGAATGCCTATTTTTCACTATCAACATTCTATCATTTCATAAAGTATTTTATTACCACCATTTAATATTATTAGGAATGCGACCAAAATCTAACTAAATATGATAAGATCACAGATATATAAATTAATACAATTATCTGTATGAAATCTTTTGGATAGAACAAATACAACTGGAATAAGAGGTTTGTTTAAACAAATACCTTCCAAATTTTACAATTTAACAACCATTTCAATTATTTTTAATTTCAATTTAAATTACGAATCAAACTTTCTACTATTATCATAATTCACGAAATAATTACCTAAAAGGAAAAGACCAAAAATAGGCTGGCCCATGGCGGCATTATCCGTACAGAACATCCGAATTGACACGTGAAATGTTTCAATCCTAACTCCTGTGATTCCCAACAAAGCGAGGGAAGCCGTAAATATCAAAGCAACGTCGGGATAATTTAGGTATTTCGCTACGCAATTATATGAGTTTTTTACTCTTTTTAGCATATAATTTTATTTTTATTTCCTAAAATTATATCTAATGTATGTTTATTTTCCATCGTTCTTCCTCTTGTCAAAGTTCTCTCTAGTCTCTCTCGAACTTCCGGGAACGTCAAGCAAACTCTCTCTCCTCCCGTCGACTGTCTTCTCCGCCGCGAAGAACCCGCAATTTCGCTGTATCGTGTTACCGGCAATGGCGAAAACAGTCTTCGCCGGAGCTCCGACGTCGCGGGATAGTCGGCGAGAGTCTCATCTGTTCTGTTCGCTTCTTTCTCCATCTCCAGTATGTTGTTCTTGTTGATTTCTTCGCTTCCTGGTTGATTACTGAATGTTTCCTCAGATCATCGGAACCAGAACTTAAGCCATAAACCTAGGATTATTTAGGTTTTGTTGGAGAAATCCGGCTGCTCGTAATCGGAACGAAGAGGTATATGTTTAGTGTTAGTACTGTTCTGTTTTGTCAATCTCGTACATTATTATCTGAAATTTGTTTTTTCGTTCTCTTTGTTTACAGAGATATGGAAAAACGTGGATGCTTGGTATTCATCTTCTTTGCTTGCTTGTTAGTCGTCTCAGATGGAAGAGGTGAGACTGCATCTTATCCCTCTTTTAGTTGTGCATTTCACATATGCAATTTGAGATATCAGAGGAAGTGATTTTAGAATTTGTTTGTCTAGTTTTGCCTATTTGAGCTGTAGTTTCGTAACGCTATATTTATAGCTAGATGTAATTTGCTTCTTTATGGAGCACACTTTTAAATAGCATACTCACTGGAAATTATCTTCAAACGTAGAGCCGAAGCCGATGAAGTACAAGGCAAAGAGTTCATCTGTTTACAACCACACCCTTGCCATTATCATGGTTGAATATGCCTCTGCAGTAAGTTCACAATTTGTTTCGTTTGCCTCAGAAGGGCAGTGTTGTCAATCTATTGACACATACAAGAGTGATGCAGCTGTCAAACATTTACGAGCTGAATTTTTTTTACCTGCATTTTGTCATTTGCAATGCTCTCTCTCTCTCTCTCTCTCTCTCTCTCTCTCTCTCTCTCTCTCTCTCTCTCTCTCTCTCTCTCTCTCTCTCTCTCTCTCTCTCGCTAAGATAGTGGAATAGTATGTACTCCAGTAAAATTGTCCCAATACCTTCTTATAATGAGCTTAGACGAAGCCTTTGGTTCAAGCCATTTCTACTTAGGAATTAATTTAGGTTTATTGGATTTATTGATTGTGTGTGTAAGACTTTATAGTTGACGTTGCTGAAGTTGATGAAGTCAATATCTTTTGAACTGGATTACAATTGCTTGATATGAATGTTAGGTAGTGCTATTATCATGTGAGATTTAACCATGTTTAAGGGTGTGTTTGGGAGTAATTTTGGCATGGCTAAAATCACTTTGCCATTGCCAAAATCACTTACCAATCATGTTTGAAAAATTAAAAAATTGATTTTAGGAAAGTTTGAAATCACTGTAAATTGATTTTTAAGGAATCACTTGAATGGTGATTTTAGAAAATCAGTTATACTTAAATCCCTTTTTTCAAAATTACTCAGGCTTCCATCACTCTCAAACACACCCTATGAACGGTTTCATTTTTCAGGTTTATATTTCTGATATGACAGCTTTATTTACGTGGACATGCTCAAGATGCAATGGCTTCACTGAGGTACTTGGAGAAATGAAATGGCTTATATCCAATAAACTCCAGCTCCTAAAATGAGATTTTCTGTTATCCAGCCTCTTCACGTGTTCAAGTTTTTGGTATTAATGCTTATTTTCCTTTGATACAGGGGTTTGAAGTTGTGGAGTTGGTTTTTGATGTTGAAAGTTGCCTTCAGGTGCATAGTTATAGGATGTTTTCCTGAGTTAACTACCTTGCATTTACCTATTGCTTCTTGTATCTATGCTGATATCACCATCTGCTGCAGTCATTTGTTGGAGTAGCCAAGGATCCACGTGCTATTATAATTGCATTCAGAGGAACACGGGGAAGTAGGTACAATGCTTTTAAGAGTTTTATATTTAAGTAACTTCAGTTAAATATCCTCCCTGAGCTTTGAGTTTTTAGTGGTTTGTTGAAATAATGAACAAGAAGTTTTTGCTGTTTTTGTTGCGTGGCAAGGGGAGCCCATTGCCAAGGCTAGATCTCTTTTGGTCATATCGGCTTAGAGGTCTCAAGTTCGAACCTCCGGGTGAGCTTAATAAAAAAATCCGTCATATCTCTCACGTCCGAGCCTTAAGGTGGGCGCGGGTGCCCCGGATATAGGAGAACAAAGATCTGACACCTGATTATAAAAAAAGAAAAAGAAGAAGAAGAAGTTTTTGCTGTTTCCTTTGTGTGGCTACTGAAAGCAACACGAGGAGAAAGATAATGATAGAAAAACTTGGATTTTCCAAAATTTTGGGCAGTATTCCACATTCGTGATAATATAATATTAAAATATACATGTATGGCATTTCCTCTCAAGCAAATTGCTTTATAGACGAGTGGAATAATTCAGATTTACAGGTTACGAAGCCCACATGAAAATGGTATCCAATATTCCAATTCTAAGAATTTCTAGCTCAGCGGTGTTGTCAATTGTCGTTTTCTTTTTACTGATTTTAGTACTCGATTAGCCTTCTGTTATCAACTGTTATCTTTGATAATGCTCAGTCATTAGGCGTTGGTTGCTTGATTTTTTTTTTCTTTGGAAAACATCACTCATTCTTTGCAAAGATAAATATATTCTTGTACGTAACCCATCAAGATTTGACGTGAAGGTTTTGGTTAATCTTTGTCTTCTTGATTTTAAATCCTGAGATTGACCTTCTCTGCAGCATACAGAACTGGATAGAAGACTTATTTTGGAAACAGCTAGATTTAGATTATCCTGGAATGCCGGGTGCAAAGGTGTGTTGTTACTAGAACTTGAAGTTCTCTTGGTCTGTACTTATTCAGCTGAATTTTAAGAGCATCACTTTCTTCGTTTTTGTTCCACCATCATGTTAGGTACATAGTGGATTTTATCGTGCTTATCACTGTACAACAATGCGCCCTGCAATTTTAAATGCAGTTAAAAGAGCAAAGGAAGTTTATGGGGACCTTGACATCATTGTGACAGGCCATTCAATGGGGGGAGCAATGGCCGCTTTTTGTGCTTTTGATCTTATAGTAAGTGATATTTGTTCCTTAACGGCTTGCAAAAAATCTTTTTGGTTTTGCAGAACTAGGCTCATTTGCATGTTTTAGATCGAATTGGTGTGTATGGAAGAACAAATGGAGTTTTGGATTCCATTTTCATGGATTTTGCCTATTTCTTCTTTTATTCCAAGTCCATTTTCTCTCTGGTGATCCTTGTGAATTGGAGCTCATCTTAATTTAGCTACAACCCTGAAAATCACCCGTTATGATCTCTTGTGACTCACTCACTCTCAGGGGTGCAAGATGAAAATAAAAAAACTGTGTAGATTTAGTTTATTTGAAGTATACTTATCTGTTGGTTCGTATAAAGTCAGAAGTAGTTGATTTGGATATATTTTCTTGATTTTTGTTTGTTCGAGCAGGATAGTAATTTTTTTCACATAAATAAAATAAACCAGTTTGGTATCAATTATTTATTTTCCTTAAACCGGTTTACCGGTTTGAAGTCGAGTTTGGCTGAAAACCGATCTAAACCTACTCAGTTGTACCTACAAGTTTTAATGGCATCTTTGTTCAGTATCTAAGGTTTATGGATTTGATTATTTATCTTATAGTTGAGCATTTACCTTTTCCACAGGTTAATAATAAAGCCTCAAACGTTCAAGTTATCACATTCGGCCAACCTCGCATTGGCAATGCAGCTTTTGCATCTCACTACAGCAAACATTTGCCGAATACTATTCGAGTCACAAATGGACATGATATGGTGCCCCATTTGCCTCCCTACTTTTTCATTTTCCCTCGAAGAACATATCACCACTTCCCAAGAGAGGTACAAATTTGCTTTATGGTGAATTATGCATAAGTTTGCTGGAAACAGAAGAATTATTTAGATTTACTTAGATCGGTTGGTAGATCTTTTATTTGTTAGCCAAAGCTCAGAATTCATCGCCATGGATTTTATGGGCAGAGTTGGATGTTTTTTTTTTCTCTTTCTAGATTAGCGGACGTATTTTCTCTTTTTCAGGTATGGCTTCAGGGTACTTCATCGAAATGTTTTGCCTCCTACACTGAGATTGTCTGTGATGATTCTGGCGAAGATCTAACTTGTAGCAGGTAAATCTCAGCGTTTGTTGTTAATATAGTAGTAAAAGTTGCACACTTAACTAGCTATTCTTTCAGCGTTTGGTTTTATTTCCGGGTGCAAGGTGGTCCCTTCACTTAGACAAACTCAGTTGAATTAATGATCTGAAAATCCTAGTGAATTGGAACTAACAACCATTTGAGTATGTGAATTCCTAATTCACAATCCTAATTCACAAACACTAGTTCGATTTCAACTCTAAGGTTTAGGTTAGACATGGGTTACTTTAAGATCAAACCTCTTGAGACAAAGAACAACTTCCTTAGGAGTCGAACACTTTGAAGATAGAGTGATCAATCCCACTTTGATGTTCTTGACGTGCAACTCAAAGAAACATTAATTGCAAAAGTTTAAGAAGCTATTGGCTAACTTGAAAGGAAAAACTCAATGACTAAAATCTATTCAACCTCATGGCAAGATTTCAGCTAGCCTCCCAACTAAACTCTGGATATCACATCGTAAGGGTACAATTGGAAAGTAATAAAATTACATAAAAGAACTCTTAAATAAAAATATATTATAATTTGAAGTTCTAGGCAGTTCATATCCATTGGTTTTGTTAAATTTTTTGGATTAAAATACCTTCTCTGTGTAAAGTTCTATATCCATCCTCCCTGATTTGTCTTGATACTGATGAAATCTGCTGCAAAAGGTTTCATGTTGATGAGTAGATGAACTTCAGCAACATATTGATCACCAAGTACCGTATCCAAGTTAGAAGAAGCATGAGATAGCATTACTTTATAAGAATCAGCCATCTTTTGAAAAAACTTGCAATTTCATTAAATGCAGATCTGTAATTGGGAACAGCATTCAGGACCATTTGTCCTATTATGGTGTGGAATTCCCAACTGATGATCCAGGAACATGTTGGATCGTTATGGATCCGTTGCTGGTCGAATACGGATCGATCGATTCGAAAGGTAATATCATGTTGTTCAGAGATCCTGCTACTCCAATTCCCATAATACCGACTTTAGAGGCAAATTGGAGCAAAATTGGTACTTGATTAAAGGCCATTCTCCTGCAAGATACCCGAGTGAGGTCAGCTTTCTATATGCTCTTGTTCTGTGATTAATCACCACTATGGCTTGTATATACTATGAGGTGGATAACCATATATATATGAGTATATATATATATTTTTTTATAATAAGAAACTCGAATTGTATTAATCACAAAATAAGCACCACACAGCCTATAATGTGCTTGATATATTGTTGCATCTCTGTCTTTCCTCAACTCTTAGACCAATTTTTTCCTGTTGAGTGTAATTAAATTACGAGTTTAATCCTAGAATTTTTAAAAGTACCTAATAAGTTCTTAAAAGTTTAAGTTCCATGACTTGTTAGATGTTTTTTAAAATTCATGGATCTATTTGAATCTTATTGGATTTAGTGTCTAGTAGGTTTGTGAATTTTAAAAGATTTTATATAAGTTAGAGACTAGATATAATATTAAGAGTTCGGGATTAAAATATCAATTTAACCATAAACTTCTATGATCGTGAAGTGGTTCACTCAAAAATTAGGAATTTGATGTCTTGATCTTGAAATGGCCGTGCCAAGAAAAGACAATTATTTTCATTCTTATTTTAAATACATTTAAGGATAATTTGGTAAGTTGATCAACAATTTTTAAGACTATTTTATTAAAATATGATTATTTTTTAGTAGAACAAATGTGGGGATGAGAGATTTAAACACCCGACTTTCAAAGTAGTAAGATGCATTAATCAAGCTATGTTTATATCTAAAATATGATTTTTATACCCACGGTTGGTTTTTTTTTTAATTTTAGCAATCCAATCAACGGATGAAAAATTTTAAAATCAACTAAAGCTATCCAAATATGTTTCTACTAAATATATTTTTAGTTTTAGAAAATAAAAAATAATTTCTAAATTCATCTCCCAAACAACCGTGCGGCCCGTGAACGAGCATCTATCCGGTTTTCTTTTTTTTTTTGCAAATAAAATTAATTTAAAGGAGTTTAAACTCAGTGTTTTCAATAATAATTATATATTTTTATTAAAAAATAAATAATTTTTAGGCTCATAAGAGCCTTTAAAGTTAGAGGTTGAAATATCCTTACTACCAATTTGTTTTAAGTCGTTGGTGCTTTCTCTCTCCTTTATTTTATTTATTGTTTTTTAGTACAACTAACAAACTATTAAATATGTGTTTTGCAGTCATGTTTCCATGAATATTTTCATATATTTATAGATTCGACGATGGGAGGTAAATTGACGTTTTATAGTATCACAAAAAATTCGATAATATATATATATATATATATATATTTAAAATTTTGAAACTGATGTAGAATATTAGGATTTGAAGATTTGAACTCCCAACTTTAAGGGAAGAAATATATGTAGTTATACGGTGACAAATTTAAAGTTTAATTATTATTTTAAACCTACGTAAATTTAAAATTTAAATATTATTTTAGAACAATATGGACGAAAGTCAAGACTAATATAAAATTTAGATGTATATTCTTCTGTCAAATACAATGTAAATATGAAAAGTCATATGTTGACTCAATTTTTATTAGTGATCAGTACAATATATACATTGAACGAACACGGAACATAAGTATTGTTCGATAGCGTCTCACTTGAACTCTATTAGGAGCCTCAAGGCAGCAAGCACAACAAGAGAGAGAAACGACGTCGCTCCAAGGAGGGAGAGGAGGAGAGAAGCTGCTCCTTGGCCGCAGAATCGTCCAAAAACGTTGCATATTTTGTTCCACTTAAGATGTGAATTCCCATTGCGGCCGATCACACCGACGGCGGCGGCGGCTCCGACACCGGAAAACAGCAGCGCCACCGTGAGAATATCCATCACAATTATCGCCGATCTTAAGCTTCTGCTTCTGCCTTTGTTTACAGCTGAAAGCAGCAGCGATAAAGCTGCGTATGAACATCCTATTGCATTTGCCACCACAAAATACCTAAAAGAAAAAGCAATTACCCATTTTTAAGTTAATTAGTCGAAAATTCTAAGATTACCTGAAAAAACATTTAAAGGTTTAGATTAAAATGCTAATTCGTAAGCTTGGTATAATTTTGTTATCTTTATTTTTAAAATATTCATTTTAGTCTCGTGTTTATTTTAACTCTTGCACTTCTAAAAATAATCATTTTTTTATACACAACTGAAATCCTTTAATGTAAAATTATGGCTATACTGTAAGAAATATATGGACTCCATAATAACATGTTAAAAGAAAAAAAAACATGATACAAAATAAAATAAATGACCAAAAAGTAAAAAATTAAAATAGACAAAATTAAAAGTATACAAATTAATATATATATTTTTAAAGCATCGTGACAAAAATAAATGAAAGAAAATATAAGGTTCAAAATAGTATTTTAAGCCAACTTTTATAAAAATCAAAATAGTATTTTAAGCACACTTTTATAAGGTTCTTTAATTATTTTAAATGATTATATAAAATTTTATAATTTATTTTATTTGAGTACCATAGGAGAAGGTGAAAAAATTCGAATTTATGAATTATAGTTGAGTTTAGGGGTGTTCAAGGAACCCGACAACCCGACGAATCCAATCCAACCCATAAAGGTCGGGTCGCGTATCGGGTTGACCCTTGAAAATCCCGGGTCAACCCGACCCGATCCGAGATTATAAATCTTTTTTTTTTAATTTATATATACTAATAATCTAATATTACATATATATAATAAATTATTAATTATTAATTAAAATCTTATTTTTTATATTCAATCTCATCCATCCATTTCATTAAATCTCAACCATGAATTTTAGGTTTCAATTCAATCCTTTCCCTTTTGAATGTTTGATTTTTCTCTTTTCTAACCTTTTCAATTTCATCTTCCTCTCCCTCATCTCTCTCGCTCTATAGTAAGGTGTAAGCTTTCAGAATTTGTGTTTAAATTAAGATTATGATTTATTTTTTTTGTCAATGTTATAAACAAAACAAAAGTAAATTAATTAATCAATAAAAAAAACCCGGCAACCCAACCGAACCTAACCCGAATTTATTGGGATGGGTTGAGTTGGGTTGGCCATCGTTTTACAACCCGATGGTTCCCACAAATTCCAATCCGAAAATTCGGATTGATCTCAAAAATACCCCAAACCTGAGCCAACTCAACCCATGAACACCCCTAGTTGAGTTAAACTATGTGTGCATTATAATTTAATTTTACAGTATCTTGATATTTAAAATTTAATTTTAAGGAATCAGGTCAATCTTCATTGGAATCCAAATTTTGGTTATTTGCACACAAAATTAATAAAAAATACTTGGTTATTTTATTCTTTCTTTTTTTTATGGGTGAGGACCAAATCTACCTACTTATTTCCTTTTTCCAACAATGTTATTATTCCAAAATATATGTTGGAACTTTTTTTTTTTGAAAAGGATATATATTGAATTAAGTAAAACCTTATTAAAATTATCAATCTTTTTAAACTAGAAAAATAAAAATATTTATTATTATTATCGTTAGAGAAATTAGAATATAGCATGAGGATGATATCGACTTCTATAAAAGTTTATTTCTTTCTTTTTAAGATATGAAGCAGGGAATCGAACTCACAACCTCGTGGTTGGAGATATATGTCAATTACTCGTTTTTGACAAAAGCTTATTTCTTTCCATTTATTCAATGACCATCTTTATATTTTCAATATTCAGAAATATAAAGTGCATTTTTTTAAAAAAAACTTTAATTAAATAAGAAAAAAGAATTAAAAAAAAGAATTATTATTTGATATTTTATCATAAATAAAACTTACACCAGGGCAGATAAATAATGCCATCTCGCAGTAACAGGAACGTAGAGAGGTGGCAGCGCGGCGGCGAGTTGCAGCGGCACCGTCTTGGTCTGCTTATCGGCGCCGATGACCACCGCGGCGGCCAAAGTCAGCAGCAGCGCCACCAATCTCAGAATCAAGTCGTAAAACCTTGCCGGCGCCGGCGCCATCGTCCTTCGACTCTCCGCTCCGTGGAAGCCAGGCGGCTTCATCTGGCCGTCCATTGTGACCTACGTGGCTTTCTTCCGTCCGATTTTCTAGAGAGAGAGAGAGATTGGAATGGAATTGAAGATGGAGAGAAGTGAGGGGAAATTAGGGCATAGAAGCGGAAATTAGGGCATGGAATTGGATGCGTTGGAAGGCATGGAAGGCGCCACATACTTCACAAGTCGTAGGTGCTCATCTCTTCCGCTTCCTGTCAATTTTGCAGAGCCTATGGAATTTGAAACTTTGTACGCCACTTTTTGACTGCTCAAACTTTTCATTATTATTATTATTATTATTATTATTGTTATTTAGGTCAACATTGCAGGATGGGAATCCAACTAACTGTTGGGGAATAGGACCGAAGTCTCGTACCGGCGGCTAAGGGGATGAATATAGATGAGAATAATTATGACTTCTTTTTTTTTGGGATGAAATCAAAAGTAAAGCAAGGTATTTGGATAGTCCTCTTTCAGCCTAACGTTACTCGTCTTACTTCTTTATGATCACCTAGGAACTCAAATATTAAGCTAGACAGAAGTCCTTTCGTTCACAACTAATACGAAATAGGAAGATCTAACAGGCTCGACCAGCATTTGAGTTATCATACCATTGTAGAGATACTTGATATATATGGATTGTTGTTTAAGTAGTATTAGAGTTATGTTCTAGACTTAGCCATGTTGGTAGAATCTTCGGGTGTCAAAAATAGAAATAGTGAGCATTGAAATATGGTAGTCATTGTATGATCCGTGGTTGAATTCTATCGAACAGGTGATGTGCTCTGAAAAAGAAAGAGAGTTTTGGACTGATTGATGACCATTTGAAGGGGCTTTGTGTTACTTTGTTCTCGAGGGAAAGATTATTGGAAATGCAACTAAAGTCCCACATTGGCTAATAAAGTAACATCATTATATAGATTAAGACAATTATCTAGGTAAGATATTTTGAATGAAATCAAAAGTAAAATTGTGCCGGTTATATCCAAAACTAGAAATATCACACTATTGTAGAGATATCTGGATACATGAGTACCTATTTTTCTTAATACCACCAACCTTGTTTTATGATAGATTAAAAAGTATTTTCGTAATTTTTATCAAACTTTCTAGCATATGTAACCACTTCTACTATCCTGTCAACATTGTCATGAAATTTTCAAATTTCTTATAAAAACGTCATATTTCGAATCATTCTATTTTTTGTTTTTAATGAAAAAAATTTACTGAATGGTTAACAATGTTTTAAATATCGATGTCGATGGAAATGTTGTTGTCTCAATTTCATGAAATTGTCAATGAAAATATTGATAGATATTTAACCAATAATCGTTTCACAATTTTTAAATGCGTTTAAAATAGTTAAAATTAATATCATGGCTATATTAATTATTAGTGAAATTTTGTTGATATTTTTTTTTTATATTTTGTTAGACCTTTTTTTTATAATATTATTGGAATGTTTAACTATGGACATGGAGAGGTTGATGGACACAGGGATATTTAATGTCAGGATGATTAGTAATGAATTAAAAATAAATAAATAAACAAAGAAATTATAAAAGTACTGGAAAAAGAAAAGTAAAACAACGAGTATTTACATACTCGCTTCCGATGGTCATCCTTTTTTTTTTTAATTATTATTTTAATAATTTATAATTATACATTTTATTTATTTTCAAATTTGAAGGAAAAGGAGCCAGATCTCCAGATCATGCGAGGCGAAGAGTTATTGAAATCCGAAGAAAAAAAGAAAAAATCGGATCGGCGATCGAATGTGAATTAATCGGTGAATCGAGCGCAGCCATGGATGGCGAGGCATGAGCGCCTGTAAGGATTGGCTCTCTTGCGCTTGGTGCAATCGTAATAAGACATTCCCCTGCCGCCGCAAGGGATGATGTTCTTCTTCAGCGCCGCGTAGCTCAGATACTTCCCCTTCTTAAGCATACTACGGCCGATCAGATTTCGCGGGCTCGTTTCTCCGAACAAGTCGCCGATGGGGGAGAAAACGGCGTCGTCGTTGTGGAACCTCCCCAGGCCGTGGATGCCGTCGTCGATGTAGCCGGCGGAGTGAGGCACCACCGCGGCGGCGAGGAGGAGGAGAATGAGGCAGAACTTCACCCCCATGCCGGAGCCGGTGCAGTCGCAGAGAAGGTGTTTGTGGAAATGCCTGAGAGGAAATTAATTTTATTTGTTTTAATTTCCCGGTCCGGTCTGGTCCGCCCCTTTTCCCTAGTGTTGCCGAGGAATAAGGAGGAGTTTATAAGGAGTGGAAGAGTCGAGATTGGTTGGATCTTGTTAGAAAAAAGTGGTCGCCAATTTCTTGCCCAACTGTCTCAACTGTGGGCCATTGTGGGACACCCATTTAGTGCCAAGTAATAACGAAAATGACTAAGCCAATCATTGGCATTGATATAATAGGAATATTTCCTCTATCAAGGAGGATTTCTGAAATACTTAAAATAGAGATGATCATAGAAAATGTGAGATAGACCGGTGTCAATTTTATTATCTCAATATATATAATTTTCTACATGTATTGATAAATATCTATAAAATCGATAAAATTTTCTCAGTATTTAATAAATTAGATAAAGTAAGAGATAATAAAAGGGATATCTCTAGTCGTAATAAATAAATAACCCCAATATATTACTAATTACAAAAATATATTTTTATAAATAAATACAAATAAATTATTTCTTTTATTAGAAAAGCTATTTCCTTTTTATTTTTATGGTCTGGCTAGTAAGTACCTAATCCATGAATCATGAAATTATTTATTTGATTTGAAAAGAGAAATGTTTTTAAAACAAAAAAATATAAACAATAAGAATCAAAATCATAGTGTGAAAAAGTGTGACAATTTAATTTGATGTCAACGAGATGTGCTTGGTCAAAGTTGTGCGAGTTGTGTAATAGCGAGGTGTTTGTATGAACCTTTGTGTCTGTTTTCTTATAAGTTTATTAGATGTTGTTCTAAAAAATTAGGTGTATCAAGTGTTAACCTGAGTACATATTTGAATGTATTGGTTGTGGCGAATATCTGATTTAGCAAAGAACAAATTTATAGTAAAGATCAAAATAATTATCTTTTGAAAGTTCAATGACTAAATAAATATTTTGAAAATTCAAGGGTCATGATCAACCTTTTGAGGGTTCATTATACTATAGGTCTAGTTTAGCCTCATTTTGTTCTTAAAACCTTTAAATTCGTTGTAATTTGATATTTGAGAATTTTATAACTATTTTAGTCTTAATTTTTTTTTGTTTTAAAAAAAACTTTCCTAAAACTTTTAACTACTTTAATGATTATCATTATTATGCTCTTAAAATATGTCCATGTCCGATCTCCGACTTACTATTAATTTTAGATATCATATTAGGTGAATGAGCCTTTGTTTTGGCTTTCTAATTTTCTAGTTTTCTTGCCCAACTAGGCTCAAGGACTGACATACATATTTTGAAAATCTAGAGTGAAAATAAAAATTTAAACATTTAGATTCTAATCAATCTGGCATGTCAAGGGCTATGTTGACATTTTTAATTATATAATTGTATTTTTTTAAAAATATTAAAGTTATTCAATATTAATTACTTTTAAAAAGTCTTATATTAATATGAATTCTACCTAATAACATACGAAAAATTAATATTTATAGTAATTAATATAAAAAACTTAAAATATTAAATTAATTTTAAGAAAATCTATTATATCAATAGAAAATATATTAGATTAACGTATAAATTATGAATTCTACCTAATAACATACGAAAAATTAATACTTATAGTAATTAATATAAAAAACTTAAAATATTAAATTAATTTTAAGAAAATCTATTATATCAATAGAAAATATATTAGATTAACGTATAAATTATATGAATATTCGTAAAGACATTTTTGAAACATTAAGAACATTTTCGTTAATAAATCCTGTAAAACAAATTGGCATGGTGACATCTAAAATTTACAGGAATCTGAAGATACAGGGAAGATACAGGGAATGGTTTTACTTAATTTATCTCGATACGAGAGACTAATGAATCAATGACCCTGTCTCTAGAAGATGCCCTCAATTTAGATGGGTTAATAAATTAAGTTCTAATTAGGTGGATAGAGTAAATAACTTCAATAACCTATAATCCAATTAGCCAATATGAGATCGGAAGTTCGAATTTCCATTTCCCAAATTTATTGTTAAAAAAATTATTGTCAAATTAAATAATGGATAAATTGAAAAAGGGAAATACAACGAAAACAAATAAAATAATACGTATAATTCATATGAATTTATTGATTTTTTTTTTACAATAAAAAACGACGGGATAAACAGTTTTTCTTTTAGTTCAATAAATGCTTTTATCCACTAATTATGCTCGAATTTTATATAAATAAAATTCTTACACCGGCATAATCAAGTAGATAAAAAGCATTAATTAAGATGTGGGCCCCACTATAATAGTGAACTAAAATAAAATAAAATAAAAGTTTAATCGGTGAATCGAGCGCAGCCAGTGATGGCGAGGCAGGAGCGCCTGTAAGGATTGGCTTTCATGCGCTTGGCGCAATCGTAGTAAGACATGCCCCTGCCGCCGCAGGGGATTATGTTCTTCTTCAGCGCCGCGTAGCTCAGAAATTTGCCCCTTTGAAGCAAGTTTCGCGATTCTCCGGCCAAGATGCCGCCGGGGGCGAAATTAATGGCGTCGTCGTTGTAGAACCGCCCCAGCCCGGGGATCCCGTCGTTGATGAAGCCGGCGAAGTGGGGCACCGCCGCCGCCGCAAGGAGGAGGAGAATCAGGCAGAGCTTCGCCCCCATGTCTTGCAGAAAAGATGTTTGTTAAAATGACTGAGAGAAAATTATGTTTGTTTTAATTAAAGCTCTGCCCGTTCCTGCTGGAAAACGAGGAGGAGAATGAGTTTATAAAGAGAATTGATGGAGGATCCGTTGGATCTTCGGAGGAAAAATGGCCACAAAATCTCTGGCTCGCCGCATCGTTAGCCAAAAACGAGCTTCCAATTTGTAGCTGTCATTTTTCCTCTTCAAATAGGCCATGCTTCGTTGGAAGAGCCCTATTTTGCTGCGTGAATTTTTAATATTTGTTTTATTGGGAAGTGAAGTTTCGAAATATTTATTTTAATCGTAGGATTTATTATAAACATTGTTAAAATAAATATCCCAGCTTAAGCGTAAAAAACAAAATATATATATATATATATATATATATATATATATATTAATGTCCCAAGTGTCATATTTGACCTATGCTCCAAATATCCTATTCAAGTCCGATTGTAACATTGTAAAAATTATCTATAAATAGTGACAATTTACGGTAACATTTGAGATGAGAAAAAAAATAGTGGAAAAATCAATGTTGAAATTTTAAGTAAAATTTGTATTTTAGTTTTATAATTCAATTTTATAGAGCTTGTCCAATCTTGTATTCTCTCATTTTTCCTCTACTTGTAGTATCTCGTTAAGCTCCTTAATTTTATTGTTGGATTTTTATAATGGATGTTTATTTAGCCGGTAAATTTTTCAAACATAACTAGTTTGTTCATTTACTTGAGCACGTTTGGTAGTAGATTTGAAAAATTGAATATCAATTTAAAAAATTGTTTGATAATATATTTGTAAACTAGTAATAGTTATCAACTAAATATTTAGTTCAGTCGAAAATATTTTTAATTAATTTATTAATATATATGTTATAACTTTTGTATATTTATTATTTTACAATATTATATACTTTATTATATATTATATTTTACATGTTTTAACATTAACAAAAATAAAATGAGTTTATAACACGATTATTTTGGTACCTTTATTCTTATCTCATTTATTTCTCTAAAAATTTTAGTATGACATTTCAGTCACTAAATTTTTTTAAAATATAGTCAAAGATTTGTATTAAATAATTGTCATTGTATCTAAACTTTGTGTTAAAATTTTACAAATAGAAATTAAATTGATCACTCTTTAACTATACACGATCAATATGAACATTTAAGAAATATATAAACTAAAGTTAATAAAAGTTCAAAATACCAAAATTAAAATAAATATTCTAACGGTATAAATATCAAAATAATATTTAAACGAGAATAATAATTACTCTCCCCGCTCCCGCCCCACTTGGGCTGTAGAGCGTAAAAATAGTTACTCCATCCCTTTCCCCACCTCCCACATGGCCACGTGGCTTGTTCATTTCACATGGAAATTGAAATAATCTTCGTGGCCCAAAATATCATGAGATCATATCACATATTGACTCATTTAGTTTTCTCAAGTTTATAGCCAAATTTTAGTTTTCTCAAGTTTGGCCAAGAATTTCATTTAGTCATTTGTCGCGGAAGATTTATCATCAATCACGTATCGACATCTAATACGACTAACAGTGATGAATAAGACAAACCGACATAAGTCTCATATATTGATCGTCTGTGATATCAAGTGAACCGAGTCCAAACCTCTACATCGAACGTCGAGTTATCAGTTGAACCAATCAAAAGACACTTCTGCAAAAATCTCATTCCAACACAATCCACGACAACACGTCATAATTCTTTAAGTCGTCAGAGAGCCAGACCTCCCACCTTACTTGTAGGTACACGAAACTATACTCTCTCAAGTATAGATCGGTCCACTACTGATTGCAGGTCTGCAACTTGCTAGCACATAAGCTCGTTTAAAGGGTCAATCATAGTTCAAGCCGAGCTTCACGAACTTGGTCAAAATCTTGATCAAACATATTCTTGAATTTCAAAATCTGATACTTCCATTCTTAATTTTTTTTTTCCTTTTTAAATAAACAGCACAGTTGGTACAATAATTAGTTTCGAGCTGTCTAGTGCGATTTTTATAACTCTGAAAGTTTTTTTTTTTTAAAAAAAAAATCCTTTAGCATAAATTCTTAGGCAATGCAAAAATGCGGTGAAGGCTTATCAAACATTAAATTTCATTCTTTTACATGCAAATATTTGTGCAACATGGGTAAATGTTAAAATTGCAAATATGATACATAGATCCGTCATCTATTTAATTTTTCCATTTTATGCATAAATTTCTTGCATTTTTGGGTTGCCTGAATTAGTTTCCACTCTTTTCATCCTTTAATTAACTAAAGTTTAAAGAGCTGAATTTCTTGACTAAAAATTCAAATCAAACAAAAATCCCCAAAATCAAATTGAGAGGCATTAGCTTGGAGTATATTCGAGAGTGATTTTGGCATGACTAAAATCAATCGAATTTGAGGTGTAATCTCTTTGTTTTTGTAGGTTTGGTCGAATTCCTTATTCAAAAAGTGCTAATTTGCTTACTATATTAGGTCAAATTCGCATTAGGAATTTTGTATTTCTAAAATAACTTTTGAAACCAAAATTCATAATTCAGAGTTACTTCAAACTAAACATTGAATCAATATTAATAAAAAATAAGATAAAACTCGAATTTAATGAACTTGATTTATATTAATGTAAAGTGTTAGAATCTCTAATATATAATATACTAACTTTGATTCGAGGGTTATGAATTTGTTCTCGAAACTACTTAAGCTTGTTAAAGGATCTTTGGGATCTTCGGCGCCTTTGAACTTGTTGAAGTTTTCGATTATGCAACTTGATGGAGTTCCCAACTTACAACTTTGACTAAGTATTCTACTTGTAGATTATCATAGTCTTCTATTATTCGAATCTTCTACTCTTCTTCTAATGTTTGTAGATATTCTGAATTTAAATCCCCATTACGAATACTCCAAATGAAGGTAACCTCCCCTCTCTTGCACGAGTTTTGAAATAATATGTTCTTAAAGAGATATCTTTCAAACCTATTTCTTAAAATTAGTGCATATTTAAAAATAAAAAAATATTTGAGCCCTCACCCATCCATAATCACTACCGTTAAAAGGGGAAATTTCTAATCCTTGGGTAGTATGGAGATTTCCCATTTTATGTGCGACATGTGTAAACTATTACAGGTCCATAGATCCTAAAAATTTTATGGACATTTTTCACTTTCTTCCCATCCCACTTTATTTTACTCTATTCTATTCCTTCAAACCAATAAAAATTTATATTTGGACAATTTTATATCTTCAAACTATATATCATATCTCTTCATCAAAAAAGTTGGAGAAATTTTCTTATTTTAAATTTTAATATGATATCAACATTACTTATTATATTTTATTGATTAATAGTTATATTTCCCATTTGCACATTTTATATTCTTTTTGATGAAATGTTGTCTATACAAACGAAGGTAGAGAAGAAGATATAAAATTAAAATTTGATCTGAAGGTACAGTAATGAAAAATAAAAAAATAAAAACTAGAAATCACATATAGTAATTAATGTGAGAGATATTGGATTCCCGCTGAATGCTGAAACTCGAAGTAAAACGACCAATTAGATTGCTTATTTCGACACGTGTACATAATTTCTTTTTCTTCTTTTTTTTTTTTCAAATGACGTGTACAGAATTTTCTAACATATGGATAGAAGATAAACAGAGAATTAAAGAAAAGAGTTTGGCTTTAAGTTCCATGGGGTGAATGGTGAATTAATCGGTGAATCGAGCGCAGCCATGGATGGCGAGGCATGAGCGCCTGTAAGGATTGGCTCTCTTGCGCTTGGTGCAGTCGTAATAAGACATTCCCCTGCCGCCGCAGGGGATGATGTTCTTCTTCAGCGCCGCGTAGCTCAGATACTTCCCCTTCTGAAGCATACTACGGCCAATCAGATTTCGCGGGCTGGTTTCTCCGAAAAGGTCGCCGGTGGGGGAGAAAACGGCGTCGTCGCTGAGGGTTGCGGAGTGAGATGCCACCGCCGCGGCGAGGATGAGGAGGAGAATCAGGCAGAGCTTCACCCCCATGTTCTTGCAGGAAAGGTGTTTGTGAAAATGCCTGAGAGGAAATTTAGTTGGAGTTTATAAGAAGAGAGAGTGGAGGATTGGTTGGATCTTGTGAGAAAAAAGAGGAGGGCAGGGCCAATTTCTGGTCCACCGCATGGGTAGCCAAATGGAATACCATTTTTTCTACCTTCTGTTCTTGGTGAAAATTATTTCTTTTTCATTTGGGTACAAATTTAGTACTTTTCAGTTTTCACCACTAATTTTGGGAATTTATTTAAGATATATTATAATTGTTTGGACTAAATTTAGACATTTGAAAATATGGGCTGTCATGGAAGTGGCAAAAATAAAAGAAAATAATGGGAATATGTAAAAGTAGCAATTTGTTTTCAATTTTGTAAAATAGCAAATCTAGCGGCTCAACCCACGAAAGTAAAAGTCTATTGAATACGGAGCCTGAACAACGATGTAATTGATGTGATATACAATTTATATACCATTGATATACTCTTATGCTAAGGGGTATTGTTATATGGGTGGTGGTGTTTATTAGATCCATACATGGTAAGGATTGACATATTAAGAGTTCTTTCTTAATTGTATGGTTGTTAGTTCGAAAATACGAATCTAAAACTCATTAAATTTTTTGAAATATTTAGAAATTGCATCGCGGCAATAATTAAAATAGATATTTTTAAAGTACCTAAACTAAAATCAATAAAAGTTGAAAAAAAAAAATTACCGTCCCTTCACCCACTCTCGCCCCCACATGGCTTGTAGGTCTTAAAAATTGTCCCTCCATCCCTTCCCCCACCTCCCACATGGCTTGCACACACATTTTAATCTGGAGATTGAGATAATCTCTCCATTTGACCTGAGGTTTGACCTGAGGCTGGCCCATGATATAAGATGTATATGTCAATTATTGCTTAATTATAACTTTCTTTGTTTCTTTAGCCAATAATTTCATTTAGACTTTGATACCCCTTGTTAGCCAAACAAGATCAATAGGAAGGAGGTGAGGTTGTAAATTAGTTTTGTTTAATTCTAACGTCACTAACAAATACATTCTTATTTTTGTTTAAATCGATTTTATCTATTTGTCAAACATCATCAAATAATTATAGATATCTTATTTAAAATAATAAATTATTTCAAATAATAAATTTAAAATTCAAATATAAAAATATTTTAAATAATATTTCCTTAAAAGAAAGGAACAATAGGTACAATAACCTCTGTTTGAATTGTTATTTGAATTTATAATTATTCATTACAGGTAAATATGCAATATGGGCAAATGAACATAAATAATTTCGATCATTGCAAGCACATATAATGAAATAACTTATATAAAATTAAAAGTAATTAAATTTTATTTTATGCCAAAATCACTTATTTTAACGAAACATGTCCATAGTCGCCATTGTGTCGATAAAAGATGTTAAAATCAGGGCGAAAACGGGGAAGAAAAAGGTTGGCATGGATGAATGTTGAATCAATCGGTGAATCGAGCGCAGCCATGGATGGCGAGGCAGGAGCGTCTGTAAGGATTGGCTCTCTTGCGCTTGGTGCAGTCGTAGTAAGACATGCCCCTGCCGCCGCAAGGGATGATGTTCTTCTTCAGCGCCGCGTAGCTCAGATACTTCCCCTTCTGAAGCAAATCACGACCCAGCAGGTTTCGTGGGCTCAATTCTCCGAACAAGTCGCCGCCGGGGGAGAAAACGACTTCGTTGCTGTGGCTTGCGGATTGCGGCACCACCGCCGCGGCGAGGAGGAGGAGAACCAGGCAGAGCTTCACCCCCATGTTTTTGCACGAAAGGTGTTTGTGAAAATGGCTGAGAGAAAATTTAATTTGTTTTTTAACTTTTGATCTCCGGCTCAGCCCGTTTTCCCCCTCGGAGATGAAGATGGATGAGTTTATAAAAAGAGGGAGCGGAGGATTCGTTGGATCTTGTGAGAAAAAGGAGGCCGCCAAGTTTCTGGTTCGCCGCATGCCCCTCAACTGCCATTTGCCTTTGATGGAAGCACCATTCTGATTCTTAATTGGTAAATTAGTTACAGAATTGCTTTCACCATTAATTTGGGGAATATCTTTAACTAAATATAGGGCGCTTGCAAAAGTAGCAAAGAAATTAATGAGAATTTATAAAGAAGTAAAAGTCTAATATATCTTTAATGCACTCGGCTAAAATATAGAGCGACATACTAATGATATAAATTATACTTCTATTTACTGTGTCAGTTTCTCTTATTAAATTGGGTTGTGTTATATATAAATTTGTTCTCTTGTAACGGGAATGTATGGCTTCTATAACCTTATATAAATATTAATATCTATTGATATGTCTGATTTCTTATATTACTGAAGGAATCAATAAAATTGTTATATTCGATAATAAATGCTCATATACTAATTATATCTATAAAAAAAAGATGTATATACTACTTATATACTTTATATCTATGATAACATACCTAATTATCAAAGCGAGCATAGACATATATCTCCAATCAAGAGATTGTGAGTTCAATTCTCTCCGTCACATGCTGTGTACTAAAAAAAAGAAACAATAACATACCTAATTTGATATACTTTGATATATATGAAAATCTTGAATGTTAAAATCAAAATTACTTAAATATTTTATCATATTTACAAAATCCAAAGACTATATTTTGTATGAGAAATATTTGAGGGTACTTTTACAATTGTTTTTTGAATTTGTTTTTTTGAAAAGAATTATATTTTGATGTTTGAACTTTTTAGGTTTTTTTTTGGATGGAGAGTTTTTGACCTTTTTAAAATATATTTCTAAGAAAATAATATTCTCATCCTTTGTTCCATTTTAAACTTTAAAAGTTCATAAGTAAATAAATCAAGTTGAAAATATAGAGATCAAATAAACCTTTTAAAAAGTGCTATAACGAGACGTGATCGTGTGATGGAGTTCACACATAATTGAGAGGGATTAGAGATAATGTTGTTTAGATGCTGGCACAGAAAAAGCGTATCAAAACACTTCAATTATGAGCAAATGTCGTTCAGTGGTATCAATTCTCTTTACAAATGTATGATGCAGGATGTACTGAATACAGTTTCAAATGTTTGAACACGGTCAGCAGCTCCGATCAACTCATGTTTACTATCGAACCGATCCGTTTGTCCATTTGAAACCAAGTTACAGAGGTCAAGGAGATGCAAAAGCTCCAAGCTAGATGCGTTGTATTCTCAAGCCAATTTTCAAGTTCAAACTTATTTGTCATGACACAAGGAGGGCACTAAATTAAATGGTTTCGAGGAACTGACTGAAACTCGGGTACTTCGGCTCCCAGCCTACTTCTGCTCGAGTTTTCGAGTTGTTCAATCTCTTTCCTAAAGGATCCTTGGTTCCTGAAAATACATGTCATTCGTCTACATGAGTAACCACGGTTATCAGAACATCAGAAGATGAGGTGCAGAAACTGAAGCAAAGGAAGGGTAAATAATAAGGCATAAAATAACTAGTCCTTTTCTCTAAGGTATTTATATGAATAACATAAAATAGATATTTATTTTAATACAACATAAAGTTTTAAATAATATAAAAGTAACACAATCCAAATTAAAATTAAACTCTAAATGTAATGTAAAACGGATTCAAAAAAGTTACACTTAGGAGCCATTTGGTTTAAGGTTTTAAAAGATATAATAGATAACCAATGCCAGAGAGTAAGATAGATGAGAATAATATTTCTCAAAATCAATATTTGGTTATGCAATAACAATACTATCAGACTTTAATTAAGGCTATATAAAAACACATATTTTTGTAAGGGTATAATATGGATAAACGTGATGTCTGAGAATAAACCATTCTCATGCCCAGCCCCTCGTACCTAACATTTTATACATAAACATTATTTATCCAATGAAAATCTAATAATATTTTTCTATGCAACCAAAGTTATCACGGATTTCCAGTAATCCTATTCTCATGAATATTAAACTAAACATCCAACCAAACCGGCCTTTATATTGGAAGAAAATAAGACGCTGTGACATTTTTTACAATCGTATTAAATTAATGGAGTGAAATTTCACCTTTTTTTCTTCTTCTGAGACATGTGCTTTGATACCCAATAAAAGGAGGGGGGAAGAAACCGAAAAAGAAAGGCTTACCAGTAAAACCTTCGAACTTTTTACTGAATTTCCCACTCTTCATCACCATGTTCATGATTTCTTGCCTGGGATCATGAGACAGTGCTAATCAAAATTCTGTGCTTTTAAGTCTAAAGTTTTTTCAAGTAACAGGGATGTTTATCTTCATCTAACAGTAGAAGAAGGATTAACCTGGATAAAGGATGATTATCACAACCTAAGAAAATCCGTCCACAAAGATTTTTCTTAAGAATCGCCACCGAGAGGGAAGCAGCATCCTGCTCAATAAATGCACAAGTTCATTAGGAAGGATTGAAACAAAATTAAAATGGCCAAAAGGAATGAGAACCAATGCGGTTAGTGAGATAAATGACTAGTCCAATAATTAATCAGTTACTTGGTCTGGTTTAAATAAGGAATGGACGAACAATCTTAGGTGAATCAAATTGACCAACAATGTATGATACATATTACACACCAAAGTTATGTACAATAAATTGTTCAGATCATATATTGTAAAAGTGGCATGGTGCAAAAATTTCCTATTAGCACATGAATGTTCATTATGGTTAAAGATTCACAAATAATGCAAGCTTCTGTGCCAAAGCGAGCATAGCTTAGCGGTTATTGGCATATACCTCCAACTAAGAGGTTGTGAGTTCGAATCCCTTCCCCAACGTGTTATTACCCAAAATAATAATAATAATAATAATGCAAGCTTCTGTTGAATAGTAGGGAGGAGATAACTCGTTATGGGGCAAGGTACGACACATTTGTAACACTGAAGCTCAAACAATAGTATTGAATTGAATCTAATCGTATATGCAGATGGAACCAAGAGAAGTAGCTAAGTAATAGTTCAAAAGACAATCAAACTTCCGTATGCAACAAATTGAGGGAATGAAAACTCTATATATCATCCTATGTCTATACAGCAGACTAGTTACAAATAAAATGACCATTTCCAGACCTCGTAATGAATAAGATTCAGGATGTGATCGGGACGAATATCAACCGTCCCCTTCTCTAACCAATAAGAATGTGCCCCTCTATCTGCTTTGTAAAGTCCAGCTAATCGAAGTACACAACCACCAAGCTCCGTTACTATCTTTTCTGATTTTAGGAGAACATCAGTCCTAGGGCTCCTCCCCACCGGCACAACTGGACTATCCTGTATTCATGAATAAAAATAAGATCTGAGATACAATAGCTCCCCGTTTTAACAATACAATTTGATGGGAGAAGTTAAAAACTTCTGTAGAACATCATTCCAGTATAAAAGAAAGTCCGCTAGCAGCAAATCTGTGTTGGTTGTAAAGATAAGTGATACCCACCTCATCACATGATCCATTGTCATTGCAATCATATGGTGCAGAACTTGAAGTAAAAAGAAAGGAGCCCTCTCCATTCCAACTTGATGCAGCCAGCCTGATAGATCAAGCAGCCAAAAAGCTTTCAGGATAAACATAAAGTAGATCAACAGAAAGGCTTTTGGGAAGTACAAGCAGAAGTTATGTCTCTGATTCACCATGTTTCAAGCACAGGCATCGGCTACCCGTAGTAAAGCGAAATTAAATAAAAGGATCCCCGAAACAGCATAAATTTCATATTCAGAAAACTTAGAGCTCGCATGGTGAATCAGTTAGAGAAAATTTTCTTTGCGACCTCTTCACGAACACTGAGTCCTTAGTACAGTAGCTAAATGAAAACAACCAGAAAAATGAATAGTCCTACAATAGCCATATATGTAGGCTTAGTGCATTCTGCTTTAACCAACTGAACTGACTCTCATTAAAAGAAAAGCAAACGAGACCAATTCAGCTCAACTGCTATTAACAAACTAAATTAACAGAAGTAATGTGCTATCTTAACGATTAGCTAAGAATACAGTTAGAATTCTCCCTACAAGAAGATAAGAGGAAACATAAAATTTGAAAGACAACAAATTGAATATGAACCGGTATAATAAATATCATTCATGTCATATATTTTCCACGAATTACATAATCACCTGACATCGCCGGGATAGTCCGAGGTTCGCGAGGGAGGAGCGCAGAAAATGACATAAGGAAAACTCCGAGTCGCATCGCCTCCCTTCAAAGACGGCTGAATCCCTATTTGGATCAACTCGTCGTGGTGATCCGCCGTGACGGTCTGCCCATGAACTTCGCATCCCGGATGTTCCTGCTCAACACATACGAGCACAAATTCCTATTAATATAGGTTCGACCATTCTGCTGCGTATTACTTGTACAGTAAGAATGTAACAGAGAATCAAATAAGCTAAAATCCACCAGTTTTCCACTGATTTTATCGGTAATAGTACCTCCCGCCATTTTTGCGCCACCAACCGGCCAAGAACCCCGGGTCCGACTATAAGCAAATCATGCGCTCCGGTCGACCCTGACGAGGAAGTCTCCAATCTCTCCTTGGACGCACCTTCACCGCAAAACTAAGGATCAGACACAATGTTCATAAACGTGGAGTAGAAATACCTGTTCAATTGCAGAGACGGACCAATGGCCGACGATGCAGAAACTTGAAGAGGAGCAGCCATTGTAGGGGCTCCGGCAGTGTAATTGAGGCGTCTGATGTACAAATTAGAGCGTCTGGAACTGAGCTGCTCGAAGGAGTAGCAGCAAGCGAGCATCGATCTGGAGAATCGGGCAAGAATAGTGTAAGGTCCGCCCGAAGAGAAGCAGGTAATGGGTTCCATAGAAATCAGGCTCGCAGCTCGATGTTGAAGATAATTGCAGTGCCCTCCAGCCTGTTACGGTTATTTAGGTATTGAAAAACGTAACGGGTAGTTTTTTTGTTTTTAGATAAAATTAAATTCGTTAATTTTATTTTTTCCTGATAAATGAAATTCGTTAATTAGATAGCATGTCATTTGGACTACATTTGGACAAACTTCTTATGGTTTCTTACCAAAGTCATATGTGAGTACTTGAGACAACCAACGCACATTCATATGTGAATAAATTGCTTTACAAGTTAGGTTATGAGCTCTAGAGTTAGCTTTTTTGTAGCATGTTTGAACACCGCTTCTCCAATAAAATAAATACTACAAATATCTTTGATCCATGTTCCATCTTTATTGATATCTTAAATTTCTTATGAGATCATGTTGATTGCAGTGATAGAATCAAATTCGAAGATTGAGTCGATTTGTAAGCTTGATTCCTTCCACTTGTGTTATGATTTCCACATGAAGGGGAGGACAAGCAACCGATAAACTTTTTATCTTCACTAACAACATCTTTCAGATAATGGCTAAAGATCTCTATATCCGTTATGTTTATTGTTGACCGACAAGCTACGTCAACATTTATTTTGAATCACCCCTAACATGAATGTTTCCATCAACTGCTAGTTTATATTGTACATCATATGTATGGGAGATAAATAAACAATTGTATTTTTATTTGGTTAAAAATATGAAAAAATGTATGTTTGAATTTTGTTTTCGTTTAAAAATACTTCTATCATTTCAAAAGATTCAATACTACTATTTAAACATTTAAACATTTGTTTCAAAAAATAATTTTTGTATAAACATCAATTATTATTTTAAATGAAAAAATTGATGTATTCAAATTTGGAACAACGTAGTTATTAATGGAAGCTTACTCGTAACAACTTGAACTTTAATGATGGTAAAAAAGTAATCGCTAAAAACAAGGACGAACCAATAATTGACCATGTTAAAGGTTAACTTTATTGTAACGTCAGTGACAAGATTCAATTAATTGTTACGTTGTTTCAAAATTTGCCACGTCAACTTTCATTCTAATATCAATAAATGTTTGATCAAAGAGTATTTTTTGAGATATTTATAATAGGTGAAGAGTAGTATTGAAACTTTTGACAAGAGTTGAAACATTCGGTAAAATAAGTAGTATTTTTATTAGAATTTAGCAAAAATATTTTTACATATGGGGTGATTTTGAGAATCATGTAATATAGAAGGGCACTTATGAAAATCTCACCAATCCCAATAGACGAGGTGGGCCAGGCATGTTAGGTCCACTAAAAGGTCCAATAAAAAGCCCAACCCAGCAATAGGCGGGAACTCGTAATTCCTTTTTATTGGCGGGAAAATTATCGTTCCACGTAACAAACGTTCCGGTCCGCACATCTCCGTTGATTTCAATCGAACGGTTATAAAAGATCCTTGTTCTAGATTTCTCGTTTTATTTGGGCAGTGGCTTGAGAATTAAGGAGTCGGTTCACTTCTCTTTCACAGAGACTCTTTTTCGAAACCCCACCGGCGTCTGAGAAAAAGCTATGGCGAAACCCTTGAAGCGACAAGCGTCTTCCGATGATGCCACGTCCAATGGCTCGAGCTCGTCGGAGGAAGAGGAACAAACTAACGAGCAGATCAATGAGGAGGAAGACGAGGAGGAGCTCGAAGCGGTGGCTCGCTCGGCAGCCTCCGACGAGGATGAAGCTGTCGACGATTCAGATAACGATTCATCGCCCGTCGAGAATGGCGAGGAAGAGGTAAATTTCGAATTGCGTTCCCCAACGTATGGTCTTCAGTTTTGTTAATTTTACTCGGATCTCGGTAGGGTTTTTATTTTAAAATTTCCTGTTCATTTTCTTGGTTCTTTCATACTAAGGTTAGATTGACTGGGTTTTGATCAATTTTTATTGGTCACTTTGCACAATCAAAATTCGAGCAAAGAGACGACTGGAGACTTGAGCATATGGTGGTGTGGCTTAAGTTTTGTCTCGTGCTTGTATTTCCGAAACTGTAACGTTTTTCTCAACGCCATACGTTTTTGTTACTTTTACCGACAGGATGGAAGTAATGAGGGTAATGATGATAAAGCCGAGATTAGTAGGCGCGAAAAGGCCAGACTAAGAGAAATGCAACAAATGAAGAAGCAGAAGATTCAGGACATGTTGGATGCGCAGAATGCTGCAATTGATGCTGATATGGTTTGTTGAATCATTGGGTATACTCAAATTTGATATATTACTAGTCTGCTGAGATATCAGATAAATAACAGTTAGTTAATGTTATCTAATGGCAGAATAATAAAGGGAAGGGGCGCTTGAAATATCTTCTGCAACAAACTGAGATATTTGCTCATTTTGCAAAAGGCGATCAATCTTCTTCCCAGAAGAAAACAAAGGGAAGGTATGAATTATCAGTTGAGAAGCCTTATTAATGCTGATTTGCTAGTAATAAATAACTAAGGTAGCTAACTGATAGATATTATTATTATTATAATTATTATCTTGTAAAAAGGAAATTACATATATTTTTTTTTGGCGACTATTGCTGATACATGCACCTCATCTTGAAATTCTGCAACTGTTTTTTAACCAAGGGAACTTCAATTTTGCTATAAATATCACTGTTATTTAGCATGTTTACAGATTTGATCATTTGCTCTTCTGAATCTTAGGGATCTATGGGCATTAATGTTGTATTGGAATATGTGCTATTTGGGCATGAAGGTGACAGTGTTTCCTTCTGTTTTGTGCATAAGCACGTTTTGCATTGTCAAATTGATTATAAAGTACTTGGAAATGAATAAGCACTTAAGTTTGTTATATTTGTAGGCTTTCTGTCTAAACTAATAGGTGACATTTCATTTTATTGACAATTAATGAGATAATTTTCAGCATGTTAAGTTATAGCTATTTCTTTGCTAATAATTCAGGGGTCGCCATGCATCTAAACTAACTGAAGAAGAAGAAGATGAAGAATACCTTAAAGAGGAAGAAGATGGTCTATCTGGGACGGGGAACACTCGTCTTGTTTCACAACCATCCTGTTAGTTTTCCCTATTTAGTTTTTAGTTTTTTTGTTTTTTTGTTTTGGTTTTTATTTATTCCTTGCATCTAACATTTGCTTCAAAGTTTTGCACATTCTTTTTTTAATTATTGGGGTTAATGTTTTATTGCAGGTATCCAGGGGAAAATGAGGGATTATCAACTAGCTGGATTAAATTGGCTTATTCGACTGTATGAGAATGGCATAAATGGAATCCTTGCAGATGAGATGGTAATTATAATAAATCTGCAAGTATATATATTTATTGTTGACGTTTAAGATCTCTTACAAGTTACGAGAAGTATAGTTCATAGTCAGTTTGCTAATATAAATGGCGCTTTTCCATTAGGGGCTCGGCAAGACGTTACAAACCATTTCCTTGTTGGGATATCTCCATGAGTATAGAGGCATAATGGGCCCCCATATGGTAGTTGCACCAAAATCTACTCTGGGAAACTGGATGAATGAAATTCGCCGTTTTTGCCCTGTCTTGCGTGCTGTGAAGTTTCTTGGAAATCCAGACGAAAGGGTATTCTTTTCCCATTCCTCTAAATATGTCAATTTTAGCGTCATTGGATGTGCAGAAGGTTAATTAATTTTTTAATATTGCACTTTTTGCAGAGGGATATACGAGAAAATTTATTGGTTGCAGGGAAGTTTGATGTATGTGTTACCAGTTTCGAAATGGCCATCAAGGAGAAGTCTTGCTTGCGTCGTTTTAGTTGGCGCTACATTATTATTGATGAAGCTCATCGAATTAAGAATGAGAATTCCCTCCTTTCAAAAACAATGAGGCTTTACAATACCAACTATCGTCTTCTAATCACTGGTACACCGCTTCAGGTATATATGAGTTTTACCACTGTGGAACTGTGCTGCCTGTTTTGTGTATAATCTGTATAATTTTATATTCTAAGGTCATATGTTGTGTATTACCTTGTTATATATCTAAGTCATTTCAGTTGGGTTTTTATAATAACTGCTGCATGGATTTTTTCTTTGGAAGATAGGTTTCATGGTTCCGATTTGTTTTTTGAGTTTCTTTTATTGAGCTCTATTTATGTGCAGTAACAATAAAGTTATTTATTATCTCTTTCAGAACAATCTTCATGAACTATGGTCTCTCCTCAATTTCCTTTTGCCTGAAATATTCAGTTCAGCTGAGACTTTTGATGAATGGTTTCAAATTTCTGGGGACAATGATCAGCAGGAGGTTGTTCAGCAACTTCACAAGGTACACCTAAATATTTTTTGTCCATGCATCCATAGTATAATATTTTAATGTCTTCTATCTCATATTATTTTTCCTCTCCTATCTGCACCCTTTAGGTCCTTCGGCCCTTTCTTCTCCGAAGGTTGAAATCAGATGTTGAGAAAGGCCTACCTCCTAAAAAAGAAACAATACTCAAAGTAGGCATGTCACAGATGCAAAAACAATACTATCGTGCTTTGTTGCAGAAGGATCTTGAAGTTGTTAATGCTGGTGGGGAACGTAAACGGCTTCTTAATATTGCAATGCAGCTCCGGAAATGCTGTAATCACCCGTATTTGTTTCAAGGTGCCGAACCTGGGCCTCCTTACACCACTGGGGACCATCTTATTACAAGTGCTGGTAAGGTTTGTGTAAGGGCATGCTAATGATTGCGTTTTAGCCATCCGTTAATACTGAGAAAATTTCATTCATAGGTAAAATGGTTCTTTTGGATAAGTTGCTTCCAAAGCTGAAAGAGCGTGATTCTAGAGTCCTAATATTTTCACAGGTAATTTTTTTTTTGTAAGCATTTGATTGTCACGAGTACATATATTTTCCATGAACAGAGTTGCTTTATCATGGTGGATTTACTGTTTATTTTATTTTTTTATTTTGGCTAAGTTTTGCATTCGCTTGAATTTCAGATGACTAGGCTGTTGGACATTCTTGAAGATTATTTAATGTTTCGTGGATACTATTACTGTCGAATTGATGGCAACACTGGTGGTGAAGATCGTGATGCATCCATTGATGCTTTCAACAAGCCAGGAAGTGAGAAATTTGTTTTCTTACTATCAACCCGAGCTGGAGGCCTTGGTATTAATCTTGCTACTGCAGATGTAGTTATTCTTTATGACAGTGACTGGTACATCTCCTTTCCTTGATCAAAGTTATTGCTGCCACTAATGTTGCTCCCTCAATATGCTCTGATGCTCAACGGTTATTTCAGGAACCCTCAAGTTGATCTGCAAGCCCAGGATCGTGCTCACAGGATTGGTCAGAAGAAGGAAGTTCAAGTGTTCCGATTCTGCACTGAGGTAAACAAATCAACTTCTATCATAGAGAGTTTGAACTTACTGTAGAGTTAATTGTAATTTATTCTTTAATGGAGCAGTATACCATTGAGGAAAAGGTGATTGAGAGGGCTTACAAGAAACTTGCCCTTGATGCTTTGGTGATCCAACAAGGACGATTAGCAGAACAGAAAAGTAAGTTGTTATTTTCATGCTTGCGTCTTAGCATGCATCCATGCATCATTGAATGATGAATATATGGTTATTACACGGCCAATATATATATTTTTTAACATGCATCATTAATGTCTAATTTATCCATGTTATTCTAACAGCTGTCAACAAGGATGAGCTACTTCAAATGGTGAGGTTTGGTGCTGAGATGGTTTTTAGTTCCAAAGATAGCACAATCACAGATGAAGACATTGACAGAATCATTGCAAAAGGAGAAGCAGCAACAGCAGAGCTTGATGCAAAGATGAAGAAATTTACAGAAGATGCAATTAAATTTAAAATGGACGAAAGTGTGTAACTTCCTGACACAGATTATTAGCATCTTTCTTTTTGTAATTTTCTGATCTCTTCAACCAAACATTAGTGTAGTTAGTTCTAACTAACGTTACTGTGGTTTTTGCAGCTGCTGAATTGTATGACTTTGATGATGAAAAGGTAAATACGGTTATATAATATTCTTTTAATTCACTTTGACATTTTTTTAAATATTATTCTTATATTTGTTATCCAAGGCTTATGAAAGGAAATATTCTCACTGTTTACTTGTATCTTGATGAAGGATGAGAATAAATTTGACTTCAAGAAAATTGTTAGTGAAAATTGGATTGAACCACCTAAAAGGGAGCGGAAGCGCAAGTAATGACTTGGATGTCCTTTCCTCTTTTTCTACATGAACTTACTTAATTGTACAATTTTTGAAAGCCTGACTTGATTTCTATCTCCTATAAGTTACTCGGAATCAGAATACTTTAAGCAAACAATGCGACAAGGTGGTCCAACAAAGCCGAAAGAGCCTAGGATACCTCGCATGCCTCAGTTGTAAGGCCCTTGAATTGGTTAATTTATCTTGGAGTTCTAGTTTATTTCTTATTAGTATATACTTCTATTTGTTCATTTATGCCGTTTGCATGGCTATATTATACTTCTATTTACAGGCATGATTTCCAGTTTTTTAACACACAAAGGTTGAGTGAACTCTATGAAAAAGAAGTTCGGTATCTCATGGTGAGTGTAAGCTCCTTAAGCGTTCCTGTCTGTTTTCTACATTAAATTCTTTGGTTTATTATTCAGCATTTTCAGTTGCTTGATTTTTACATTTATCATTGGCTTGAATGGCTCAGCAAACACATCAAAAGAATCAGTTGAAAGACACAATAGATGTCGAGGAACCTGAAGGTATGTTACTAATACTCATGTTTCATGCTCATATTTCCTTCAATTTTCCTTCTATCTTGCAGCTAATCTTTGAAATGATGTTTAGAAGTGGGTGATCCATTGACTGCCGAAGAGCTGGAAGAGAAGGAGCGACTTCTAGAGGAAGTAAGTGGATCTAATTTTTAGAGGTTTATCTTATGATCACGCTACTGAACTTGATTTTTTCTTTTAGGGATTTTCTTCATGGAGTCGCAGAGATTTCAATACCTTTATTAGGGCTTGTGAGAAGTATGGGCGTAATGACATAAAAAGTATCGCTTCAGAGATGGAAGGCAAAACAGAGGAAGAAGTTGAGAGATATGCGAAGGTCTTTAAGGAGAGATACAAAGAGTTAAATGGTAAGTGGCCATCTTTGTGATAACGCATCTTTGTTAATGTGATGGAAAATTGTTTGTTCTTGAGGGTTATTTCATTAGGAAATAGGAACCAGAAAATATATTGTACTTTCTTCTGAGCTTTAGCTTTAGATATCTTATCCTTCTGCTTGTAACTTTGCTCCACCAATGCCATCTCTTGCATAAAAATGGATAGAATGGGCTTCATGGTTTCAAACTTTCAAAGCTTTGTTTGTTGTTGCTTCTGAACCATTTTAGTTGTTTTTCTTATAATTTTAACAAGCTGCAGGTGTTTTTCAAATCTGATGGAAATGATACAACTATCACGTTCTTGATAAGTAGAATTTCATGACTTGGCTAGGGAAATGATACAACTATTTTTGAGAAAGTCCAACTATATCAACAAATACTCATGCCTCTTAGTTAATGCTACAGCCAGATTATTTTTACCCAGCCAAATAGATATTTAAATAGCTATATCCATATAAATTGGCCTTTGACCAGCTTGTTTTTTGTTATGGCTTATTGGTAGTCTTAGTTATTTTCATTGTTGATGCGTTGTTAATAAGCTTTCTGAAGGCTGAGTTGGATTTTCGTGTTCGTTTGGTTATTTCTCACGAGATAAAACAATTTTTGTTTTTGTTTTTTGTAGGTTATAGTCTAGTAAGTCTACTATCTGATAAGTTTCTAAGCATCACTTTATATGAAATTTGCAGATTATGATAGAATCATCAAAAACATAGAAAGAGGGGAAGCAAGAATTTCTCGTAAAGATGAAATAATGAAAGCCATTGGCAAGAAACTGGATCGCTACAAAAATCCATGGCTGGAGCTTAAGATCCAGTATGGCCAGAATAAAGGGAAATTGTACAATGAAGAATGCGATCGGTTCATGGTGTGTATTGGCATGTTCTGAGTTTAGATCGTCTGAAATTTATTAGTATGTTCTTCTGGATGTTGAAAATCTTAGTTGGTATCTTCTAAATGATCAACAGATATGCATGGTTCACAAACTTGGTTATGGAAACTGGGATGAATTGAAGGCAGCGTTTCGTACATCACCCTTGTTTCGCTTTGATTGGTTTATCAAGTCTCGAACGACACAAGAACTGGCAAGGAGATGCGATACCTTAATCCGGTTAGTGGAGAAGGAAAACCAAGAATACGATGAAAGGGAGAGACAGGCTCGCAAAGAAAAGAAGCTTGCAAAGGTCAACATTTTGATTCACAATTTCAAAGTGCGATAGTTTGTATTCTACGATTGTCTCTATATAATGTTTGTTGAACTTTTACTCTATTTTGTTTCAGAGTATGACACCATCAAAACGTAGCTTGGCTAGGCAGACTGAGAGCCCAACTAACATAAAGAAGCGGAAACAATTATCAATGGACGATTACGTAAACTCTGTAAGTTTTGTAGTCATCGTTTCAAATCATTGCTCACTTTCACCTTATTGTTATCTAATATTTCCAACTAAACTGATCTATTTGCAGGGAAAGCGGAGGAAGTAACTGTTTTTTTTTTATGTTCTTTTCGACCCGTAAGATCCATTATTGACTTTTTTGTTGAGGGAGAACTCTCTGCCATATCTTAGATCCCCCCCAACTCATATTTTTGGGATTGCCTTCTGGGAGTTCAGTAGATCCGTAGGTTTAACTCGAAACTCATGTATAAAATTATTAGATATAACAAAATCTTGTTCTCCTGACAATATCTTGTATGCCATAGTTGATTTTTAGTTCCAAAATATATTCTGCTTGGCAGATGTGATGCAGTGCATCAAGCTCGATCCATTCAGCCTCCACTCTAATCCGTCTGAAAGCACTATCTTCTCAGATCAGAAGCTGTGTAAGTAATGTCTCTACCTTTATTTTTTTCCCTCTTAAACATTGTTTCCTAGTTAAAGATTTTCTTTGGGCTGATAACGAATTTCTTCATTCTCATTGTTTAAAACTATTCCTGATTCTTGTAGCTTAGCTTAAACCTAACCGCCCCTCATTGCTATTGAACTGGGTCTTTGTCCCAATGCATGTATTTTATCTATTCTTAGTAAAATGTTTGAAATGCGTCTCATACTTGTCATTTTTATGGTGGTAAGTAAGAAATACCCATTTACGAGTAAAGAAGATAAGTTTATCAGTGCTTAGTGGAAGATAGGTATCTTCTTACTTACTACTGTTAAAAAATCGACAGTTATTTATTCTATTCTTTTTTCTTAAGCAGATACCCTCTTGGTTGTCGTTTTTTAAGAGCCACATAGCTACCCTTCAGTATAATAAAACTTGTTTTTATTTTATTTTATTTATTTTGTTATTTATCCCATAAATTTAGATTGCTTCTAAAAGCTGTGTTAGAAGCCCTCATCTCCATGTACAAGAAAAGAGAAACATCAAGCATTTCCAGGTATTGAAAATTTATCCCAAACATACGTCTACTTATATTTTTGTTAACATCGAGATAATTTTATCTCCAGTTTTGTTTTCAAAAATTATGTTCTTTTTTTCTTTACTTAGTATGTTTTTCACCTTTGAAACACATTTTGAATTACCCAAATTTTAAAAACAAGAACAAGGTTTCGAAATTACTTTCTTGAAAATGATTTCGAAAAGTTGAAAGCAAGATAAAAGATCAGTGGTTGTAATGGTTAGTTATCAAATGGGAAAGAAACTCTCTGGATTACAATAATATATGTTTCAAAATTCATGTTTTAGGAATGGATGGGTGATTTTTTTTTTTTGTTTAAATATGAAAAACTTCAACATCTAGAAACTATTATTATATATGGATTTTTTATGACTACATTTTTATAATTGAAAAGATTGAGCATAAATTTCCATGTATCTTGAAAAAGGTCTCAAAAAGTAGTGTGCATTCCTTTTTACTTTGATGAGGATCTAGCTAGCTAGCTTTTTAATCATACTTTTGTACATGCAAATGCCTTTTAAAAAGGAATATATATATATATATATGTATATTTTTTTTTTTTTTTAAAACAAGGAATATATATATGTAGACACACACACAAATGTGGTAATTGTGTCTTTCCTTTCGTTCCAATTATGACAAAAAGTAGTATCAATACCTCTAATCGTGTTTGTATATTTTATTCTTCTTTTGATTGCCTTTCCATTTGTTAAATAAAAATGTTTTAGGATCTCTGTGGTTGCATAGTAATTGGGACCTTGATAATTTTTAATTATATAGAGTTCCTTGAATTTGTCCCTATAATATTATATATATGTAAATATAAGTAGTATAATGAACTTTTTTGATGACAATGTCGTTCTTTATTTTTATTTTAAAAATCATGCTTTATTAATATTATTCACTTGTAAAAAGCACCGAAAATTTTAGTCAAATTTTGATAAACCCAAAAAAAACAAAGATTTAGAAATTGTTCTCGTGATTTTAGATTTTGCGTAGGATTTTTAAAATGTCCTAAAAGTAGGTAACGGAACTAAATGTGCCTTTTGGTAATAATCAAACGATTATTCTGTTTTTAGGTTTTTTCTGACCTATTTTAAATTGAATATTTCGGCCGAAGTTTTCATCCATTCATCTTGAATAAACGAAGTTGACATATGTCACAATCCTCATTCCATTAAAGACGAAGGAGAGAATTCTTCTCAATTTTTTTTATGTTGTAATTGCATTATTATATTATATTATATTTTGTGTGTGTGTGTTTGCCGCAAAGAGCAATTTCCATGGAAACTGAAACCCCATGATGGAGAATCTCAAGCGAGACATAATGCTTGAAGAAACGCTATCGAGAATAGAATATTAGCATGCATTTTCACTTGAAATGACATTTGGAATATAATATAATGTTTTGTCTTTTCAAGTTGATTTATTCATACTAAGTTCTATTTAGGTATTATTGCTCCCAACCCATTTCATTATGTAACGTGGCGTTTTAGTCTTGCTTTCGAGTTATATTTAACTAACACACTAGACTAGTTTTGGGTATAATTCAACTCTTTTAACTCGTTTTATGATTTTAATAGTCTTGATTTGGATTGCATTTTTTTTTTACCTTTTTAATCCAATATGTGAAAGTGAAGATTTTAATTCACAACTTTAAAGTTGGAGATAGGTACTGTTTAACTAGTTGAGTTAAGCTTAGATCGGTCTTAATTTGTTTTATTTTGGAATTATTTTATGCCTATGTAATTGTTTGATTAGGTAATATTTTGTTTGATATTCTAATCTAATAATAATGAATTACATTATGAGGGAAGTTTGACAATAAATAAAAACGCCATACTATAAATGAAAATCTTCACAAGACACTTTCCTATGATTATAAAAGTTGTTAAGGGTAAATAAACCATCACTTGGTTAATTCGACAAATGTCATACTTCTCAACTTTTTAACTATTTTACATATCTAATCATTCAAGTGTTTTTAGTAGTCATATAGTTTACAGCTTAGATCACAATACTATACAAGAATACAATTTTAATTTTGGATTTATCCAATCACAATCGTTTATATCTTCAAATTTGTATTTCTATATAAAGAAAAATACATTTTTAATATTTGAGATTCGCTATAAATTTCATTCTAGTTACTAACATTATTATAATGGTTAGTCCATAAAATCACTATTTCATTATTAATATCAGTAAAAATCTAATATGATAGCTAGTTACAATTTTATTTATTAGATCAATTTTAAATTTAAAAAACAATATTTTCTAATATTAAAGTTGAAATCAGTAAAGGATTTCTTTAGTACAACACCAACTTTTTGGTGGAGATACATGTTTTAATGGTTGAACTATCTATATATTCAAGTCGGTGGATAAGTAAATGATTAAAGTATATTTTATTCGTTTTTAGTCAACTTTGGACCACTAGTAAGGAAAAGTATAGCTTCAAAGAATTTTTACCTCATGAGGTTAAAATTTTAACTATAGTTTCGATTATTTTTTAAATATCTTTTTTGGCAAGTTGACTTGGGCACAATTCCTAAAAGGCAAACAAGATATATATTCGGAGCTTTGTCAAAATTGCAGAAAGAAAACAAAGCAAATTGGATATATATATATATATATATTAATTAACTTAAAAAGATGAAACTGAAAAATGGAAAATTACATTAGTTTTCAGCTCCATCAACTTGTGGCTTATTTTGACCGTTGAAATATTTACACAAGGGAAAAAAGAGACGTTTGTTTCGAAACGTTTAAACATCAAAGCCATATCGCTCCAGCTTCCCTAAGCAATTTTTTGAGGGAGCCATTGAGCTGAAGCGTCATGACGGTGTTGGCGGAGCCGATGAGCTTTCCCCCGATGAACACTGCGGGCACGACGGGGCTGCACCCTAACCTCGAAAGAGCCAACTCCATTTCCTTCCCTCTCGACTCCCGGTCGAGCTCGTGGATCTCCGGGCTCGCCCCTTGCTCGAAGAACAGCCTCTCGATTGCGTGACACATGCAACACGTGCTCTTGCTAAATATCACCACAGCCTTTCTCGCGGCGATTTTAGCTATCAGGTCCATTTCTTATATGCTAAAGAGTGAAAATCAAAAAGACGAGAGAGATCGATCAAATGTTTGCTAGCTTCGTAGTACTTGAAAGGCAATATTGGTGTCTATTTATATATATAGGAGAGACTAGAGAGATGGCCAAAAGCTGCAGTTGCAGTGAAATAAAAAGGCTAATTAATTAAAGGATATAATTAAGAAAAGTAAAGATATTTATTAAGATATTTGCATCCAAAACCTTTTATTTTCGTTCTTTCTTTCTTTCTTTTATTGAGAATCGTTAGATTCCATTTTACAATATCGCTCCCAAAAGTTTATACTAATCAAGGAAATTAAAGACCTAAAGGAAAGATGCTGCTATTTTATTATAAGTATGAGAAATGACATAATATTTTATGATCTTGAATATCATAATATTTTATGTCACATGATCATTGAGAGGTGAGGAATGTCAAATATATGGGTTGAATATCATATAGCTGTGATTATATATATACATGTGGCAATTGGATAGGAATTAGAAGAAGATCACGATATCGAGGAATGTCAAATTTGGATATCGAATCATAAGGTGGGATGATCGGAATGTGATACATCATTAATTGCCACCCAAAGATTTGCATCACACTTTGATGATCTCTTTAGCTCTCACTTACTAAATAGTACGTAGATCACATCGATGATCAAGAATCAAACTTTTTCAACTCCCTTCATACAAAAGTTGATATAATTAGACGTGAGTTGTGAAGGAAAAGGAAATTATTGTTGGAAAAAACCAAAACACACCCTTTTAAACTAAAATTGGTTAAATTATAATTAAGTTTATATGAAGTAAAAATAAAAGGAAGTGGCATATAATAATAATAATATATATATAACTATTTTTGTAATATTCTTACAAAGGATAAGATCCCAAATATTAGTGCATATATTACATGTTGATATATATATGGATTAAGGAGGTGATTCCGATTTGTGATTATCATATTGGATAGATGCCCACTACCATGAATTTTTATTCTTCTAATAAAGTAGAAATTAATAAAATATAATTTAGTTATAAGAACTTTTTACCTCAAAATATTAATCAATATGGCATGGCAAAGATTGATTGGTTAAAACGTACACGTTTTAGCCTTCACACTTTTAACTCTTTTGTAAAATTTTGATTTATTAATTTTTTTTTAGTCAACTAAATATTCTATAGCTATAACTTTCATAATGTTGAATAGTACCTCCATGAAAACATACCGAATTTCTAATGTTAAACAATGTATTTGAATGAGTAACTTTTTAATTTAGGTAAAAATTAGAAAAAATAAATATTTATATTTATCAAATGGATTAACTATGACTTTCATAATAACCAGAGATTTGTGTAAATTGTGACATTGAGAAATAGAAAATGTAAATATATTATTAAAGAATATTATTTTCATTCCCACTTTAAAGAGGACTTTTTTTTTTTCCTAAATAAAAAAGGTTATAAATGGATGTATAAGGATAGAAAATAATGGTAAGAAAAGAGAGTGGTTAATTAATTTATGTGTAAATGGGAGGAGAATAAAGGAAAACGAAATTAATTAGAGGGATTATTTTTTCCTCCAAAATAATGAAGAAATAGGAAAAACTAGAGAGGCAAAAGATACAAATTCAAGCGATATGCCACGATCCGACCTTGCAATTCTACGTTCTTCCTTTTGCATGATTTAATATTTTTATCCTTGCTTAAAAGTTTTCATTATTTTTCCATTTTTCTTTTCAACTCTACTATGTTTTCGAAACAATTTTATGTTTTTGAAATAAAATGAAAGAGATTAAAGACTTCATTTCGAACCTTTTTTTCTTTTCGTAATATAGTCCTTCTGTATCTTAAATATTGTGTCTCAGGAGTGGAATCATAGTTTGCCACGTAACCTCCTCAGTTGGAAATACGAGTTTTGATCAGCTAGAGTCCATTCCTCAAGGGTACTCATAATTCTAGGCTGTCTCATTAAACTCGACTCAACACCCAGGGCGGATCGAGATGATATGGAACTTTAGACAAAATTTTGATAGGGAGGCCTTAATATATATGGAATATATCATCTAAAATTTTAATTTTCTATTCTTCCATATTAATCTGATGAAGTAAGCAAATATTAATTTATTAGACAATATGAAATAAGTTTTTTTTTTAAATAAAATTAATAGAATGAAAAAATATAGAACTTTAAAGCTGCTAGATTATTTAAGCAAATAAAAAATTTGAATATTTGATTTCTACTCTAACAACCATATAATCATACTTGGAATAGTTTGGAGGCCACAAAGGGATGAAAGTTGAGAGAGAGAGGAAATTAATTAAAATTAGTATAACCTATAGAACATGTTTATGGTAGGGTTTCTTTAAGAGATTTGGAAATATTTTAATTGTGGGAAAAAAATAAAAAGAGAGAATTTGAAGAGTTTCAAGGTATATGAATAATTGAGTTTTTAAGAAAACTTGAGAGTTTTTAGTCGAGTGCCACACAAATGCAAGGTTCTGCCTACAGATTCTCAGTTCGAATATGTATGTCGTTTTTATTTTTAGTTTGTCTTCTTATTGATTATTAATTATCATTATTTGATAATTGAGAGTTGAAGTTTTGCTCCCTTATACTTAGGAGCACCCGTGCTTGCCCCAAAAACCTGGACCCAGAAGACTGTACAAGCGTTTTTTATATTAAGTCAATTAGAAGGTTCGAACTTGAGATCTCTAAGGTCAATATGACCAAGAGGTACAACTGATTATTATTATTTATTATATTGTTATTTTTTTTAAAGAATTTATAAAGCTGATATTGCCTTTATGAGTTTGGTAGATAATTATTATTTTAATGTATGTATAATAACACATCAACCTTTACAAGTTATTAAACTATATAAATAGGTCATCCAACTTTTTCAAAAAAAAAAATAAATAAATAAATAAATAGGTCATCCAACCTTACAACTCTAAGATTATTATTTTCTAAAAAATTTACGTAGAAAATTAAACTTGTAGGGATAGGTTTTTTGTTCTTTAAAGTTTCCTTTGGAATATAATCTTAAACTTGAGAATATCTTTCAAATAAATCTTTTAATTAAAAAAAAATCATACATCTTAAGAATAAGAATGAATTCAATATAACTCGAGAATATGTAAGGAAATCATTTTTAAAAAAAGAAATACCAAAAAATTTTGACTAGTCTAATTAAACTTGTTCAAAATCTAAAATGATGTAGTTTGTATTTTAATAATCTTAGGTTTGTGTAATATTTAATTAATTACTTTAGTACGATAATTTGTAAAAATTTGGTAAATAATATAAAAAAACAAATTTGGTTTTATGTAGTTGCCAGATTAACAAACCATGTTAGTGAATTTAAAAATGGGCTCGGATTTTCAATTTTAGGTTATACAAAATCCAACACGTAAGCTGAACACACTCAATCCTTATATATTCTCAATCTAATACCATCTCGAGCATATAGGCAACTTTACATGCATGAAAATAAGGTCACATTCTAACGGGAGGGGCATATTAAAGTACAGGACTCGAAAGTAACCCTTTCGCGAAAAATTGGCTCTTGGCCTATGTCTTGAGCCACTTTTCCTTTTTTTCAAATGATAATTCTCGAAATATTCTCAAATACGTATAAAAGTATATAGGTATAAATTAATATACGTACGTAATTGGAAAGTTGCATTCAGGATCACAACTTATCAAAGATTCCAAAAGAAATAAAAAGAAAAAAAAAAGAGAAAAAAAGAGAACAGAAAGTGAAGAAACCTTTCAAATCGATGCCATTTTATATATATAAATATAAATATGATATATTGATATCAGCAATCTATCTTTAAGAATAATATTCTTTTTCATTTTCCTTCTCTTTTCGTTTTAAGCTATATATTAGAGCATGTGGTTTTTATGGAATTAAGTAGATTAATTGTGTTATATTTTTGAGAAAAAGAAATTATGGGATTTATAGAATATTTGATATAATTTGTGTTATAAAATTAATAATTATTATAACAAATACTTTTTTAGTAAAACATGTGAAGTTGGACGATCGAACTCGCAACTTCTTAATCGAAGATATATGTCAATTACTGCCTAGTTATAATTACTTTGGTGTTGTTTTTTCAGTACAACATGTAAGGGTGAGGGATCGAACTCGAAACCTCTTGATTGGAGATATGTATATGTCAATTACCACCGAGTTATGTTTGCTTTGGCTTTATTTTGGTGTTGTTTTTCGACCATCTAGCTTTCAAAAATGTAATACCATGTAAGAGTGATGTAGTGCATGGACCTCAGTCACGACCGAAATTAAATATGGTCTCACATTCTTATTTTTGTAAAATTTTCATTTTACCCTTATATAAGTTTTGATAAATCACAAGAAATCTTGTTTTAATGGAAATAATAGTTAGTTCCTCCAAATTTATTTTCAAATTACAATAAATTTGTAAATTTTATAGCAAATACATCACACACCACAAATTTAAATAGTCTATATAATATTCATTTCTATGATTCAATTAAAATAGATTTTTTTAAAAAAAAATTCTCACATCAATGAAGTTAAGATTCGAATCTCTAATCTCTTGTAGAAAATTATTTTAGTAGATTATGTTCATATGAACAAAAATTTATTAACTAGAGGTAAATTAAACAAAAATATTACAAAACTAAACAGAAAAAACTTATTATTATTTTTATTATTGTTGTTGTTATTGGGAGTAAAAGAAAAGAGAGGAGATATATTGGGATAATGTTGGGACCTCAAAATATTAAAAAAATATATAAAGAAAAAAATATTAGCATAGCATCTGTGATTCTCTGCCTGAGTTGTCTCTGGTTTTTTGGATGTACGGCTACTTTTTTTTGTTTGTCTCTTTACTTTTTGGGTGGCAGTGGAGAATGGACATGCTCAGATTTGAAAGCGAAAGCAGAGACTTAGGACTTGGCTCATTTTATCCCTCACTAACCCCTAAACAACAAAAGGGTCAACTTCTTATTGCCTATAATCTTTCATGACTATATAATTAAAATTTATCCTTTTTACGACAAAGTTTGATATCTTAATGCGTCAAGAAAAGAGAGTTCTTAGGGAGCGGAGAAATTAGGAGTAATCGATTAGAAGTAGAAAACTGTTGGCCCGAGAGAAGATGGTCTCTCTTGAGAAATACATTATGACACGATTTCTTTTCTTTCTTTTTGACATCGAGTTATTAATTCAAGCTTTTGGATTAGAACAGAAGGTACTACCATTAAAGACATATTTTAAAAGTATGAATAATAACAGGCCGTCAATTTCTCGATAGAGATCCCCTAGAGATTGCTGTAGTTGAATTCATTTTCTCTCTATTTGAATTTTTGGGTTGAGTAGTGATTTAACATTATCTACGTCGGAGATTATTGGTGAAGTAATTGATTAAAAGTTTTAGTAATTTGAGTGTTAATCATAATTTTGGCTATGAAGTGAAACCTCTAGAGAATTCTTTGAAGGGCAAGGAGGAAAAAAAGGTAGGAGCTTGTTCTTGAATTTCCTTGTTTTTTTGAATTGGATGCGAATCCCAAAAAAATAAAGGGTTTTTTTTCATAAGGATAAATCCAAATAAGCTTTCTCCACCTCAACAGATGCTCCCAAGATAGGTACAGCAGCAAAACCCCTCATCATATGATAAATAAAAATAAATCAATAAATAAATATATATTATATATACATTGTTCAATTGACTTGTAAAGAAAAAAAAGTGTTTTTTAATAATTAATAGGATCTTTTTTTCCTTCCTTTCTGTGGGTATGGCTGTTTAATTTGGCAAATCTAAATTCTAAACCTGGGAGGGAATTGCCAAATCCAAAAAAGGTGGATTTCATTCCAAAGAATATATAAAATAACAAAATTTGACCGACTTACCAAACGGAAAATATAGATAGATAAATGGATGGCCCATGAACATGGCTCGACGATAATTGGTACTTGTTCATTTCCTTAAAGTCGGAAGTTGAAACCTCATATTTCCAATTTGTTGTATTAAAAAAAAAGATAAATGGATGATAATCCAACATATTTTTTTTTTAAAAAAAGAGTTATTTTACTGACTCAACTCACATTATTCAAAGAAAAATATTTAGATACTTATTGGTCAGCATGATGCTTGAAACAAAATGATTGATGACTTACATGAAGATGAGTGTTTATACTTAAATATTTAAGTATCGTTCTTATTCATAAACGTACACAATCAAATAAGAAAAGAAAAATTATCATCATAAAAACAAAAGACTCATGTTATTAAATTTATGAGTGTTGGAAACGCGACTAATGTTTCATATTGGTTAGATAAGAAAAAGATCATAGGTATATACCCTGGTAAAACCAAAAGAAAAGCATTGCATCTTATATCAAAGCCAAGGACGGACGATAGAGAGCTTAGTGGTATTTGGTGGTAGTTTTTACAACTTGTTCAAAGTAATGTTTATGCTCGTACTACCACCTAGTGAGATAGTGTTTAGTCTAGATCACAAAATCTATTAGAGTCTGCTCGTTTTTTTAGTCTTTGATGTTTTTGTTCGATTGTTGGTTTGGTGTTGTCCTTATTTTTTTTTTTTGAATTTTTATAGTTTTTTTTACAGGTCTCTTCTTTTTTTCGTGCCTTGATCTCAAGCTGTGAGATCGTTGTTTCACGGAGAGTCGTTGTTTGGCTACATCCCTAACAATGAGAAAGAGAGAGAGAGAATAGTTGCAGGGTGGAAAAAGGGATGTGATCTGATTGTAAAAGGAATTTACAAGTACTGAAGAGTCGTTATATGGAAACCGTACAAAGGAGAAGGACACGTTTGTTGTTGTTTTTTCTTCACATAAATATGCAAAGATTCGAAGCTCTTGATTTCAAACCCCTTCAAAGGAGTGGCTTCGAAGTTTCCAGCTCCTCCAAATATCTCCCTCTCTCCTCACAATTCCCTTATAAATATCCCCATTTCCCACTTCATTCCTCACTTCCATTCATCCACATTATATTCTAACTTCTCTCTCCCTTTTGTTTTGTGCTTTCACAATCTCAAGTTTGAGGCTTTAACTTTGAGAATATGGAGAGTGCTGTGAGCAAGTTGGTGGCAGACAGGCCAGTGGTGGTCTTCAGCAAGAACTCTTGCTGCATGAGCCACTCCATCAAGACGCTCTTGTGCGATTTTGGAGTTAACCCGACCGTGTACGAGCTCGATGAGCTTCCCCGAGGGAAAGAGATCGAGCAGGCTCTCACTCGGATCGGATGCAATCCCGCCGTGCCAGCGGTGTTCATTGGCGGGGAACTGGTTGGTGGGGCCAATGAAGTTATGAGCCTTCACCTTAAGCGGAACTTGATTCCGATGCTGCGGAAGGCGGGCGCTTTGTGGGTCTAAACATGCCTGCCTTTGTACTTAACTACTACCTATAGATGTAACTTGACGGTATAGCCAAGAATTTACTTAACCATAGGTATATATTGGACGAAATGGCATAGAGAGTTTACTTGAAAAGTCTTGTGTAAGTCCTTTTTTGGTGACTTCAATGTAATGTATAATGTAATGTTTTGGTTTATCTAATAATAAATATATAAGTTCAAGAGGCTATAAGAACTAAACCAAATGATCTCCACCTGCATGTTTTGTGTTTTGTGTGTCTAACTTCAATCGTCAATGTAATGATATGTTTTGGTTTTATCTAATAATAAAGTTCAAAGGTTTAAAAACTAAACCGAATCTCTAGCTACCTATGGATCACTAACAACCCAACTTGTTTTTGTGTGTGAGTGAGAGAGAGATGGACTTTCTTCTGTACGTGCGCGTGTGTGTGCGTGTTAGATCGAGAAAGAGAGAGAGAATACTTGGTTCATTAAAGTTTGTTTAAACAAGTAAAGTAATATGACAAACTTTGAAAATAAAAAACATTTCCTGTCTTGACATTAAAAAAAGGATCATAAAGTTACACAAATGTATAAACAGGTTTCTACCTGAATAGTGAATACAATCAAACATCTTTGTGTACATAATAAAGTTACAAAAAAAAAAAAAAAACTCTTCATTTCCCACTTCATCACCTAAAAACTAATACATACATGTTACATTTCCACAGTCAAACACGTACGACAGATTGCATAGCATCATCTTCCTGCAAAAACAACTCTTCTGCAGGCAGCTACTCAATTGAAACATCTTTGTAGACCATTCTGCCAACTTTTTTCCAGTCGATCTCGACGAGGTAAGACTTTTTCATTTGGGAGAGATTAGCTCGAATTGCTATGACTACATACTGCAGTTCTTTCTAATGCAAATTTGAAAATAATGGGTCACAATACGATACGACGTTTCCAAAACCAGCTTTGCAGTATCTCCAAATTTCATATGGGCACACGTACGAGTTACTATTTACTCTTCAATGGAAACATTGGGGTGGATCGTTACTCGTAAAAGAAAACATTGAGGGTGAGTTGTTACTCATAAAAGTTCAGTTTCTTCTTGGTCTCCATCAGCATCATCCACCTCATTGTCTTCGTCATCTTCAGGTGCATCGGGATCCACTCCCTGCAACATTAATGAGTTTTGAGTTTCAGAGGAAATACATTTCAACGAGCTTTTCTGAATAAAGCATTCAGAGTTAAGACAGATACTGAAGAAGTTTAAGCTCAAGGCAGACCTTCATTTGTTTCTCTAAGCGTTCAAGACCTTTCTTTGCAGCTTCATTCTGGGGATTCATCCTGTTGTATGATTAATAAACCAAATAAATACATGATCTATGAAGGAAGGTAATCGTCAATATTCAATAATACCACTCCAAAAGCAAGAAACCAGAAGATAAATATATACAAGTTGATAAAAGATTCAGAAAATGACGTCACAAGAAGTGTAGATTAAACGTCTAGAAACAAGCCTGTTTCATTAAAGAAACACAACACCTTCAAAGCAGATTTATTTTTATTTTTGTTAACGGATGCTCGTTGCTGTTAATTGGATTCTGGAGGAACTATTTTTTTGGAAAATGTGCATTACTAATGAGAATTGAGGGTGTGGAAAGAAATCTATTTGAGATCCATAAAGTCATTAGCCATAATGGTTTCTATTTTTCCAACTTAGTTTCTATGCAATGATTTAGGAGTGTTTGGCTCGCATGTGCAAATCTCGATTAATCGCAAAACCAAAAGAATTGGTTGGATGTTAAATCTTTGGTAAGAGACAACATAATTCGAACTTATTTCCTTTAAGCCTTTTACCGAACTTATTTCCTCTAAGCCCTTTACTTTTTTTCTTAATTGGGAACTGAAAGCATGGTACATAAGGTTTCACCTTAATGCAGCTTGATAATGAGATAAAGCCTCTTGCAGCATATTTGTGGCGGCAAATACTTGAGCTAGTTTCACGTGAAGAGAATCATCAGCCCAGTCCTTGAGATACCTCTCCAGTAAAGATACAGCGTCCCCGTTTCGGCCTTCAATAACATGGAGCTCCGCAAGTGCTAGCGCCGCTCCAAGGTAACCGGGTTCCAGCCTAAGAGCTGACTCGTAAAACTTCTTGGCCTAAAAAAAATTTGATGCCAGATCCACATGTGAAATCTATTTGCTACTGACATTCTCTAAAGATCTGAATTACCACAGGACAAATCTTAATGACGTGTACCTTCTCTCTACCACTTGAGTTACTGGCATGTACATCTCCAACCAATTTCAGAGCCTTAGCAGATTGAGGCATCGCTTTCATTGCCTCCCGGGCGGCATATAATGCCTCTTTTATTTTAGACAGAGCCAGATAAGATTGAACCAAACCTGCAGCAAAGTGAGTTCACAACCATTTGAAAGTTAAGCATCTCCGATGACAACATCCGTTTTCCGACAGTTGCATTACATTGATAAATGCAAAACATCTATAATAAATGAATGTCACTTTGAGAGCTGTATAGCAGTGTATAAAATTTTCTCCTTAAAAGTTGCACCTTGATATGAACGAATATCAGGTCTCAATTCCTGAGCATTCCTAAAAGCACTAACAGCTGCTTCTGGCTGCTTCATGGCTAATAACAGATTTCCCTGAAAATAGAAACTAGAAAATTGAGATCATTGATATTCTGTTAAGCACCCTATTCTGGTCTCTTTGCAAACGTTTACTTTCCCAAGATAGAAAATTAACAAGTACCTTCATGATGAAACCCATTATGTGCCTCTCGTCAATTCGGATGCTCTGAATATTAGCAGAATGTTAGTAAATATAGAAAATAAAAGAAATCTCAGAGCTCTATTTCGATAATGAACCTTCTCAGCATAAGACAAAGCTCCCCTCTCATCTTTCGTTTCCCACAATACAGACAAAGCTACAAAAACTTCTGGTCTTGTAGGATCAATATTTAACAAGTCATGGACTAACTTGTTTAGCATTGAATAATCAGACTTTATCTTGAGAAGCATTGCATATTCATCCATATATGTTACAACATATGGATCAATTGATCGTGCCTGTAAAAATAATAAGTCGTTGAGGGACAAATGCAGTTTATCATTATCATAGTTGTACTGAAATTTCTTATTACCTTCTCAAAATTCAAGATGGCCTCATCATTTTTTCCTATGATGGCTTCAACCTGAACACATAGTTGCGAGTCAGGTGGAAGAAAGGTAACAAAATTTTCTTTTCTACTTGCCGTGTTCAAAACATCATTCCATATAGTCAAATAAAATATGAGGCACCAATAGTTGAAAAGACATAGTTCAACTAAAGCCTTGAAAAGATCTTGAGGCCTCAGAACATCAAAATTCAATGAGTAAAAACAGAATATGAGAAAAATGAAAGACAACACACACATTACGTGATGTAAAACCCACTTCAAAAACAATTAAGGATCTTTTTCTCCCTTGAGTAACATAAGCTACCTCCACTTTAAAACAGAGAAAGGTGAGAAACTTCATGTAGCTTCAACATTCCGTTTCACAGTGAACCAAGAATACGTTTATGGGAAAGGGTCGTCATAGATTGTACATCAATAATCTCAGATTTGTCATCACAGAACTCACCTTCGCAATTTCAAGTAACAGGTGGATATTATTGGGAAACCGTTGCAACAGATCCAAAAACAGCTCCAAACCACCTGCACGTGTCAAAAAAAAAAAATACAGAGAGAAGTGAGAGAGTTAGTCTGTCTGTTGTATATCATTTGCATAAGTGGAGGATGGATAAAAGCTAGTGTCTACAGGACACAAGGTCACATAAGTTATGCATCATAATGTATCATTACAAGGTTTAACCTCTGGACCTCAACATAAATGATGCTAGCTCAGACAAGAAGATAGCATTTTTACCTTTATAATCATTTGAAGCGATGCAGCACTGGGCCTCAACATAGCGCTACAGAAAAGGAAAAAAAAATTAAAATTAACATTTTTATTTAAAAAAAAAAACACAGAGAGCTTTCAAAAGGTAATGGGAAAAGAAATACAAGCGAAACTATTAAATCCAATTTTGAACTTTCTCATGATCAATAGGTCAGATTGCATCCAGCACATTACGTTCAAAATGACTCGGTAAAATAAACTATGGAATACGCTAGATTTGAGTTTGGAAGCATGTTATATCAATTAACTGGAATCCAATTACTGTCTGGCTAACAAGAGGTAGTAATAATTTGGCATTCAGTTCTGTTTATTTAATGGAAGTTTGCTTCCAAACTCACACACGCATAGCTTAACAGCCTACTTGGATCAGAAGCTATCTGATTAAGCAAATCAACAGGTAGAAGGATCAAAGGTAGAAGATAGTTACTAGCTTATCTTTTCAAACACTTACTGGCAGCCAGCGATTTGAATCAAAGTGATCAAAAGGAGTTTTGCCACTTCTATTTGGAGTCTGAAATCAAATTCAAGAGAAATCAAACGGGGGGAAACGCAAAATGATGTTAAAATTGCTATAAACAAAAATCACAGTTAGACATGAATAGCATGAAATTTTGATGCAAGTTATCTTTGTTAAATATATAAATCAAACTCGTCACTTCATTCTCATCGGTAGATTAATTATTGGAGTTACACCAACATTACAAGATAATCTTTTGGAAACAGCATAAGAATCTTTGTAGGCATTATCCAAGGTGCGGGGTTTCCCACAAGTTTGACAACGAATATGGCAATACAAGCCAATGCATGGGTTATGCTCATTCAGAAACTAAGCAATCAGTTGAAGAAAAACTAAGAGACTTAAAACCAAGAGAACGGACTGCCATGTTTTGACACCTTGTAAAATCTATCTTTAAGCATAGTGGTCAGCAACTTCTGAAACCCAACTCTAGAAATGGACATACTAATACTGACAGGACTACTACATGGAACAGCAATTTCCAACAAAGATGTAACTGTAAATTAAGAATTACGTGTTCCTAAATTCAATTGATGCTTAAATTTTTTTATCAATATATTTGGCAGACAAACCTGAGGAAACAATAAAATAATATCCTTGGACGTAGCACCAAGTTCAGCTAAAGCTATAATTGCTTCAAACACATAAGGGCAATGTCTGTCAAAAAATAAGTATTAGAATAGCGTGAATGCAAATTTTTATAAGGGGAGAAAGTACTATAATTTTGTTCAACAAGCACATAAATCATAATCAGTAAGCTGAATAAACAACGGGCAGGGAAGTTATTTTGTCAGCAGTCCGAGTTTAATTTTCAATGGTGCAGGATCCAAATAAGAAAAGAAAAAAAAACCATTGGTCTTCTATTATTAAGAAAACCCAACACCAAAACAGTTAATATGTTAAGGTAAGAATAAAAGATAATGGGAAAATAGTTAGAACTTGACACAGTTATACAACCATGGAACAAATCTTGTTCAAGTAAGGTTATGACAATGGTAAAATAATTGACCTCGTTGATACTTCCACATATTACTAATTACAAGTAATGTAAGAGACATCAATATTTTTTCGCTAAAAATTTCCTAAAGTTACCACTGCTTAGCTTTCAATTTGTCTCTGACCATCAAATAATAGTATCCCAAACTGTCCTTAACATTAAATTATTCATAACCTTAAAACCAAGGTCCCATGTATGAAATGAGCAAAGGACAGTGCAATTAACTTCCACTGACAAACCTTAAGCACTCCTTGTAATATGCAATAGCAGCACGGTTATGTCTGGCATATCTATAAAGCTTTCCCATTAAAAGATTCATTTGCAAATTTCTTGCTTTACTTGGAACTCCCTCCATCTGCAAGGTAATACTGACAAAAGTTTGACATCAAGTAGGAAGACGTACAAAATTCAAAGCAACAATAACTCTAGTTTGCAACATAACTTTCATATGAAATTTTATTTTAGAATGTTCACACTTCACAGTTCATAATTTCCCAACCAACAAAAATTTCTTTCCTGTTTATGTGTTAGTTGAAATAGTTATGTGTGTCTGTGTGAGAAAGAGAGATAGAGAGAGAGACCTCTACAAGGGCTGCTCTGTTGTCACTTAATGCACAATAACAGGACGCAATTTTAAACTTCACCTGCCGTAGAAACAATATCAAAGGCATAATATGAAGAGAAAAGGAATACCCTAAACGACAAGTTATTAAAGATGTAAAATTTTAAAAACAAACAAACTGACCAAGGGAAAATAACCGACATAATAAGTGCATAAAAATAATTGAACCATATCTCAGGAGAAAAAAAATTCAGTCTACCTCATTTTCATTAATGGCCGATACATTAAAAGAATTTGGAGAAGAAGACCTGTTTGACTGCAAAGAACTTCTAGTAGTAGTTGAATTCGGTTTAGGAACAATCTTATAGTATTGTAATGCTTGCTTGTAAGTATGCTGCCAAGTAATACAAAAAAGACAACAAAAACAAAAACATATTTTAACACAAAACTAATCATGAAACGAATAACACCTAATCAACTGAAACACTTACGATCGCTCTTCGATACTCCCTTTCCCGAAATAAAGAATCCCCAAGAAGGACCTAGAAAATAAGAAAAATAGTCAAAAAAGGGTCCAACTAGAAGATGGACTAGAGTGGAGAAGTTGTATATTCAAAACAATGATGCAACTAAAGATGAAACAAGTATTCCAAAAACATCAAAATTGAAAAACGAATTAAAAACTACAAACCAAACTCTCTGACTTGAGGTGAGGACTGGATTCTGCGTTAGCAGCTGGGGATGAAACAAGAAAGCAACCCTGAACAAGATAAGAAATATCACAGAACAGATTGAATCCGATCTCCAATCCCGAATTTGTAGAACGCGAGTTTGGTTGTTCGTGTGTTGAGTGAGTGAATTCAAGTGGCGAGAGAGAGCGAAAGCTTACCAGCATTTGAGCTGAACTGTGGAGTCCATGGTCGAGAAGAGTGGAGATTTGATCCTTTGGAACCTCCATTTTTTTCTCAGCAGTTCTTAGTTCGGAAAAACAACACCAAAATTTGAACCAAATTTGCTGTCACTGAAACCTCAACAGAACCTGCTCTCCCTTCCCTCGCAACCCCCCCCCCCCCCCCCCCCCCCCCGGGATGACTGCACTGAACCGCTATCACGTTTGAAAAAAGCCCAAGATACGGCCCGATATTCCATCATACTGATCGCATCGGGCCCATAAACCCCGATCACGGCATTGGGAAGACGTAATTACGGCCCAATTTAGAAATGTCTTCCCAGTGCCGTAATTGAACTAAGAAAACTATTGTATTTTTCCTAGTAGGTGATTTAAGAATGTCTTTTAAATGAGGATGATATAACTTGTAAACGAGGATTTATGAGTATTTAATTATAATTTTTTAATATTTAATTGAAATTTTATTTTAAAAAATAATAAATAACAAATAATTCCTGCAGGGAGTTCGTGAATTTCTTGCCGGAAATCTCCACCATAATCATAGCCAAAAGCCAAAATTGAGTTGTAATCTTGGTGTCCACTGTCTTGACACGTTTCCTTGTCTCTCTGACATCGTCCCAGAAATAATGATCGGAGAGCTCCAACAACCAATACCAAAAACCAAATAAGAGATGGAATTTCAGATTGAACAAGATGATCATTTTGTGGGAATTTTCTCCGAGATAGAAATTAAATGGAGGGCGAGGACCAGGACGAAGACGGAAAAGCCTTCTTCGTCCCACCTGCTCTAAGTACCTTAGATGGAAGTCGTATCTGGGCCTTGCCCACATTTTGTTTGAAAGTAGGCCCAAAAACTGGCCCAACAACCATACGGACATTTTGGGCCCAGAACTCTCCCGGTAAAACTGGGCCGAAATCACGTTTGAAGAAGGCCCAAAAACGGCCCAATAATTACTTTAGGCCCAGAAAGATAGTTCTTCTTCAACTCTTTAGCACGGTTTAGTGCAGGAGGAAATCATGAAGCCTGCAACCCGGGAACCGCGGCGAAAGCTCAACCGCGAAAACTTCGTATCTAAGGTAATTTCGCCGGCAATCTGTGGGGAAACCTGCCCAATTTGCCTCAGAGAATTGCAGGATTGTACCACCGCCGTGCTTACATCTTGTATCCACGCCTATTGCGTAGAATGCATTCGCAAATGGAGCACTTTGAAGCGGACTTGCCCTCTCTGCAACGCTCAATTCGAGTCATGGTTCTCCAAAATCAATTTCTCATCATCAAGCTTCCGCAAAGAACATTTGCCAACCTTGAATTGTGTCGATAAGCTCAATACTGGAGTCGGATCCTCCCGGATTGACAGTCGCAGGTGAGTTTTCTGATACGTCTTTTATGGCATCATGTTTTCGAATTGACATTTTCTGCTGGAATTTGAACATTGAAGCGAAGATGGAACTATATTTTCTTTGCTCTCTTCAGTTCCCGGAGAACTGCACGCAGTAGGCAGTTTCAAGCAAGAATTAGATTGAACATTGAACTTGAAGCTATATTTGTTCTCCTACTTTGATGTAGGCTTCTTCAGAGAGCGAGGAACGAATTAAATAGAGTTAGACGGTCGGAAATACCACTGACATGGCGGCGATCGTTTGGACGGCGAGGGTCAGAACCTGTACCAGCTGACGTTATTGCCCAGCGAAAACTTCAATGGCGAGCAAGGTATCTTCTACGTTTATTTCTCTGGTTGGATTTTACGGTTCTCACATTTTTTGCCCATGTTCTAGAGTTAGAGCTCGAATATTTGTTGCTAATTTTCTGTTGGGTTATGATTTGACAAAGCATATACAACCGACATATACAAGCTGTTCCATCTTCGGTCAGATGCGGTGCAGAACTGGTATGCATTTTAATCCTCTAGCAATTACGTTTATATAGAATTTCATTACCTCATATACAGCTTTGGGGGCCAATTCCTTGCTTCGAAATTGAATTGGACACTTGTTTTTTAATCAAATACATTGCAGATTGCCTACTTGCACAGTTTATAATAATTGATTTCATTTTCTCTTTGGGTGCACAATTTATAATTTCTCATTGGGTTCAATTCTGTTGATTTGGTTCTTCTAATGCTGTGTTTGTGACGTTTAAATAGAACATATCAGGAAGTCATGGAGCTAAAGAAGCAATACTAGAGAAGATTAAACCATGGATTCAGAGAGAGTTGCAAGCCATCCTTGAGGACCCAGATCCAACTATAATTGTTCATCTGGTTACCTCACTATTTGTCTCGAGACTTGAAGCTCCTTCCTCGCAGCTTAATCCCGAGGATGACTTTCTTTTGGCGCTGCATCCCTTCCTTTATGAAAAAACTGACTTGTTTTGGCATGAATTAAGGTACATGACTCATTAACTGTTGAATAATTTGATTCCTCGTCTATGATGCATCTAAAGATTTTTGGTAGCCCACACACAGAAGTAGAAGTACTAAGGGCTTGTTCACCTCTAGATTCCTTAACAATACCCAAGAATTGGAAACCAGAGATTGTGAGAGCATTAATATCTGACCCTAAGTTGAAACTCAGCTGATTATAAGTAAATTTCCAATATCGTATCTTCAACGGAAAAGGGTTATCTTTCAATCGGGTTTTTGAATCTTTTGTTTTTTTTTTGTCATATCGTGGTGTAAATGCTCCCCTTTTCCACAATTATGGCTTTACATCTTTACTATATAGCTGGAAAAGCTTTTTGTAATCCCTCTTTTGGGCCTCCTTTGTAATTTCATACATCAACGAAATTGTTTTTTTTACCAAAAAAATTTCAATATCTTTCACTCTACTCTGAACATGTCCGCAAACCTTTGTGCCTTTTGTTCCCAACTCAACTAATTCCACTAGTTCAAACTCAAGCCTAAACCAGTAAACCATTGCTTGCCTTCAACCCCCTATCAACAATTCGTATGATGGCTGTACCTATGAGAGTTTCCTGCCAACCAAACAAATGTCTTAGCTAATGAGTAATATGTCCCCATTATCGGAATAGTATTTCTGCAGTTATTTTTATTTAGAAATTTTGTTCTCAGATGTTTTGCAGGAAGTTCGTTACGCATGGAAGAGTATGATTCAGTGGTTGAATATAGAACCGTGGATTAATTGAAGAGAAGATTCTGTTTGAAGAAATATTTTGTACTCAGTACTCTCTCCTGTTGGTTGCTGTTTATTTATGAAATGAATTGACATTAATATTAAGAAAATGTTTTAGCTAGGAAGGGGTGAGAGTCGCGGCTGGGATGCAATTTTCTATTCTTACACCGAACTGGATGAAAGAACCACGTTGTAAGACTAAGACATCTCTGCTGCTGCTGAGGATTTTAAAGACGGTATTCAAGGTATCCAGGTCGGATGTGTTAGTTTGACATGTCTATCTAGGATGGAGGTGTTAGTTAACGCGTCACTACCCGCACGTCGGGTAACATTAGTGACTAAATAGTCTCCATTCGAACTACAATTCATTGGAGGAAGAAGAGAAGATTCTGTTTGTGTTTTGTATTGATTCCTCTATGCTTGTGGAGTGGTTTTTCTAACGACAGACAGATTGGAGTTGTTGCTCCAACCTCGACCGAGTCGTTTTTTGTAGCATGAAGTTGAAGAAAGGAACTTGAAGACTGACTGGTTTGAAGGTAGGGTTTTGATGGATGGATCATCCCTGTGGAATAACCCAAGAGTGTTGAAATTGGCTCATTGCTTGCTAGTAAAAATTTAGGGTTTGTTATTTTACTTATGATTTCAATAAGTTCATGTTGAGAAATTTGTGTTTGTGTCAGTTCAAAACTGATTTGTTTACATTGAATTTATGTAGCCTGTGTTTGATATTTATAATCCGAGTGAGTATATTTTTTAATTCCTTACTGTCTCGTAAATTTAACAGGTGGAGTTGTTTTGTTCATATATAACTCAATATCGAATCTATGTCTATGGATTTGCCATCAACACGAGTGAACCACTATTTTTATTATGATATTAAAATTTTGACAAAACATTTTTAAAATTCCTAATATAGACATAATATTTGTCTATATTAATTAATTTAATATTTACACAAATCAATGGTCAAATACACATTTCAAAATGGTATCATCAGAACGCAAATAATAAAACTTAGGTTTTTCAATTTTAAATTTCGTGAAGTAAAACAAATCCTATTTTCAAATTTTTGAGTTACTTTAGGCTTTATTATATAACTTTTAATTTTTATTCATTTTAGTCGTCGTTTGGTTCTTATATATACACTTTAAAAAAGTAATCGATTTGGTCTTTATTTGTAAAATTGTAACACAAATTTTATACCTAATATAAATTTATTACTACATCTCAAGAAATTTAGTAAATGAAGTATCATGCTAAATTATGATTCATGAAAATGAGATACAAGATAGTATTTAAATCTATATTAAATAACAAAGGATGTTTGTAAAAAAAAAAACAACTAAATAAAAAATAACAAAAGATGTTATAGGTTCAAATATAATATTACAAGTGAGTGGATCCTCGAAGGAAGCATGTGTTAAGGGCACGAGTCCGAACCCAACAACTCAAACTAAAAAAGCTTAAGTGTCATCAAGACGAGCTGCCCTACTCGTCCATCCTTCTTGGGCAAAGACAAGAACTCCGGGGGTGATTGCAATGAGCAAAAATCTCACTTGCCGGCCTAAACGACGAGCAAACACTCGAGTAAGTAAAAAAGTATGGTATAGCAATCTTTCCAAGCGAGCCTCTGGAATCTCCTGTAAACCCCCACGATGTGGTAAAGGGAGGATATTAGGGGAAGCATTGAGTGGAGATTCCCCTCCCTTTTCTTTTAGTAGGCATCAGTCTTCTTTATCTGACCACATTGCATCAGGGCTAGGGTTCATAAGCTCTTTCTTTCATTCATCAATAGGACCTTGGTCAGTTACTAATGGACGAAATATCTGTCGACATTCGGTAAAAGTACGGTCTTAATTTGATAGGATGGCAAGAGTATGACTCCGCTCGTCAAAGCATCCTATCTCCAGCCGTAATTCTCCATCCAACGGCATAGTTCAAATATATTGCGACATGTCCTCTCAAAATGCTCCCCTCTAATAGGAGGATTAAAATTCTTCATAAAAATATACTTACTCTCCTCTTAACTCATCCAAATTAAGTTCTAAGTTCTAACTCAGCGTTAGAGTACAGTAACAATAGCCACGGTATTAAACCTAATTTCGACACCAACCAAAGAAAAATTGGTAAAAGGAAATTCACAACAATGAGGATTTCATAAAGGAAAAAAAAAATAGAGGCTTTTGATTCGTCGCAGGCTTTGAACGTTGCACACGATTTGAAATTTGGGGAAATCCTTTGTCCAAATCCACTCGCCTGCAAGTGAGTTCATTCCACCGCCGTCCAAATTCGGCTTCGATGTCTAATTTCCTCTGCAAAACCCTAATTCGCGTTCGTCATCTCCTCACGAATTCACCATATCCAAACCTCCGCTGCGTTCAATTTCTCCATGTGAGCTACACTACTGCCGCCGTCTCAGATTCGCATTCTTTCACAGTTTCGTACCTCGTAAACTCCTGCTCATTTTCTCCTGAATCTGCTCTCTCTGCTTCAAAGCTCGTTAGCTTCGATGCCCGCGACAAACCAGATTCCGTGATCTCCTTCTTCAAGAATCGTGGTTTTTCCAATATTCACATCTCGTTGATTATCGGAAAATACCCTCGGTTACTGCTATCTGATCCGAACAAAACCCTTTTGCCTAAGCTCGAGTTTCTTTACTCCAGAGGTGCTTCGAGTTCCGAAGTCTCGAAGATTATCGTCAAGGCCCCTAAAATCTTGAGGAGAAGCGTTAATAAGCATCTGATTCCTGCTTTTGATTTTTTGAAGGGCTACCTTCAATCTAATGAGCGGACCATCGCATCTATCAAGCGGTTTCCGAGTATTATTGCTGATTTTCGTCAGAACCAATTGAATGGTTCCATTAGAATGTTGCTGGATGCCGGGGTGCCTGAGGCGAATGTCATGTACTTTCTTCTTTATCAGCCGAGAATGTTCACAATGGATCTGGACAGGTTTAGGGAGATTTTGGAAGACGTGATGAAAATGGGGTTTGATCCATTGAAGTCGAGCTTCGTTCAAGCTGTTCATGCTATACGAGCAATGAGCAAATCGACGTGGGAAAGGAAGCTCAATATTTATAAGAGATGGGGTTTGTCTGAAAAAGAGATTATTGCTGCATTTAGGAGTCATCCATGGTGTATGACACTATCAGAGGAGAAAATTATGTTGGGAATGGATTTCTTTGTCAACAAATTAGGTTGGGAATCCGCAGCAGTTGTTAAAAGTCCTGTCCTGCTTTCATTTAGTTTAAAAAAGAGAACAATTCCAAGAGCTTCTGTTCTGCTGTTTCTATTTGAGAAAGGTTTGACTAAGAAAAAATTCATGTTGGTAAAACCATACATGTATACTGAACTTCAGTTCTTGCAGAAGTTTGTTCGTCCTCACCTGGAAGAGGTTCCTCAGCTATCAAAGCTGTATCATGTAAATGTGGATGATGGGATTCATTGATTATAAATTTGGCTGCACTTTATACTGTGAGTTCCAAGTCAAGCTTTTTTTTTAGTAAAGATGGTTCATTGCTTTAATTTTGCCAAGTTAGCATGCAGTATCTGAATATATGGAGTGATAGTTTACTCTGTTTCATCATAATTTTTTCTGCAAAAGACTGATTCATCATTAGTCATAATTCTTAAGTTAACATTAAAGCTTTGCCATGATTTTTTAGTGGCCGTTCTTGTGATTTTCTGGTTGAAATTTCACTTTTTGGTCACTCAAACTACTGAATACCCAGACATTGTTGTAAAATTTAAGGATATTTTGAAAAACAGCATTTTACTTTGTTTTCAAGTGCTTTCGTAGATTGCTTGCATAGGTAATAGGGTAAGGTTATTGTGCATTAGAGAAACAGTTAAGTAAGTAGAATGATTTTCAAACCAATTTCCAAAGAGTCTATTATATTTGTTAGAACAGATTCTTGTTTGAATTAGGAGAGGATGGATGAGACACAATGGAAGGAACCTTCAAGGGAATTACAGAACTAGAAAAGGTAAGATGTTTTGGTAGCTGATAATAGTCTGGTATCGAATTTTGATGGATAACTTAGCAATAATGCACCTTTTTAAGGCTACATGCATCATTTTCCTTCATGATGAGGCTGCTAGAATTTAATGGAAAGGATCCCCGTTTGGAGATGTTATGAATTGAAATGTATATATTTATATCCAGTTCTGTCAATTAGAAATTCAGTCACATCTCGACCAAATTATCTGTTGACGGTCGGATCCTTTAGGCATGAACTTACAGGCATTTCCTTCATCCTTGAAAACTGCTATTTACCCTGGAGAACACATCCAGTGATATTTGTGTTCTGCAAATGTTTGTGGGTTGTACTCTATTTGTTTTAGGAGAAATAAAGAGGCCCATAAAAAATGCACCAACTTCGTTGCACTAGAAAACTATGCCATTGACCTCTCTTTTCAAAGGGATTATCTTGGCAAGAAGGGAAAAGGATTCATATTTGGTTCATGGAAGCTGTCCATAAAAGCCAAAAGGGGTCTTCTTCTTGCCATATTCCAAAAAAAAAAAAAAAAAACTAGGGTATATCAACATTTTATCTATAATATGTAAAGGCGGGTATGAATATGCGTTTTTTGAATGGCAACGGTTACCATACGGAAAACACAAATTCACACCCCAAGCAAATTTCAGAAGCATTCATCCCATCGAGTATTTTAAAATCTCCCCAAGCAAATCATGGGTGAAGGTGAAGCAACCTAGCTGTGATGACAACGGTCACAAGTCTTATGCCTATGTCTCTTCATAGTTCATCCCGATAAACCAATCAATTACATGATGGTCCAGTCAAACAATGAGGATGGGATACTTCTCTTTTTACAAAGTCAGGGAGATTTCTCTTTTTACAAAAATCTGTGCTAGCGCAAAGGGTCATATTCTTCGATCGACATCAATAAGCTTCTGTCTGGAAGGGAGGAAATTCAACACTTCCACCAAACCTCATTGATGTTGGGAAGCAGTACTTTTTCTTTTCTTTTCATAATATAGCCAGGATGTCAAAATCTCACTCCTGATCAAATTATATTTTCAACATAAGACCGAAGAAGGCAACAATACTTTCATATTCTAATCAATAGTTTACGTTTTTGATCCCAATTAATGACATCATCTAGGGAGGGAAATTGTCCCGAAGGCTTAATAATCACTTGCTAATCGCACAACATGATTGAAGTTAAAATGGTAAGTCATTTGAGGCGAAATCATAATGATATTTGCATTATGTTTGAATTGATACGAAAATCCTTTCAATTAGCTAGAATCCATAAAACCGAAGTCGAATACATGAAATAAAATGGGTGACCATTCATTGGATTTATGGGGTGCTGCTACAAGTAGGAGTCAATTGCCTTGGCTCTCTTAACTTCCACATTACAATGAACATTTTTCAATCCAAAAGGCAAAAAGAGAAAAAAGAAAAAAAAAATGGAATACAAAAGTCAATGACGTGTTAATAAGAAAGCACAGAATTAACAACTTTCCACGTCTTCCCAAATTCCCTCTCTGCACAAAGCTCCTTTTTTATTTCCTTTTCACGTAGGAAAGAACAGAGCTTCCTAAAAACATCCCCCATCATCATCATCATCATCATCATCTCCAAATAATCTACATTAGTAGCAGGCAAAGGCAGATAATAAACTTATAAATAATAATAAATCGAAACAGGGGAGTCGAGTCGAGAAATTCGAATGCGCTATCAAATCCCTCCCAATTTACTTTTTTTTTTTTCGGCTACTGTGGCTCCCTTTTTTCTCCACTCCACCCTAAAATCCTTCAAAAGCCAGGCGATGGAAGTTGAGAGGCTAATCCCAGTTCGTTCCAACCAAATGAAGAAGTCAAAATCCTTCCCCTTCACTAACAACTATGCAGATGATAGCGTACAATCCTCCCTCTACGCATTTTTTTTGCAGACCCCACCCTCTCTCTGGATCCTTCTTCTCTAGTGTAACCAAAGCTTTCGACTAACCAAGCAAGAACTTGAATATGTCGCTTAGCGAAATAATGCCTTCTACTCGTTTGCTGCCAGCTTCCACAATTACAAGCCGTCGAACACCTGAAAGTTCATTTATCACCCATAAGAAAGAAGATTGATTTTGGTGATTACTCGATCCATCAAGAAAGACATGATTATCTACCTGGGTTTGCTAAACGATCCATCACTTTATGCAATGAGTCAGATCGCAAACACATCTGACATCGTTGACTTCGTGGCTCGTAAAGAGAAAAAGAATCTTGTCCAAGTTGCAACGCCTGAGGAGGAATCGGATACAAAAATAAGAATGGAAATTCTGAATATTAGTTTAACAGCAAAATAGCAATCTTCCACTGTTTCTTTCATCAACAGAGTATAAATAACTTAACATGACAGGGCTAGAAAAAGATTGCATAAATATGAGATGGGAATTTTAACAATAACTACCGCATAATCAAAGCCATTTTTAAGAGTTCATAATATTACAAATTTCATTAAATAAAACAAAAGGCGAAATGTTCAAACCCACCCGAAAATAAAGACGAATAAGAAAAGGATACTTGTACAAGTTATATGCTTTAAAACAAATCCACACAATTTTCAGTGAAAATGCCACATCAAAGTGTGGATGGATAATGAAACCATTAATTTTTTTGAAACCATTAATAAGAAAGACAAATTAGAAACAGACGGGCAATTGATTTGCATGGGAAATGGGATGAAAGGGAATGGGGGACAAAACAAGTTACCTGATGAATGGTCATTTCATCAAGATTAATGTGTGTATAAGCTCTGTCCTTTGCAAGAGCTGTAATATCACTGTACAAACGAAATAGTAGTGATTTAGACATACATTCTCAATCGCATTAACCTGATAGAAGTTTATAAGATAACCAAAAAGAAATGTTGTAGTAAATAACCTCCGGCAATATACATCCAGCAACGAATCGTTGTCATCTACTATGGGTATTGAACTAACTTGAGCTGCAGAGTTGCAGAATACAACGTCAAATTAAATCAATAAAAAATTCATAAGACATATACCATAAATTCAAATGCTACATCTCATCCCTGAAAATCAGAGTGGAAGTGTGCATCCAAACGGAAAACCACATCCATAGACTACCAAATTGTCCTCTGATAGGATATCAACAAACGATCTCAAATAATAATGTTCACTTCAAATGCAACAAAAGGGAGCCCTCTAGAAGCCATTTGTACAACTTTGTTGAAGCAAAAATACCCTAAACGAAAAAACAAATCCAAAATTGGATAGAGAGAAATAACAACTTTTCTGGGGGAGAACTGTTTTCCTAGATAATATTGTTTTTATGGCTATGGCTTGTTGAAAATTGTCTCAGTCTCTGTAATTATAGTTCAACTGCTCTTTATGTTAAATGGAAAACTTTTTTTGTAACTTCCTTACTTGGGTTGAGGTTCTCCTACCCTTTTTATTTACTTCTCCTACCCTTTTTATTTACTTCTTAATACCCGTGAGTATCTAGGCCAATTGCACACACCTTGACCAATCTCACAAGATAACTGCGCTTGAGTAACACCTCAATAAGCTAACACCACTCTTCATTATTAGAAGCTTAGCGAATGTCAAACTACCCTTCCTATGTAAATCACTTTGTCAATAAAATAATTCCATATCCAAAACACACCCATTTTCTTGAAGTTAGTCTGTCCGCAAGTCCAAAAACTACACTATATGTGGTCTACTCCACACTTATCAGATCAAACAGGGAAATTAAGCACACCTCTCCTCAAAAAATATATGATCCATGAATATGTGAAAGATACCAATGTACCACAGACATAAAGCAAGTGGATACTAACTTGATCAAATAAGCAGGACAATGTAAAATTACAATCTTTTTTCATTCGTCATCTAAGCTCAAAATCTAAAACAATTACGTAACTTTTCCCCTTCATAATCTATCTGGTATTTATCATTTTGCAGCACTAGATGGGAGTGATGGATGGCCAGAAAGAGAACCAGATCTGGAAGAACCCTTTGCTAAGATCCGTTAAAAGTAATCCACAAAAGCAGTTTCCTCTATTATAAAATAAAGTACACCTATCTAAACATAACCACCAAAGTAAAACAATCCTACAGTAGAAAGTTTGAAGGCAAACCTTGAATCAGTAAGTTTAACGCTGCACTAAGTGAAGCACTAGGTCTCAACATAGCTAATGGTCGTCTGTTAGATTCTCCAATTTTTGGGACCCATGTACCAACTGGAATTGCAAAAATTGGTAGCTGAAGCACAGGCAACAGGCTAGAACAATGCCTAAAGTACCTGCAGATACCTGGAAACTAACACCCATTACTTGGTATCAAGCGAAGCTCCATTTATAAAATAAAAAACTTGGAAGACACTTACATTTTAATATTCCAGAAAGTGAAGCAAGATGCAACAATTGTGGAAATGAACCATCGTCTGCAGATGAATGAATTATGGGAACTGTAGCTACCTGATTTTGCAAAATCTTTAAAGCAACATCTTTCAAATTATCAAATGGTTCAGCCTACATGAGAAACAATAACATAGTTAACACAACCTTCTGACAGGTCGGTGAAAAAACCATTGTCCATAAAGCAGGATTTACCTGGTAAAGATTATATGAACATTATTAGTAGAAAACAATGGCAGAAAACAACTTAATGGGAGATTATATGATAGTAAACAGTGCAGTTTCACCTCTAATAAGATAATGTGACATTAGATGTTGGTTGGTTGTGCATAAGAACTTTAGTATTAGCAATTGCATTTTCTTTAATTAACAATTGAAAGTAGGAGAATGCTTCAGTTCAAATCCAGGATATAAAGCCACCTGAATACAGTTCTAGAGCTTTTAAACCCTCTGAAATCTAAAATTACGCAACTTCCAAAAAAAAACTGTAGTAGGGTTCAAGAGTTATATGCAATCTCCAGAGTAAAGTCAATACCATTGTTATAAGGGTGAATATAAATGACAAGATATTGATAACACATTCCATCTAAAAAGGCGAGTTATATAATTCAAGAATTTGTTAGTTGGCAATCTAATTTCAGCAATAGGTCAAGGCAGACTACATGCATGGACTCAAAGATGCCAAATATTACACTCACGTGTATGAACTGTCTCGATAAGAATCTTCCTTGCCCATCCATTCGACCATTTAAATATGCTTTACCCTCTTTCCAAGCAGATATGGTATGTGTTTCGAGCTCTTCCTCTGTCAGGTTTGAACCACGCTTCCCAAGCTACTATTCAAACTTAAATTAGCATATTTGTAAAAAAAAATGAAGAACTAAAAACAGATAAATGAATGAGGAACAATAGTCCTATAAGCATATTTATGATGTCAAACAAGATTAATCAAGATAATAAGATTCTATCAGTAAGATTTATATACTAATAATCTGAAAGAATTTTAGGTAAAATATTCAAAACAAAGAGAGAAATATCATCAGTAGTTTCTAATTTATCCAATTTGGGTAGAAATAAATATCATATGATCTATTAAAAAGTATATTACCAACACACAGAGAAATCACGACGGTGTACTGACTCCACCCATTTCCATATTACATAATCCAACCTTCAGTTGCTCAAACATTCGTCTAGACGAGTATTTTTGCAAATGAAATACAGATTTGATCTCAATATCTAAATTCTCAAACAACACATAAATGGAATTAACAACACTCAAAAGATTTAGTCGCTTAAATTTAAATACTGACAACAATGATGAGTACCATCATCAAAAATGATAAATCAAATACAAAGGCATCAGAGTAAGCAGGCTATAGTTACCAACTCTCATAAATCTACGTGACCAATATACCAAGAGAATTTGACATGAAGCTCATTGAAGTCACCAAAATGAAAAACTGTTAGCGAGTTAAAATGCAGATGGAAAAATTGCATCTACACATACTTCTTTTAATATTAAAATAAAATCTGAAGCACTGAGAACTCCAACAAATTGCCCCTTGCTGAAATCCCAAAGAGGAGCTGTTGGGATACCCTGTAAACAGTTAATACAGATAAGATAGAAATCCAATATCTTGAATGCCAATACAGCAAAAAATTAACAAATATAAGATAAAAATAAAATAAGGTATTTTATATGTTCCCTGCAAGCAGAGATTAATCATTGTACTAGTTTCCATCATGCCCGTAGAGAAAAGAAAAGAGAGAGGATGGGGGCGGATGGAAGAATGGGGAAAAGACATGCCTGTTCATGCAATATATGAAAAGCTTGTTTCACAGGTAAGTCAATGTCCAAAGCAACAACCTGTAGCATAATTGCACTCCTATGAGGGGATCAACAAGTAAACAGAATGAGTATCATAAAAAAGTTTAAGACGGAGTATCCAAACCTTGCCTGACTCGGGGAGCAACTCATAAACAGTGTGTGTGGACAAGAATGCAGATATGCGGTGCCGGGAGCACTGCAGGTCAGCCTCTGATATACTATGCACAGCCTCTGTCAAGCGTCCATCACTTATTCGGACCTGGATGATAACAAGAACCTCAATTTGCTAATATAAGCAGTGAGAGTGTAAATATTACACATAAATCCCAGAAAATACATCAATAAACTAATCAATAAGTACGACAAAGAAATAAATCATATGACACCTGTCATTATCCTAGAGTGCAATAAAGGAGATGAAATCTTTGGCTGGAAATAGAAGGATCAGGCATAACAAAATACAACGAGAGGATATTGTATAAAATTCTAACCAAGCGACGGAAGGCCTCATTATCCACATCCATGCTAGATCCAGGGTTCGTCTCTGGATTGGCAAGTGGAGGAGAATAACTAGGTTCTGTAGCCAAGAGAACAGTGTTCACGACCCCATATTCACCAGAAATACAAGTCTGTTGCTCATCATGCCGCCACTCTCCATCAACGAAAAATTTATACTGCATGCAAGACAATCCTTATGTGTGCACATTAGTATAACAAAACTACATAATTTTTAAAAAGTAGTAAAAATTAGTCAAATATAATATCTTCGATAAAAATTTCATCAATAGTCTTAACTCAATAGCCCAGCAGTACAATTTCTCATTGTTGGAGTACATAGTAAAGTAAAATTGCAATAATAATAATAGTGTTACCACCTGTAGCAGTGTAGATGTATAAAGATAAAAGATCAACAATATTACTTACTACAGAGAGAATAACTATGACTACAAAATCGTTAACTGAGAAAATCATTTACAAGTAGCATATTGCACAGGGCAATAAATTCAAGTTGTTTCCCTTGCATTTTGCTCTTGAGCCACTTCCATCATTTACACACAGTTGTCAACGAAGCAAAAATATCTATTTTATTTATTTCTTTCAGGAACCGGGAAGTAACATTTTTCCTTGAGCAACATCAGCTGCAACTGACCAACCCAACTGTGATCACTAAATTAATATTGAAATCACTAAACAAACATCTAAAATTATAGCAAGATTATGCAGCATACAGATACAAGTCAGCATGTTTCATTATACATCTTGAAGTTTGTAAAAAATGGCGTGAACAATTTAAAAGGTCTTATTCAACCACCAAAATCTGACCTGGTGGTATCCAGGGGTTAAGCTGTAAATAGCCTGAAAAACAGTGGGACAGCCCTCCATAGGCGTCATAGGGACGAGCTCTGACCACCTTCATCAAAAATAGAATTAAGTTTACTAAAATCGCTTGCAACGAAAAAATATGTATGCATGTCTAAATAGAAAATCCAAATTATATTGATGCGTTCCACGACAATACAATATGCAGAAAACTATGGGCAGTACAAAGGACCATGAACTTCTGCACATCACCTAGTGAAAGAACCGCTAAGAAATACACTTCTTCCCCCATATGGCCAGACAAACCGCATTGGGATTAACAACGTTCCTGCAGCTCTAGCTGTGTCCCGCACAGTATCCATACTGGAAGCAAACATCCGACGCTCAATTGATGAGAGAATTTTCCAAATGTACTCTTCAAGAAATGAGCCTTCTACCGCGTCCCCATTAATTTAAACCACAATACACTGTAAAATCAATTCGAGCAAATTACGCTACAATATGGAAATCTACAAATCTGACACCTTATACTTATTCATCCCCGAAACGAACAAGCTAGTCTCAACTCAAAAGTAATTCGCCACGCGAGGTAGGCAAAAAATAAAAGGAAGCGAAGAAACCAGATTATTCTACAACAGACTTCGGCAATAAAAAATCAGCAGCTCTTTCTGCCATTCTCTACGTAGAAGAACGGAATTGTACAAAGCAAAACAAAGAAACCCTAGCCCTAGACGAACTGGAGCAAGAACCCACCAAAGTAAGAAGCCAAACACCTCCGAATTTGAATCGCATGGAAATGCGAACCGGAAAACAAAAATTCGTAACCCTAAATCTAATCAGAGATTTTCAAAGACCAAAAAAAGAAAATGGAAAATTTAGATGAAGACAATATAGAGAGTGGGTGAGAGAATCGAAATGGAGAAGCGATATGATCGGAATCTAACTTCGAACCCTAGAACAGAGAAACGGGTTTGATAGAGATTGAGGGGAAAAATAATAATATAAATAAAAAGATATTTTAAAATTGTTATTATTAAAATCAAAATATATAATTCGAAAGCATAATTTACCGCGTCTCCACGGCATAAAACGGTGAAAAGTAACTGTAACGCTGTAAAATTTTATCAATTATTAAATAAGTAATGTTTGAGAATGCACCATAAATTTTGTTATTTTCTTGTTTTCTTAATTAAAGAATATTCTTGGCGTAAAGCATTAAAAAATGTTTTAAAACTTCTCGATATGACCTCTATTTACTGAAATGATTATCGAATTAATGATTAATTGTTGATTTTTTTAATAACCCATCAATTGATGTACTATTTACTATGTGTAATAATCATTGATTAAATGATAACTGACCCAACTTGTAAGGTTATTTATTAAAAGTAACTATGAAATCCACCATTCCATGTTTCCATGGATATTAACAAATTGATGGATTTGCTTTTAGTAATTGTTTTGTTTTTTTCGTCTCAAAAAAATATGTTATTTTATTTTGATTTTTAAATTTAACTATATCATTTTTAGAACAACAATGGACGGGTAGAAAGTTGAAATTCTTACCTTTAAAGAGGTGAGGAGTATTTTGATCAGTTTTTTCAAGTGGACCAAATACTTATACAATAGGTCAAGAATAATAGTAACTAATATCAAATTGGATTTTTTTTTCTTTTTTGTATTTCACTTCTAATTAATAACAATGGGGTGATCGATTTATCAATGGTACAATTTATTTATTGTGTGAGCTCAACTAGTTAAAGTATCTGTTTTCAACTAAAAAGTCAATGAAGCTTTTCTGGAATCTTTGATACTTTCAACTTTACGATTGTATTACAGGCTGAGCACAACATCTTTATGCACCTATTTCACATGTTAGGTGTAGCTGCCACTAACTGGTGCATTCAATGGCTCCCTCTCAGTACTATGCATAGGAACTCATGGTTATTTTGATCAATTGATCTCCCAATATGCTAATTTCAACAATTATCGTTCTTTACCTTTCTTTCTAGCTACTTAGCCTACAGTAGGTATCTGGTTCACAACTTTAGGTATTAGCATTATGGCTTTAAGTGTGTTTGTGCTACAAGTTTAATTCATTTTAGTTCGTATTATTTCCAAAAGTTCATTTTGATTCACATACTTTTAAAAAGTTGGAATTATGGTCCCTTCATTTTTATTTGTATATAATTTGTTTCAACCTCAATTTTAATATGACACCTCGATCATAAATTTTTGTTCAAATGTAGCAATAAATTTGTACTAAAAAGTCTCAACTGTCTATAAAATTTATGTCAAAATTTTGCAAATGGACCAGAGTAATTACTTTTTAAAAGTACAAAGACAAAAGTATATTGACTAAAATAACAACAGACCAATTTTTCAATCAAAATGAACTCAAAAAAAAAAAATACATGGATCAAAATAATATTTAAACTAAAAAAATAACCGTGATGTATTTTATGAGTTATTATCTCGTTTTATAGAACTTCACTGCTAAAATGTTTTGTTAAATAAGGTAAAGTTCAAATCCAAAATTAACCAAAAAGGTCAAAAAAAAAAAAAGTTGTCACAATCAAGGCCTTCAACTTCAAAATGGTGGGGGGGCAAATGGCAATATTCAGTACCTGTCCTCGATCGTATCTATGAAACTTCTGATTTGGCTTGAACTACGTTATTAAGACAAATTTTTATATTTTTTATACAATTCAATTTCGATTTTACATATAATAGCATCTTTTTAACCTTTTTCTTTAAATGTTCACATGTAAATTTATTTTCGTCAACGTTAACAAAGAAAAATAAAAAATAAAAAATTGAAGTAGATAAACTTGTGTTTGTATTAATATGTATGTATAATGATGTTTTCACGAATTTTGATTCGAATGTTGAAATGGGTTGCTGAATAAGAAATATTGAATTTTCGACTTCTGGCTTGTAAAGTTGCGATTCGAATTTTTGAAGTCTTGTAGCCTTCAAATTATTGAGTATTGTATTAGAGTCTTCAAAATCTTTATAAATTATTATTGAGTGATTGTGGACCACTGAAATTTTCTTTTTTCTTTTTTAACTAAGAGAAGAAAAACGACTGAATAATTCGTGATAGCTCTCAATGATTCATTGTTGAGGTGACATACTCTTGTAATAGAGTATTGTATGTGACTATCTTCTTGCGCGGATCTAAGTTCGCATGAGTTTCAGTCTAATTGTCAATTAGAATGTCAGTGAACGATTTTAAGAAAAATACGTGACCTTATTTGTTTTGCTAAATTGTAAAATTAACCGTATATAAATTTGTCATTTACTTAAAACAATGGCATGATAATTGACGCATGTGGCATGACATTACAAACAAATGAAAAATGAACAAAATAAAATGTGCAATTTGATAAAAAAAATTATGCCTTCTGAATAAAAGGAACGAGAAAAAAAAAACAAATTAACAGTGATTAGTTACTTCGAGAAGGTTAATCATGGCTAGTTATTCCCGGCAAATTGACTAAAATTTATCTAAATAACAATTTTTTTACGACAAAACATATTTTTTGTCATTGAGTTTGAGGTAGGTGTCTAGGATCCTGAAGTTTTAAAATGAACACTTTTGGTTCTTCAAATTTGAGGTAGGTGTCTAATTGGTTCCTGAAGTTTCAAAATGAACATTTTTTGTCCTTAGGTTTAAAGCAGGTGTCAACTTGGTCCGAAAGTTGTAAAATGAACACTTTTGATCCATGACGTTTGAGAAATAGTTTTAAATGGTCACTCCATGTGTTCAATGTGGCACACCCATGTCACCGTTGCGCCCATCTCCCTAACACTTGCGTGCCCAACGTGGCACACATATGCCACCGTCACAATCGCATAGCTCTTCTCCACTCCGAGGGAGCGTGGCCTCCACCGTCGTACAATCCTTCTTTGTGGAAAGGGAGTGCGGGCCATGCGACCAAGTCACCCCGTCTCAATGTAAGGGAGTGCGATTGTTGATAACTCTCCAAAAGAGAGTTATTCTAGTGTTTATTTGGGTGTTTTTATGCAAGGAATTGTCAAAGTGTGTCGATGTTAGCTTTTAAATAGCTTAAATAAGATTAGAAAATAGAATCCGAGCTAAAAGTCTCAGGTCTTGAATGCTTTGACTAAATATTGCACTAAATGCTCTTATTTCTGGGGTAAATGTACAGGTTTGGAAGCAGAATACTAAACATAAAGAGAGTGAATTTTCAGAGAAGAGCAAGCAAAGCATTTTCAAGACAGGGCAGATGAAAGCTGGAGCGGAACAGAGCTGGTGCATAGGTTCACTGCGCAATAACAGCCCATACACAAGATTTTTCGTGTCCATACAAACTTCAGCTAGGTGCCCTAAAAACAGACCCGATATAAAAGGAATATTTAACCCTAGCCACCACACACAAATCCCAATAGAAGCACATTTTTTAGAGCTGAAACGACTAGGATGAGGATTATCTCCATTTTCGAGGGCAGAAAGCTGACGACATATATCGAGCTGTCATCTTCTTCTTATTCGGTTTTTCTGCTATTTCCTTGGGATGAGTTGTCTTCTTCCTTTATCCACTGTATTTTCTTTTTTATCAATGAGCTAAACCCCATTTCAGAGGAGATTCATATGTTGCAACCGATGAATGACCAACCCTTTAGCTACTCCATTTGTTTTTAAATGAAGCTGTGTTTATTTCTTATATCTTATTGAACATTGTTGGCCGCTTTGTTTTGTTTGCTAGCTTATGTATTGACTCGGGAGGGTTTATAGTTTGCCGACTTGTTTCATTTGTGATTAGTACTTTTCTATAGTATCTGTGGATGCTCAATAATGGTGTCCTATATTCATGCCTAGAAGTTGTTTTTATTGCTTGGAAACTTAGCAACGAGAGTTGTGGGTTTTCATGTTCGGGTGTTTTGGGAGGGAACAAAGTGGAGTTGGGCATTAACGAATGTTTGTAAGCTAGAGGGTAGGTTGAGAAATCTGTGAATGCATGTTGAATCTCCCCTACTTTTCCATATCTGTCAACTCCCAATTTCATATTATGTGTTGTTTCTTCTTCATGTTATCAGCTCTACGAAGTGTGTCTGCTATTGAGATTTTTACTGCTTTGTTTATTTTATTTGTTTAGTTACGATACAACATCCATATTTCTTTGTTCTTAAACTTTTGGTATCTGGGAACATCGTTTAGAATATAATCCAAAGTCCATGTGGATTCAACCTCGTTTGGTACTATAATCGGTAGTTTCATGTATGCTTGCACGTGTTATCAGCATGGTTGTATGGACGCAACAATTGTCGTGACCGTGCAACCCTTCTTTGTGCCAACGTGTGTCCCTCGCAACCGCACTATCCCTTCTCAATGTAAGGTAGCACAACTCATACGACCACGCCGTCCCTTCTCCCTTCTCCACGCTAAGGGAAAGCATCTCCCATGGGCACGCCCCTTTGCAGCCACTGTAGCCCAACCGCCACTCTAATTACTTGGAGGGAAAGAAATCCTCTCACTCACAAGCTTGTAAATATAAGGGTCCCAATCCATTTGAGGTACAATGGTACAACTCACTACACCTATATACAATTCTTTCTCTTTCTTTTTATACATTCTTACACTAATTTAAGCATCGGAGTCTATGCAAGTTACCGACATTTAGCTCACCCTTTCTTTGTGCATATCATTTTTTTATTAAATCATATGAGTCAAGATCTTGTCTTTCTCCTATTCACAAATCCGTGTGGTCAAATTTGAACCACTCAAGTCAACCAACCTCGTCAAATTACGTGTTAACACAATGTATAATTATAATTCAAAATTTATGTACCTATTCAAAATACAAATTGTTCAAGTGTTTATAGATAATTAACTTTCCCCCCTAACTTTGTAGTGTTTTGTTAAATTTTTAATGAGTGCGTTAAATAAACCAACAATATTTTCCTTTTAATTTTGATAAAATAATAGTTTTGATAATTTCTAAAAACAAATAATCAACTGCTTTTATATTTTAATTTGTCTTATTTGGAGAGTTTTTCACCCACTCCAAAGAATGAAAGTCTTTTTTATTTTGTGGTAAAAATTGGTACTGTTTTGTTATATGTTTTTAACAGTGGTAAATTTTTATTTTATGGTAAAGAAGAGTTCGAAAAAGTTCAAAGACAAATAAAAAAACACTATAAATGTGCTTATAGAGAAAAACATTTGATTAGGTTTATTTCCAAAGTGTTAACATAAAAAATAAATCATTTTCTCTTTCTCAAAATATATCGAACATATTACAAATAAACACGATCCCAAAACCATCAAAGTTAAGGACGAACATTGATTTGTAAACTTTTTTTTTAAGTCTTATTTCAGTCTAAATGTTTTCAGCGTTTTGGTTTATTTGGTATATATACTTTAAAAACATTCATTTACAGCTAACTCGAACATAGTTCAATTGGTTAAGACATATATCACCAATTAAAAAGAAAATCAAAAGTTCGAATTTGCATCCAATGTTGTTGACCTAAAAGAACGTCTATTTTAGTATCTATACTTTCAACTATAACATCTGTTTTGTTACAATGACCAATATATTGAAAAGGTAAAAGTACCTCTATGAAATACAGGTTTTAAAATGACAGGCATCAAAATTGACAAACTTGAAATTAAAATACCAAAATCAATGGTTCTGACTTGAAAAAAGTTATATTTTTCAAATTCCAACCAAGAAAAAAAAACATAGACAAAATAGTTATCAATAAAGAGAGACTTTGCTCGTTTGGGGGAAAGAAAAAACAAAGACTTTTCACTTTGAAAATGTATTTATCAAAATTATACTGAATAAATTAGGCACGAGAGAACCGATTCAAACCTTGAAGTGAATAAGGCATCTTAAAAAAATCTGAAAGATATATGATTTTCTCTCTCGTCTTGCCGTTGAAAAGAAAAAAAATCGTCAAAATGAACACAATTCAGTGGTATACCTCAAATTAAGAGGTTGTAACTTCGATTTTCCACCCAACATGTTATACTAAAAGAATGTACTAACAAAAAAATTATCAATGAGAGGCATGACTTTCCATTTTGATGATCTATTTTTGCAAAATTCTATCGAATAAACTGTACGTGAGAGAAAACCAACTAAAACCTAGCTCAAGTGAACAAAACATTTAGGCCCCTTTTATTTCAATGGTATGGTAAGCAATGGATGTGAATCAAAATCTTCCTTCATTTGATGATGTTTATTAAATTGTAGTAATGAAATCAAATTATCAAATCGAGCCTAGTTTAATTGGCAATCTATTATTTCTCTTATATGTATGTTACTAATAATTTTTCTTATAATAAAAATTTGTACCACTTTTAATGGTTGACGTGATTTTATTGTAAAATATTATAAAATTCTCTCTATATATATTTCAACTATACTTGGTTACTATTAATTAACATAAATAAAGTTTATTATTATTAAATAATATATAACAATAAAACTTAATATTAAATGACATTTGTTATAATAAAAGACTGTTTTAATTATTTATTATTCGTTAATAAGAAGTATTTACAATCAATGTAATAGAATAAATTAAAATTTATAATTATTTAATTAAAAAACATTAATATACTATTTGTAACTCACTAGAGATAAATAAAGGGCATAATAGTACAGTAATATATCTAATTTATAATTTAATTTCAGATATTTTTAGTAAACGGCGTCAAAATATTTATGATTTGAATTTCGATTTCAAAAAATTTAGGGTAAATAGCATTTCAATCCCATCCGATATTTATCTTCTACCGCACGATTAAAAGAAAATAGCGTGAGAAAATCAAATTAATTCGACAAGAAAACAAAAATGGAAAGTAAAAATGCCACGCGCCAAAATCCCACTCGTCGTCTCCGAGCAAGAGTAGGGGAAAAAAGGCGAGAAATGTGGGCTTATTAGGAAATCAAATAAGTTTTTTCAGACGGCGAACAACAGAAACCCAGACGGGGGAAGCCGGAATAATATAAGAACTTGAAAAACTACTAAAAACCCACAAAATCCAAACCCCACTTTTCTCTCCTATTATACGATCATAGATTTTTTTCCCCGCGCAGTAGTGGGAATTTTCTGCAGTTCGAGCTTCTTCAAAAATCCAGCCGATTTTTCTGTTTGGTTTAATCGGTTTTGGGGGTTTTTGGAGATTCCTTGAACATCGACAGTACGATCGCTTCGGCCGATCGTCCAGTTTCAAGGGGAAGACGATACTGATTCTGCTTCTCCGAAGAAGAAGAATAAGGGTTTGTTTGTGTTCTGGTTTCTGGTGCGAGCGAAGTGGTTCGCTGAATCTGGTTTATGGGTTTTGTTTCTTGTTTCTGATTGGAATGATGCTGGATTTTAGGGAAGATGATGATTGGAAGTAGGGTTTTGGGTTTCCCTTTTAGGGCTGGCTCTGAGAAGCCAATAATGGAGGAAGCCGAAGCTTGCTATTACAAAGAGAATGGCGATGATGTTGACCCTGACATTACTCTCTCTTACATTGTAAGGGCATTTTCCTTGAGTTACAATTTGTTTGCCCCAATGTGCCTTGTTTCTTGATTGACCCAGTGAAACAAAAACCATTCTGAACTAAATTACTTCAAATTTGGTGATTTCTTCTGTTACTTTTTTAATCCAAAAAGATTAACTTTTTTGCTTTTTGGTTCTGGTTTATAACCATTACAGTAGAGTTTCATCGAGGGGGAAAAACATGGGAACAAAGTAAAATTGACCTTATGGATACTGTAAAATTTGGGAAGAAAAGGAAATGTTGGAGGCTGGGTAAAATTGTTTGGTTCCATGAAGTTGAGTTGTTGGTCAGTTGAAATCAAATGAGATGGAACTTGAAAGTGTATAAAATCATGAGTTTTGTTTGCTTGGAAAGAATCCATTCGTGATCAGTTGAAATTAAATGAGATGGAACTCAAGAGTGTGTAAAATTTTGAGTTTTGTTTGCTAAAGGAATCAAATAAATAATTTCTCTGGGATATAATTGGCTTGGACTATACAGTTATCCCCCTGAAAAAAAGTTACTCAATTTGTTTACTACTTGTAATTATTCATAATTTCATGCTCATGTGAAGTAACTAGACTTCCCATTATTGTACTTTTTAGGACGAGAGGATTCAATGTCTTCTTGGTCATTTTCAAAAGGACTTCGAAGGTGGATTTTCAGCTGACAACTTAGGTGAGTTGCCAAGTTTTCGGATTCATAGCCACAAAATGATAGGTTGACATGGTTCTAAATTCTAATTGTTATTTTAGGGTCGAAGTTTGGTGGTTATGGCTCATTTCTGCCTACATATGAACGCCTTCCTTCCATTCGACCACATACGATAAAGCAACAAAGCCACTGCAATGCAGTGCCATCACCAGATAATGTGCCCTTGGAGGTATATGAAAACTTGTCCTATTATTTTGCCCATTATGTGTGAAAAAAAAAATTTAATGGGATAACACATTCTTATATCCAAACGAATAACTAATCCCGAATGCTTTATGTAATATGACCATAAATTTGCAGGGTTCTTTTCAAAATTTAAAAGCTCCACCACCTGAGAGGCCAGAAGCTATTTCCTCTCGCAATTCAAGAGAAACTTCTGGTAGTATCGCTGGGAGACTAGACTCGTGCTTGCCATCTACTGAAGTTACTAATAGTAATAGTTACCCTCCGAAACATGAAACTTTAAGCATATTAGGCAATCCGACGAATAACAGAACACTTAAAGTTCGAATTAAAGTTGGTTCTGACAATAATGCATTGAAAAATGCAGCAATATACAGTGGCCTTGGACTTGACGACTCTCCAATGTCATCATCAGAGAACAGCTCTGATGTAAGTGAAGGGATGCTGCCGATATCTCAAAGCCTCGCGGATGAGTTTCCAGCTAAGATAATTGAGGTGACAGTTCTTCTGATTTTCTGATTTTTTAGAAGTTCAAAATGGATCTATATGCTTACACTATAGTGTTTCTTCTTTAAACAGGAAATGACCTCTTTTGCAGTGCCTCACGGAGTATTGATATCACCTCTTCATGATAGCCTACTTTCCTTGCCAAGCAAGGAAAAACCTTTCCAAGAAACCAAACCCATGATTTCCCTTGAGGATCAAAAAGATGTTTTGGCCAAGATAGTCGGTGAGAAAACTTCAATGCAAAAAGAAAGAAACTTGGTTAAGAAGACGAGAAAGGAGGTCGGGCACAGAGAAAGGCAGGCCAATTTAAAGAACGAAGTTCATGCTTGTCTTGGCGAGGAGAAGACTACTATAATACATGGAAAATCAGATAGTGAGGCTCTTGAAGGCAAAGATTTCCCTCCTAATGAGTTGCAATGCAGACCTGTTTCCGACTCGAACCATGGCTTGCGTAATTTGAAGCTGTCTTGTAGTGCATCTGATGTTTCAATTTGCAAGAAAGAGGATAGATTAGAAGGCAGATTTAAGGAGTCGAATTTGGAGACAACATCCGGACAAGATTGTTTGAAGAGTGGTAGTAAGCTGAGAATTAAGGCTGGAAAGGCTTTGGAACAAAAGAAGACTGTCAAAATCTCTGCCTCGTTGGAAGTTCCCTCATCATTGGAAGATCAATCTGAGGGAACTATGTGCAATGCTTACTTAAAGCCACAAAATAAGAATCTTTCTCGTAAAGCTACATTACATGAAACAGATAACGACAAAGTATCTATTAAGATAGAAAAGTCTGGAACTATTGGCAAGAATAAATTGATAGTGCTACAGAATGTTTGTGGGAAAACAGCTAGTTCATTTGAGGAAGGCATCAAGATTGGAAGTGGAGCACCAAAAGGTAGAAAAGACACTGATTCTGATACTCCTGATTTTGAAAATAAAAGGCACAGGTTCAAACTACATAGCGATGAGAAAGTAGGAGCAAACAATAGGGTTGTAATTGAGAGGGCTTCAGGTGACTTGCGAAAGGTCAGAGGCCTGGATGACAGTGGAACCGAAAAGTTCAAGTATCGGAATGAAACAAAGGAAAGACAGAAGGGTAGCAGAATGGATGTTCATTTGTGTGGAGCATCTGTTAAAGATGGTCAAGGTGCTCGTCCTCTTGTCATCGACAATGACCCAGGTTCGAAGATGGTTGAACCATCAGTGGTGGTTCCTGTACACGTACAACATTGGGTATGCTGCGACAGTTGTCAGAAGTGGCGCCTTCTGCCCTTTGAATCAAAGCCAGAACAACTTCCTGAAAAATGGCTGTGTAGGATGCTCGATTGGCTGTAAGTTCGCCACTTATTCTTTGACAAGAAATAATAAGTTTTTTTTAAGATAAAATAATAGGTTAAGTTGATGATGGTTTTTTCTTTAAAAAAATTTGATTGGAATTTGATCAATGTTATTATATTATGCTTTTTAATTCCTTGAATTTCTTATTTGAGTGTTTTGCATAATGTTATCTTGCCTGTTCACTTTCTGTTGCAATCGTGTAGGCCTGGTATGAACAGGTGTGACATTGAGCAAGATGAGACAACGAGGATGTTCTATGCCTTGTACAAGCTGCCAATGCCTGAGAGTGGAGATGCTATACAGATCCATGCCAATGAACCAGCATCAGGTGATGCTATAAATCAGGGAAAAAGGAAAGAAACTTTGAAGGTAACACAAAATCCAGTTAGCAGTATTGGTCAGACACATGTCAAAAGTTCTCAGAAAAACCAGCAGCAGGAGTCCAGGAAAAGAAAAAGTCTTAATGGCTTGAGTAATCCTCAAAATCAGTTGAGAAGTTCAATAGATCAATCTTCTAGTGAACTGCACAACATGGCAGAGGGAAATAACAGGGATAAACTGAAAGAAAAATCCATTGATAGAGGTGAGTTGTTCATGAGAATTAGAATATTCAATCTTGTCTAGTAGGTACATCTGTTTGTGGATCTTCTTTTAAGTCTTCCTCTTCTACTGCAGTTAATTGTGAGCAATCAAAAAGAAAAAACAAGAAACCTGAAGAAAATCGTCTTCATTTTGAAGCTGTTAAGCACTCCAAGATGGAAGACATGTGCTCTGTTGATAATCGTCAAGACTTCAATGTGGACATTGGAAAATTGGGTTCTAGTTCAAATTCTGGATTGACAAATATGGAAGGTGGGGAAGGTATGCTGAAGCATGGCGACATTGGTTTGACGAAGCACGACAAATTCAAAACAGTGAATAAAAGGCAAATTTCATCGAAGAAACAGGGAAAACCAGCTGAAATCTCCTCTGTTGATCAAGTAAGTGGTAAAAGTGACGGTTGCACGAAGAAAAGGAAACTGAAGGATTGGCAGGATGATCAAAACTCTCATAATAGCGCACTACATGTGAAGGAAGAAAATTGTGAAGGACTGAAGAAAAAAAGAAAGTTCCATGTGTCGAATGATACCCATAAACGTAAAGGTGATTTTAACTCAAAGAGAGAAGGGGGAACTACACAGTTTTCTGCATCAGGTAGTGGGAATGATTTCACTAATGGTGTGGAAGAAATCAGCAAGGATAAGGGACTGAAAATGCAAAAGAAGATTATTTATAAACAAACATCAGTTGGTCAGGAGTCATTGAAGAGAAATTTAGGTGCTCGACAAGTTTCACATCTACCTAAAACCAAATTTGGAGTAAAAGTTTCTACTGCTGAATCGGTTTCATCATCTCCCATGAGGACATCCAGCCTTGATCTATTTGGAGGGGAAAAAGAGGATATTACCTCTAATATTCACTCCGACACCAGAAGCAAGAAAATCAAACCTTCACCTGGAGTTCAACACCATTTTGTCACTGCTGATGCTAATGCTTTTCAGCAACCTAGATTGTGCAATAATCATATAGATGACAGCATGGAACCCAGCCACAAGAAACTCAAGAAAGTATTCCCTAATAAGGAGCTTTCCACAGAGAATAAGGATCTCTTTCTGACTTCCAATGAGAAAGACAAAAGTGTCTTGTCTGATGTAGAATTAGACAAGGCAAAGGCTTCTGATGGAATTTCCAAGCATTCAAAGAAGAGCATGATACGCGAGCCAGAGGTTGATTCCTACCATGTTTCACCTTGTCCGGATGGGGTGGGTGAAATTGAACAAAATATTCCTAGAAAGCGCGGTACTAAGTTGACTAGAAAAGAGAAGATTCATGTTGGCGCTGAAGGATTCGAAACCCCTCACAATATCAAGGGCCATGATGTTGAAGACCAGAGACCAGGTACTGTAATTCAATCAAATAGAGCAGTTATAATTCAGAATAAAAGTGGTCTGAGAACTGTAGAAACGAAGGATGGAAAATCAAAATGCTCCTTGTCCTCAGGAGATGAATCCAAAGGAGAAACATTGCATCTTGGTGGTGACCCTCAACAAGTTTCTCTTATGGCGGGCGATTCTCATCAGCTTATTGTTGTTGCCCCTAAAAGCGATGATGCAGTAGAGTCGAAGACATTAAAAAACTTAGGGAATGCTGCTAACAAGAATGGAATTAGCCTTAGATATCAAACACCTGATCAACAGGGATCTAGAGAAGTTAATGCTTCAAATCCTGACAGAAAAAAATCCTCCAATCAGACTGCTTGTAATGTATTGGAAGAAACCAAATGTCTTAGAGACCATGCGGATCGCCTCAAGGTTTCCTCATTTCTGCAACTCTCTTTGAACATGGTTGCTAAGATTGGACCTGTTTGTAATCCTTACTCGTATTATTTTCTTATGTATTCTATAGCGTTACGGATACAGTTTTGAAAGTAATGAGGCTTTCTTCCAATCTGCTCTGGAGTATCTTCATGGGGCATTCCTTCTAGAGACTCATAGTAATGCAAGTGGCAAGAATGGGGATTTGACTCACATGCAGGTCTATGGTATTACAGCTGAACTGTGCAAGTAAGTGAAAATGACAGTTACGTCCCGTTTTTGTCTGTTTAAGTATTTTAATCCAACAATTGATAGTTTGTGTTCATCATCAACCATCACTTCCAATCAGCATAGTTCTTAAATTCATTCCGAAATTAATGTAATAAACTTGACTTCTACCATGGATATTTAATCATTGTGGCCTGTTGTTTTTAACTCTGCCTTTCCAATGAGCCAGCTCTAGCTCATGTTTCTTTTGTGGTCCGTGTTCTTACAACCTGTTGTTTTTTGTTAATGAAATATTGTTTTATATCCGAAATGGAAGCCTGCCGCCTACTTCAGGATAGAGTATGAACATAAATTTAGGCTATTTAGTATATCGAGGATAGCGTTCGTCATTCCTGAGTTCTGCATTGAAATCTTTACAATGTTCTCTTCTTTGATGTCTTTTGTTTCTATTTTAAAATGTTCAAGAATGTTTCACGTTGATTGATAATTGGTACCTTATTATAAACTCTCAATCATTCACAGGATCTGTGCCCATGAATACGAAAGACGTCAGGAAATGGCTGCAGCAGCTTTGGCTTATAAATGTATTGAAGTAGCATACATGAGAATAGTTTACCATAAACATACAAGTATCAATGGAGATCGCAACGAGATGCACCCATCGTTTCGTACAATTGTTCAAGGTAATAGAAAAATGTTATGTCATCGTCTTATTTTGGTAAACTGGGGGCTCAAAATTTTGCATCTTGGAAATATGCTCTCTCTCTCACTCATCATTCCAATTAATTAACATTGTGATGCTCTTTCAATGAATCCTTAGGTGAATCTCCATCTTCTTCTGCATCAGATGTTGATAACTTGAACAATCAAGCAGCAATGGATAAGGATACTATTGACAAAGTTGGTGGTTCCCATGTTGCTGGAAATCACATCGCAAATGCTGGAAGCTGCACGAGTTTTCTTTGGCTGCTCGACTCCGTAAGTACTCATTTTTTTCCCAATTCAAATAATTTGTTATCAGAATCTTAGCCTGCTGTTCTTTGTGGAACTGATGGTTCCTTTTATGGCTATTTCTTTTTACAAATATAAATTTTGAAAGCAAACATCTGGATCATTTCGTGTTGCAGACACGCGATATTAATTTAGCCATGGAGGCCGTGAAAAAATCTCGAAATGCATTTGCGGCAGCTGGTTCACATGTTAGTGATGCAAAGAATGTGACTCATCTTGCATCGGTTAAAAAGGCAATTGATTTCAGCTTCCAAGATGTGGAGGAACTCATACAGTTGGTTCGGGTTGCTTTGAAGACGATAACTCACTCGGTTTCTGGCAGTGGTAGAGATTAGGTCAACCATGTAAATAGTTATTTTTCTTGGATTATTCTTCCAAGGGGGTGATCAGTTGAGAAAGCTGAGGAAACTTGACTGCAACCCTAAACTGGTTTTGGTAGCTTTTAGGATGTCGACCGTTGCAGAATCGACTTACACAGTTCGCTTCTTACCGATAGTTCTGTACAAAAGTGAGATCGATTAGGAAATTCAAAATGTGTATTTTTAAGTTATTGAGCTGAGGATTTTCTTTTTTTTTTTTTTTTGGTCCTTTTGTTTTCCTTCACCCTCTTGAAGGTCATGTAAAGGCTTCGTGATATCTTAGCTCCTAAAAGTGGAGCTCAAGTAAAAAAAAAGAGAAAAAAAGAAAAGAAAAAGAAGTTGCATTTCATTAGGCAACCATATTGAAGTGTTCAAATAATAATGTAGTGAGTGATGGCTAAAAATCCTCTCTTTTTCTCTCTCCTTCTGCCTCTGTTCATTAAACAGCTGAAGATAGAATTCCGTGTTGGGTTTGTTCATATAGGTTCTATGGTTATGAGAATTGAATTTTGGCGAAGTGAAACGCTTGTGTCTTTTTTGGTTAAAAAATACATTTGGTCGTAATAAAAAAATATATTTATTCATCAAATTTTAGTTTGTAACAATCTAGTTAATTACTTTTAAGTTCGTCACAATTTAGTTTTTACGTAATACTTTAGTTCTTCTAGTTTAGAATTTGTAATAATTTAATTATTGTTGTGAAAATTCTCATCAACCTATAAATAAAAAATCTAATTAAATTTTAACAATATTTTTTCTAGTTCTTTATGAACTTTAATTTCCAAGGACTAAATTAGTAAATTGTTATCAATATTAGTTCATAGGCTAAATTAAATGAATGTAGGACCAAATGTTTTTTTATTATTTTATTTTTTTAAACCAAGCTTTGAGAAATGAGAACATATACAAGGGCAATTTTACAATTTGCGTAAGTTCGTGAAGATCTTGCTTCAAAGTTTAGAGATCTACTCGTATCTAAGTTCAAGGATTAAACTCGTTAACCTTTCAAAGTTCTGTAGTGGAGTTTGTTTGTTTCCAAACCAATTAACAAGAACATAACTCAATTGGTCAAGGCACTTCCTTTAAAGGTTGGGATTCGCATCTCTGCTCGTGGAATAAAACAAAACAAGTAAACTGTGTTTAAACGAAATTACCAGAAATCATTGCAAGTGCAACAACCACCTGTGAAATGATGAAATCTGTTGACATCTCTAACTACAAAGTCCCTCTCCACAATCTCACTTATAAGCTTGAAAGCCTCATGACAGTCACTGCACATTCTCAAGTTCTTCATTATTCTTATGGTGATTCCTTTGGGTATGCTAATCAAACCAAATCCCAATGCCAATCTCTCGCTATGCAATCCAACTGCTTCTTCCTCTGCCTCCTCCTCTACATCAACAAATACCAAACCTTTGCTTCCTCTTCCATAACCTCGATCCTTCATTTTCCGCTCCAACTCTCGCAGTAAACACAACACCTCCTTGCTGTGTGGGCAAGACTCTACGTCCCCAGCATAGAATACATAAGTCAAATTCTTTATCTCGAGCCAACTACAGCCTGGTTCCTTATTGATTCCAGTATGCTTCATTTCAACTCGGAGTCGGTGAGCCTTCTCCATATCCCCAGCCGATGCATAGGCGTTCGACAATGTGACGTATGCACCTGCAACTTGTTGATTGGAATTGACTAGTCGCTGACAGGCTTCAACTGCAATATCTACCCTCCCATGGTACCTACTAGCCGAAAGCAGCGCTCCCCACAATAATGCCTCGTCGTCGGGCTCTACCTCCATCGATTTCGCTAGTTGGTAAGCTCTATCGAGCTGCCCAACTCGAGCTAGCATGTCGACAACACACGTATAATGCTTAGACTCGGGCATTATGCCATGTCTCTCATACATGGAAGTCAAATAACTAAGGCCCTCATCAAGAAGCCCTGAATGGCTACAAGCATACAAAACTCCAACAAAAGTGACATGGTTAGGCTTCAATCCTTTTCTCACCATTTCTTCAAATAGTTGAAGGGACTGTCTCCCAAGTCCATATTTTGCTCTACTCACAATCATAGAAGTATAGGGAATAACAGAGGGGTTTAAAATTCTACTAAAGACCTTATCAGAACAATTAAGACTCCCACATTTAGCATACATATCGACCAACACACTAGAAATTACATCGTTCGAATCATGGCCGAGACGGATCACCGCACCGTGCACGACTCTTCCCAAAACCAGCCTACCCAAGCTTGCACAAGCACTGATTGCACTAGCTAACATGAAATGATTTGGATGTTCATAATTCAAACTACTGAATTCCCTAAATAGTTTCAAGGCATCATCACCATGTGCATTCTGAGCATAAGTAGCAATCATGGAAGTCCAAGAAACAATGTTCTTACAAGCCATAGAATCGAAGACTCTCCGAGCTCGAACAACATCATTGCACTTACCATACATATCGATAAGCGAAGAACACACCACAACATTACCTCCATAGCCAGAAATCTCAACATATGCGTGGAACTTTTTGCCCTCTCTCAAATTTGAGAGGATCGAACAGGCCTTAATCGCGGTCGCGAAAGTGAAGTCGTTCGGCACGACCGGACTTCTCGACATCTCCCCGAATAGTGAGAGAGCGGTACTCGGCTGGCAAGCGTCGATGTAACCGGCCATGAGAGAGGTCCATGAGACGACATTTGGGGTGGGCATTTCATCGAACAGGTGGTGTGCGATTGAAACTCTGCGCAATCTGACATAGCAATTGATGAGATGGTTGACGGGGAGAGTTTGGGTTAAGAATCCAAGCTTTAGAGCTATGGGGTGGGCGGAGGTTGCAGAAATCAAATCGTTGCAATTTCGAAGGTGGCGACTGAAATTTGCGATCGTTTGAAAAGATAACCGTTCGTTTTCGCGGGAAAGACGAGGCCTTGTGAGGGCAAAATGGATATTTGGTTTCAACATCAACAGAATTCTCGGAGGAGTTGCCTTTTGAACGATTTGAAATTGAAACTAATATTTTTGTTTCGGAATCAAAGAATTAATTATGTTTTTAATCATAGAATGAAATTAAATGGTGGTACTAATAATTTCATTCCTCTCCTGCAATTTAATGAATTTCCAAAATTTGGAATGACTGTTCTAATAATTTCATTCCTCTCTTACAATTTAATTAATCTTATTTTTCATTCTTTGTTTACTACCTCCCATGTTTTTTCAATAATTACTTTACAATTTCTGCATTTTTTTAGATCTATAATTTTTTATTAATTATTTTATCATTTTACTTTTTTATTTATATTACTAAATATATTTCTTCTAATAAAAAAAATTATATAACTTTTCTTAGCTAGTGTGATTTTATTATAAAATTCTTATAAATTTTTATTTAATTTATCAATTTAATTTTACTTTGTTATGGTTAACAAGATACGACTTATTTATCGGTCTGAACAAGATACGACTTATAAATGTGATATTCCGTATATTGTAGAGTTCTTTACCTTATCAATTCAATTTTTAATTCTGGGTCATTGAGATTCATGGACAATACGGATTAATATTTCAAGGATAGATATTACCCCTCCTTTTCCTAGTTCAACTATATTGAAATATATTCGAGATCTGTCATGAGTGATCAAAGACAGTAGTATATATAGTCGTTCTCTAATACAATAACTTACAAACCAACATGAGTTTAGCTCAGCAATAATTAATATATGTTTCTAATCAAGATCATGATCGATTCATGCCGTTTGATGCTCCCCAACTTAAAATTTAAAATTTAAATACTATTTTGATCCTGTACTCTCCACCTTGGTTCATCTTGGTACTTATACCTTCAAAATGTTCATTTTAATCTATATTATGAAATGTATCAAACTTGAAAGTATGACCCACTAAATTTCATTCAAGTTGTCGTCAAACTTTGCATTTTTTTCCCCTAAAGGTAGAATATTTAGTCTTTCAGAAAAACAGACGGTAAAGTAGTAAATAAAAATTTTGTTTAAGAAACTAAAATATAAATTTTTATCTCAAACTTATTATCTTTTCAATATATTCCCAATACTCCTCCATTTATCTGGTCCATCAATCTATACTACATACTTATTTTAGAAAATATTTAAAAAAAATCTTTAAAAAAATTGTATAAGTCAACTGTGTCAAATAAATATTTGAGTGAACAATAGTCATATATCAAAATTTAATGTATATAATTTTGCTTCTTAGGCCCGTTAAAATAATTTTGCCTTAGGCTCTATGTTATTTGAGCCAATGTCGTATACAAGTAATCTGAAGTTTCAAAATAGGGACAAAAAAACAATCGTGGAAAGTGTTCTAAACGCACAGAACAATAATAGGAGAATTTATATAAAATTAACAATCAAAAAACAAAAAATTTACAAATTTCCACTAAGATCAACAAAAATCCAACATAATATAGTCTCTTCGTATATAATCAGACCATCATACAATCCAAAGTGTACTCATCTTAGAGAAATTAATTTTCCTTGATAAATATCCGTGTAGATAGCTGATGAGTATAGACAAATGATCGCCTAAGGTCTCATAATTCTAAAGGTGTCTATTTTCTACTTATACCACAAATTATTTTAGGCCAGTCCGGTTCATAATAAAAATAACAAAAGTTTCATAATATAATATAAATAAATATTGATAACTATAAAGATGACATGATTAAGATATTTAAAATAATAAATAAATATTATGTTAAAAGAAATTAAAGTAAAATATTAATTTTGATCTCCGACCTAATCTTTTCCAATATATTCTCAACCTTCATCAATTTATCTTATCCATCCGATTTATACTACATGAAAAAAAACTATTTCAAAATATAAAAAAGTGATCATATAGCATAATTCAGTGGAACCATCTCAAAATCATAAAGATTGAGCTCCTCCCAATTTTGCTTGGGTTATGGTATTATAGCAAAATCAATTAAAATAGACCTTTAAAAAATCTTTATATTTTACTTAAGTACTTTTTATTCTTTCTCCATTTTCATTTTCATTTTATATATTTTAAAGTCTAATTCGTTACTTCAGATAATAAAATAATGCATATTAAATATGATGCTTATAAAAATGTTAGTAAAATTAACCATATTTGAAAATTTAACGAAACATTTTAGTAAAATCAGATTATCAAAATTTATGTATATAATTTGGCATTTTCCGGCCTTAAAAAAAATTGGACTCAGGCCTATATTATTTGAGTCGAAAACTAATACTGAGAAGTGTTTTAAACAAGCAGAACAATAATAGGAGGATATGTATCTAAATTTCCAGAGACATTTTTCACCTGATGCTGCTAGTGTTCAAAATTAACAATCGAAAAGCAACAGATGTACAAATTTCAACTAAGATCAACAAAAGTCCAAGACAACGTCGTATTGTAATACAGTCCGCTCATATATAATCGGACCACCATATTATATATATAAAAATAACTAAAATCTTTTTCCGCCCTCCCAAAAGTGTCAGTACCACACACAACCTTAACAACAAGGCTTGCTCTCACCTCCTTCGGATGGGCAAAATGTACAACCACCTTTTTTCTCATCAGATCAGCTCCTGGTTTCAAGATTTCAGGAAAAAACCGGCACACGAATTACAGAGGGCACGTGCTCGAGCTGCTTCCACCACGAGCCTTTCATGCTATCTTGAATAGCACCACCACCCACCACCCTCACCCATGGAAAAAGCAAGATCAAGCCAAGTACCTAAACAAGTGGGGATTGTCTTTGTCTCTCTCTAGATAGTCCCGGGTGATCAGATCTTCGATTCTCTTCTTTATCGCCTTGAAATCGGGCTGCACATGGTATTCGTATTTCAATACACTATGAAGCTGAGAAAGAAGCATCATTCACACGGGAGTCAAATAAGAGACGTGCTACACTAACCTTGAACATACGACCCAACTGCTCGACGCACTCCATCACCAACTGCTGGTGTCCCAAAACCTTCCGACTCTTCATTATCCGCACGATCGAGGCATCAATAGCGTATCTTCGATCCTTGTCAACATCTTCAATTACTTTCTTCTTCTCATCCACAGGAGGAAGAGGGATCTACATGATAACAAAATGGAATGACGCCACATTCCCCAGCCAAACAGTATAAACAAAAGATGCGAGTCCAGTACCTTTATTCTCCTCATTTTGTCGGTGAATTTTGCATTGAACTCAAAATGGTCGTTGGGAGAGATGGTCTTTGTATTTGGCTCCTTGTTAAGAATTTTATACTTGGCACATGACAATGAGTGCAGTAGTCTAACAACATCGTCATCGCTCAAGTTTAATTGCGTCATGATTTCGGAGTAACCCAATCTATCTGAGGAATTGAATAGCAGCAGAGCAGAAGCCTACATTTAAATAATAGAACAAACTTAGCAAATAAGAGAACTAGTACCCACAAAAAAGTTTATCACCAACAACAACATTCTTGTGGCCAAATCACCTGATAAGTCGTCACAATCAGCTCCATTATTTTCGGTTCAAATTTTCCGCTGATGTTACAAGTTCCCAAGGAGTAAATCCACGTAAGTTTTCTATGCTTTGTTTTGGTTTGATAAAACTCTCTGAAAACTTCAACACACTTCACCTGAAGCAAAGACACAAGAATTTTCAAGAAGGCACAATTGGTCATACAAAACCATCGCATATGACATGATTCCGGATAATCATCGAGACCTATTGCTCATCTCAAAATATTAACAAAAACTAATGCCTACCATCTCTGCCGGCAGGTTAAGGTCAAAAGACTTGTAACTTGGCCAAAAACCAGTGGTCAAAACAGTAACAGTCAAGTCGATTCCCGGACTAGCTTGTGGATTATTGCTCAAGTACTCCTCGAAACTAGTTTGGTTCTCCCTTGCCAGAGTCAAATCAGTGACCTAAACATATGGCTAGAATATTAGCAATTCATTGTTCATAAATTATTTCACGCAATTATTTCAACTTTTTTTTAATAGATGATGATAGTTATTTAAATGTATCACAATTTATTGATCTTGTATAAAACTTACTGCAAAAATTGAGATCGTTTAAAATTTTTAGTAGAAAATTTTAGTGGTAGATTTGTGCTTACCATCCCCTCCATCTTAGAAGTGAACTGGCCACCACATTGTTGCTTCAATTTGGTCAATATACTTCTCTCGTGGTCATCATTGGCACTCTTGTCGAAGAGAAGCCTTCGAGCAAGTTTTTTTCTGCCACCAGTTGCATAAATAAGTTGTTTCAAGATAAACTAAAAAAATAATTAACTGGATCGCTCATATCAAGGCCATTAAAATAATAATAAATAAATAAATCTGTAAGAGCATCCTACTTTCTCAAAGTACCAATACTCACCTGTAGAATTCAGCAAACAGATCTTTGTCGCAGATATAAGCAAGCAACTTCACTACCTGAATAAGAATATTTAAATCATATGAACTCCAAAGTTGCAACACTAAATGAACATCAAATTAATAATAAATAGAAAAATACCTTCTCAAGTGTCTCCTCAATTGCTTCATCACTCAACTTCTCACTTCCACCTTTCTTAAGGATGTTATCACAAAAGGTGGCAAGTAATTCTGCACTAGAACTTCCAGCAACACCCTTATTGCAAAAGACTTCAAAAGCTTCCTTGAGAGCCTGCACAAAAACACACTTCAAATGTGCACAAAAGCATAGTGATATTAAGAATTTCACTGGATGTACTGAAGTTGAAGTCACGTACCTTGTGAAATAGTGTGTGGTTTTGGAAACAATCATTCACATAAGCCAAGTACTTGTCGTGAAGCTCAATCACTTTTCTTACAAAAACCTGAAATCAAACATCTCTCTCAACAATCATTCAAAAAAAAGACTTGAAAAAGGGTATAATCTAGAAGTTTGAAAGTCAAAAGGCACACCTGTTCCTGCAGACCAACTATGTCCTTTTTCTCGGCCTAACGAGGTAAAGAAAGGGCAGAGATAAAACAAAGAGTCATTATGAGCAGTAACGAACCTTCTCCAAAAATATTATGATGGGTAAAGAGAAAAAAGGGACAATTCTAAAATAAAGCTTTTTATCCCAAATTCATTTCCACATATAAAAAGAAAAACAAAAGAAAGCAAAAGCACCTCACAACAATCTCACGGAAAAAAGGTAAGCCACATCCACAATAATTTCCTTTCTGCCTATTTGTTAAAAAATATGTACAAGCAAAATTTGATTATTAAAACCAATTTACAACTCACAAGCCCTAGCATAAAAGAGATAAAGGTTAATATTGCACCTTTACAGTCTCTCAGGGAAAAATCACAACTGAGTGGTTGCATATTATCCAATAAGATAAATTAAGAAATCAAGGTTATAAAAAAACTTCTAAAAGCAAACTAATTGAGATAGAAACCTTCTTGTTACTGGCAGCATCTTCTGCCTGTTTGACCAATGCTGTTCCTTCAGCAGTGACATGCTGCATAAATATTACAGAAAAAATATATCTTTAAAGAAAAAGTAGATTGGAAATGGAACATGAGCTAATACATAATACCGTTCCAAGCCAAAAACAAAAATATATATATATAGAGAAAAGTATAAATGCAGACTGCCAACCTGCTTAAATATGTTGGAAACTGGGTCCAATCCCTTGGGTATTTTGGAGAAGAGACGAAACATCCTTGACAAATCTTCCACCTAAAAATATCCACGTCCCCCAAAGCCCAAAAAGATCAAGAAAAGGGAAAATGAAGACAACAGGAAACAAAAAATACCAAGGAAGCACCACCATTATTCATAGTTAGTACCTTGTCGTCTCTAAGCAATGCATGGCATCCTGAATGCTCTTTCTCCAGAAGTTGAGTAGCATAAACAGACAACAGTTCATGTTGAACTTTCTACAAGAATAAAAACTAGAATAATCAAAAATGGAAGGAAGGGGGGGAGGGATTATACAGAAGAAGTGGATATATCAGCAAAAGTCAACCACAAACCTCCAATAACTTAGGCTCGCTACTAGAGTGCAAATAGTGAGAAACTCTATCTTTTTCTCGTTTCAAGCATTCCTCAGCCTATAAAATCAGTAAGAAACCATTTCTATGCATTAGGAAAATGTAGTAGTTCAACTAATTTTAAAAAACACGCTAAAATATTACTTTTAGCATATAATCGGGACAAGAATCTTCTAGGATCCAATTTGAAGCCTTCCTAGAGTAATAAGCAGCAGTATCATTAAGCATTGCAGCTTCAAAGTCATTGTCATAGTAATCCATTTGCCCCATCCCAATCTCAACAAAAATATCCAAAACATTCTTTAATAGAGCTCGGTCAATCTGCTCTCCTTCACGTTCTTGATCAATCTGATTTACAAGACCATTGTTATTAAGCACATTTAAATCTCAAAGGTCATGCTGAGCTGTTGGAATAAAAGAAGAGGGAGAGGGGGGAAAACATACCAATGAAATTACAGCGTCTCTCACATTACTGTTTAGCTCTTTGTACACCTGAGATAAGTAGAGATTACTATTTAAACTAAAATTCATGTATTATATTCGAATTAGTCAAACTGCATTCAGACTAAATGAATGTATTAGAAAATGCAAGTATGCAAGAAGTTCAGGCTCTGCCTTTAGGATGAAGCCACAAGTCCAAACTTGCAACATACCAATTCTCGAAAGCAAGTGAGTCCAACTTCATTGAGGGGTGGAAGTGACCTTCGAGCAATGAAGTATCGATCGAGATAGTGAAAGAATCGAGAAAGCCACCTCACCATGACTTTGTGGTTGGTCCACCTTTTGACAAGTTCCCTCAACATGAACTCATCATGCTTCTCCCTCAGGGATGGTAAGACCTAAGTTCACCACAATTAACAAATAGCACGTGTTATGGTCAAAATAATTATAATTTCGATGCTATCATCAATTAATTCTTTAAAAGAGAAAGAGCCAACAATATAAATAACATTGAAGGAAGAAAAATAATCTTTAGAAATGCATACACATGTCCATGCATAAAGTTTTCCAAAAGAAGGCATGCACGGCAAGCATTTCAAAACAACACCATGCAATAAAATTTGCAGACGTACATCAATTGGTGGTCTGATAAAGGAGATAAATTTTATTATGAGGTATTGTATTAAAAAATCAATGTAAAATGCCCATAGGGTCGCAACCTCCAATACTAAGAAATGTGCAAGTTGAATTTGTGACAATTGAATTACAATTATAATGATGTTTGCATGATCAGTCTGTGGTATTACGCATGGCATAAGCTGTGTGATTTCGATATAAACCACAACAATTTCCAATCGGAGCAGCTTTTAGAAAGGCCCCTTGACTTTGAAATGGTCTCTACTCCGTTTCTGAACTTTCCACTTATTTTCATTTAAATAATAAATGATAAAATAAGTTCGAGTCGTTGATAAGAATATGTATCAGGTCGTATGAGATGGATTAGATGAACTTGTTTCTCACCATGGAAGTGATGTACTCTTCAAAAGATTCGCGATATTTATCATAAAGCTGCTGGGAGTAATCATGCGGAGGCTTTTGGGTGCACATGTTATATATGGTCCTACAAACAAAAGTCAGACGACAATTAAGCCGACCATCATAAGAGTACTGACCAACAATATGCATAAAACCGAACAAGAAACTTTAAGCAACACAAGAAATAGTACGTGTAAAGCATCATGTAGTCCTCGGAGCTAAACTGAGGCTCAGGCAAACCCTCTAGAATGTTCTTCAATTTTGTGATCCCCTTCTGCATAAATTCCCATCCTTGCTCTAAGTCAATAGTCTTCCGCTCACCCATTGTCATGTCGACAGAAATCCTCCTTACCGAAGACTAAATAAATAAAAACCTGCAGATCATAAAACCAGAGTTCGAAGTTAGCATTCGTGCCAGAAAGAAAACCCTAACTTGATAATAGACCCATTTATCGGGCCCTATCCAGGAACAAAACGAGAATCAAAAGTAATGCTGCGTCTACATTAATATAAGCATAAAAACTAGAAGCTCCAAGAATCGTAAACGAATTCGAGATTAAACAAGCTCCTCCAAAATCCAATATGTCATCGTCATTCATCCATTAACATAGACAAACCTCGTCAACGAAAATTCAAAACACATAGAGAAACTGAACAAGGGCCTCGAAGAACCAAAATTCAAAGTGGAAACAAACAATAAGAAAATAAAATCATCCTAATGATCTAAAGGTAGATCCGAAATCACACAAAAAGCACAACGAAAAGGCATCATCAGAGGAAGAAAAAGGCACCTAATACGGTCTCGTCGAAGAAACCCTAATCAAGAATCAAAACCCCTACATACGATGACGGAGGAAGAGGAGAAACGACGGAGCTCCGCCGGAAATCGTCGACGGCGAAAGAGCGATAAATGCGAGAGCTGTCGGGAGAGGGCGAAGACTCGAGCCCCGTTGGATGGGAAGTGAATGAGACCCCCTTCCGTGTTGAGGATTTTTTTTTTCCTTTTTACCAATTTTAATTCTTCTGATTTCCGTCGTCCGTCGTCTTCGTCGTGGATTTTAAATTACTTTTCTTGCAAGAAAGGGCTTCAACTCCGTTCTTTTGGGTTTTTCGCCCCTATAGACTTTAAAATTTGTGGTTCGTGCCCAATGTTTGTGGCATGGACATAAATACACACCATCTGGCATTTAATATCGGGATGCGTCAATTCTGTTTTTTTTCCTTTTTTTTTTTTGGCTGTCTCAATCGTCCTAAAATGTAATTATTAATAAATTTTGGAAAAGGTATAATACTGCAAACTTATGTGCTAACATTTTAAATAACAAAACTTTCGTAATTAGTGGTTTCATGACTATTCGTTGGAGGTTAAAAAACATTTTTGGTATCGATATTTTTGTTGGAGTAACGATTTAGTCCTTAAACTTTAGATCGTAATGATGTAGTCCATGTATTTTTTTAAATTGTTAACAATTTAGTCCATAAATTTCAATATTTAACAATTTAGAGTTACCATTTAGTCCACGAAAATTTTTTTATTAAATTTTTATATATGTAAATCAATAACTCAATGGAGATAAATGTATTTATAAATTACAAATACTATTATTATAAGATAAAATCTAACACTTAATTTTGATAAGATTTTTTTATGTTAGAGACTAGATTGTTACAAATTTTAAATGATAGATACTAAATTGGTACATAATAAAGTCTAGATTCTAAATTACTATGAATTTGAGAGTAGAAATACTAAATCATTAAAAATAAAAGTTCAATGATTAAATCCCTACTTTATTAAAAGTACCATGACAAAATGTTTTTTAACGTTTTTATAAAAGGAGATTCAAATCTGCGACCTTTTAAAATTATAAAATTATTTCATCTATGCTCATCTCGGTAAAATTAATATTATTCTCACAATTTTTTCTATATATAATTAATAAGTTAGCATTTTCTACAATTAAGTTGTCACGTAAACAAATTTTTTAGTACAAAGGTGGATTGATAATTGAATCCATGATATCTAAAGAAGGAGCAAAATATTTCAATTGCGGAAATAAATTAGTATTGACATCACGTCAACAACTTAATAGTGGATGTTAAGTCACTCTACGATATGCGATATGCGTACATGTGATAAATGTCAATTAAAAATTATAAAATCTAAATTAAATAACCAAAATCAATATCCAAAATCAAGAGATTGGCTAAATGGACTTAAAACTAACTTCTTCATTTTTCTTTTTGAAATTGTGTACTCTCAATTTTATTATTATAATTCGCTAGAAAATAGTAGAATTGTAAAAATAAAATTTATCTTAAGCTTTGGAAGGATTGGAGTGTGATTGTTGGAAAATTGGGATACCTAACGTGCAAAGTGACCCCATCCCCACACTCTAAATAACCCAAATATTAATATTTTGTACTCTTTGTTTGTCCATTGTCTTTAGGCGGTGTGATCCACTTCTTTCGTATCATTTGCAGAAAATAAAAACATAAAAAACTACTTATTGTGTAAATAATAATAATAATAATAATTTAAGTCGGTAGGTTGCAGTAATTATTCAAGTTTGGTTGCTCCCCAGATTTATAGAGCGTTTGGGTCATGAGTAATTTGTCTACTCTGGTATTTGATTTTAAGGTAATTCATCCAACTTTTCCTTAAGTTGAATCATCTATATGATTGAATTCACGTGACTGGAGACTCGATTGTCCATATACTTGACTTGTCACGTACTGCTAAACATTATACATATCATTATACTTAATTGCTTAAGGTTTTTATGGTGGGTTGATCTATAGTATAATCCTTAATTCATACCATCAGCTTGTCATATACGCATTGAATTAGATTGTCATATTTACATTGAATTGGATGAGTGAACAACAATTACTTGTTATGTATAAATTTGAAAGTTCATTAACCCGGCTATTGTAAACTTTTTAAAGTATAATGAATAAATAGACACAATAAATGCCAATCCAAACAGTTAAGGTGTCAAGTGAGCACACCTTAGTAGTAATTGACATATGTTTCAAACTAATAAATTGTAAATTTGAGCCCTCATCTCAAGTCGGAGGACCTCCGTGTATATATATATATATATATATATATATAAACAAAACCATGAAAAATTGAGAGATAAGTCATAAAATTTTAAATATATCATTAAGCTATGCTCGCTTTGACCACAACTCTCGTAATTGAACTTATCATTTGATTGACTTAATATTTAGAGTTCTCAATAAATATTATTTCTTTTTCATTTTTTCCTCGTGTGTACCACTCCCCCTGTGTAGCATTCACTATTATTTAGCTACATGATTATTCATTGGAATGAAGTTAAAAAGTCTCAAGGATTTTTTTTCTTTTTTTTTCTCTGCATTTAATTATTAATGTTGTTATATATGACAATATATAGCAACGTACCATAGTTAATAAATGATTTCTTTAAAATGTATAGTTAATAAAGGGTTGATCTACTTAGATACATCTAAATATAATTTAAATGATAAAATAGATATCACTAACTAAATGTTACAAATTTGAATCTTCACCTTCTAGATATTGTTCAACTAAAAAAACCATAACCAATAAAATATACGAAATTGATCTATGCTCTCAAATTTCTTCAACAAACATATACGAAAAGGAAAATAATATAATGAATGGTTGAATCCAATTTGAGCTTTAATGGTCTAATATAATTGTAATTTTCTGCCAATGCAATCTTAGTTCAACGGTCAAGAGATTCAACTAAAAGAGTTTAAATTGCAATTTTATAGCTCACAAATAATTGATTATATTTTCTCAAAAAAAAAAAATCGATCTTATACATGTGGTTTAATTATTTAAAACAGTCCCCCTCAAAACTGATGCGACATAACTTCCACAATGGGAGCTGTTTGTACTTATACGAAAATAATAATAAATAAATAAATGATTAGACATTGGTTTATGATATCAAACCAAGTCACATCACGATACATATACATCTTTTACAACTTAACAAATTACACCAATAAAAAGCAATAAATTTTATTGAAGTAATTTTAATTCCTAAAATTTAGTAGGTATAATTTTAATTCTTAGTATAATGAACTTTTAATTTTTTAAAAAAATTTAACCTACATTTTTCTAAAAATTTTAATTAATCATTTATCTTTTAAAATTTTTTAATTTACCATCATACTTTCAATAAATGATATTAATATTATTCGAGGATGAAAACTAAAACCTAGTCAATATAGTTCTTAATTACGAGCAATTTAGAAAAAAAAAAATTATGGTAGAGAAGAATATCTAATTTCTTTGTCGAACTTCTAATAAGCTGACATAATTAAACTTGACTCCTTTATTAAAGTAGTCTAATTTATTATTTAAATATATACCAACTAGAGCATTGTTATTGTGTCATGTTAAGTCAGGTAATGATTAAATTTAAAACATAATAACTAACCTTTTGAACGATAGAGAGTAAATTAACAAATATTGAAACATTTATTTTCCAAAAAAAAGTAGAATTATTATCCAAAACCTTTTTCTTTTACCAAAGAAAAAGCTTTTGTTCGCTTAATTTTTTATTGAAAGAGAGAAACTATTTTCGAAACAGAACAACCCCTGGCCGGCGCCGGCGGCTCATCAAGCTCGAATAAAATTTACCGAAACGGCGTCGTTCGGATTCATTACCCACCGTAAACGGCGTCGTTCTTCAGATTTATTTACCTTCTGTTCGTCTTCTTCTTGCTCCCTATACTTACAGAGGTACCTTCTCAAAGGTCCGGCGAAATCGTCGAATCCTAGGGATTCCAGAGCCGAGCACAGGTCATCTCCGGTCACCGTCCGGCGGGCGTCCCTCCGGCATTTTTCCGACGCCTCGCCGGTGACGAAACCGATGAACTCCGACGCGCATTCCTGCATCGTTTCCTTCGCTTCCTTAGAAATCTTCGCGTTCGCCGGTAAAATCTGCTTCATCAATCGGCCGACGTTGGCGATCGGCAGCAAATTCTCCGGCTCCTTTAGAATTCCGCCATTGCCGCTGATCTCTGAAGCATCTGCTCCAGAATCTCCCTCCATTTTCTTGAAACTTCGAAGAGCGCCCTAATTCTCTGGTCAATTATATAGAGGATATCAAGAACCCATGTTTATGAACGGGTTTGTTCATTGAATATTCCATATCCATTTTTGTCTCTTAATGTGTTTTTCTTTTCTTTCCTTTCCTTTATTAATATTTTTGTTTTCAATTATTTGAAGGTTGTAACTTGTAAATTATATTTTGTTTGATTCCAGGTTTTATTTAATTACAAAATATAACATGAAATTTACCTTCTATTTCAAAAATACATCTTTAAATCGTACCTGCCCATTGCTAGGTGGGTTAGTGTACTCTGATCCAAGGTCATGGATTTGAATACCCCATGCCTAAATATGGTAAAAAAATACATTTTTAATTCAAAAAATTTTAATACTGTAATTGATTTTCATAAGTATTTTAAAAATACTATTTGAATAAAGTTAACATTTTGAATGAAAAATTGAAGGGGTGAAATTTAAAATGACATCAGGTAATGTGAAAGCTTGATACAACAAATCTGAAAATAGATAAAATATGGAAGAAGCTATCGATTTAAAAGGAATTAGAGCAAAATTAAGTATATAAAGACTAGGAGAAGCAACCTCTCTTTGACAATGGAGGAAGAAGACTTGTCGGATAAAATTGGAATATTAATTGGCATATCGTTACATATCACATATATGTCAACTAATTTTAATTTAAGCCAAAGCGAACTAGCCCAGATGTAATTGACATATATCTCCAACTAAGATTATAAAATGAAGTAAACAAACAGAGCAGTAATATGGTCAAATCTTTTGCAAGTACTTCTCGAACCAGCTATATTAATGGATAACTCAAAGCAATTTAGGGTAATTTTAGCTACCAACTAGTCAACAACAACAAATTTTCTTTCTCGATTACTATAGTAAAAATTAGACGACCATAATAGGGTCATCTCGACTAATTACTTTTATATAAGTATGTAACTTTGGACGATATTAAAGTTGGTTCAAAACTTCTATAATTATGTCAACATCTTCCTCACAAATTAATACACCATGCTATAAGAATTGGCATGTATTTGAATCAAGAAAAAACAATCTTAACTTTTTATTATGTTGCACAGTATGGAAATAATTAAGGGAAAAAAAAGCTAAACTTTTTATTATGTTAGACAGTATGGAAATAAATAAATAGAAACTTTACCCAAAAATAAGAAATAAAAGGGCATAAATCCGTGAGTTGCAAAAGAAATTTGGTGGGTGGCGATCGAAAGAGACAGCCGACCTGGTCGGCATCAATGGTGGGTCCCACGTCAAATGGGTCGTTATCTAACGGCAAAACAGACGGCAATCTTGTCCCACCGTCGAGTTTCATGATCGGCCATTCGGACCTCGACTGCGACCCGTCCATGGCGGAAAATAAAGAATTAAGAAAAAATGGTTAAATTATAAATCGCCGCCGAAATTTGGATATAATTCCAATTTGATCATTATCATTTTCAAAAGTATAATTTAAGCTCAATTTAATTCTCAGAAATGAAAATGAAAATGTTTTATAGTACATATGGTCGTTGACTATAAATTTCGATCAATTAAATCAAGTATTTTTTTGATATTTGAATTCGACCCATCAAATTATATCATGACCATATAAGGGCATAAGTTAATCTAATAAGAATATGCCACGTATGATTGGTCCAATCAAAATTCGTCTGTTTGATGACATAAGCCGACCTAATTAGATTGTGTCACGTGGTAATGGAATTAAAATAAGACGGTCCAAGTCCACCTAAGGTTCATTCACCGTCTAATTTATCATTGCATCAAGATACTGCAATAGGATCAAAATCCTCCTGCCCTCCAAAGATCAAGTAGAAGCCAAGGAAGAGGCCGATCAAGATCAATAGCTACGAAGAGGCCAAAGAGTGAGAGTAGTTGGGTTTGGTGCTTTGATCCATATACTTTTTAAAAGTTTAAAGGTATTTATAGTTTAATCAAATGTACACAAATCGTCTCGATTATTATATGTTGGTATGTGGTATTGAAATTTACTTTTTATAATAGTTAATTATCTATGTTAATGAACAAAGTTTATGAATAAGTAAGAAATAGGAGAAAATGCGAACTTTTCAAATAAAAAAACAAATTCTAAAAGTATTGTAGCTTTATTAAATCATGTGGGCTAGATTAGCAGATGATAGGAAGAGACCGAGCATATTGAGCCGAATCCAAATGACAATGGACCCAATTCTAAGCGCACGTACGATTTGTGCGAAAGACAGCTAGCAGCCAGGGTGTTAGCATCACCGTATACTTAAGCTGCGATATTTCTTCTAAGATCTGAAGGGAATAGGAATGTTAGTGGTTCCCACGACTCCTAGGCGTGATATGCTACCCTCAGTGTTACAGATTCAAACTATATCTCCATACATAAGGAAGAGGGCAACCCTAATCAAGGTGAGTTGACTTTTCCTACACTAACTCCTTTTAAGAATTCGAAACACGGTCAAGTAGACTCTCATTTTTGAGTTGATTGCCCTGCCCTACTTGCTCCGTATCTGTATGTTCTGAACTTGAATTCTAGAGTACATTTTACCTCAATGCTCTATTTTTTTATACATTAATTAAGAGCTTAGAGGTGAGGTACTTACATATGTGTGATGGTCGTTGAGAAATAAGCATCTATAAATATAAATATATATGAAAAGAAAAAGTATTCAAAAGGGCAAAAGGTTGGTTGGGCTTGCTCTACGTGGTCACTGCCACTCAAAAGTTGTGTATAATTCTGGTGCATGGCCCAAACTGGTAGCCATCCAGTTTTTAAAAATTGCAATAATAGCTAATTTTTGTATTTTTATTTCATTGGCTTTGATTATAATTTTAACGTGATACCTTTATGTTAAATATTTTGAGATGTTGTTATAAATATGTATTAAAATATATTTTTTATTGTGTTAAAATCCTGTAAATAAAGAACAAAATATTCACTTTTTTTTAGTACAATAATTAAAATTGATATTTTGAAATGTAAAAATTAAAATGGACAAAAGACTTATATATTTATTTCTTTCCTTAAATGAGTCTTTCACTTTTTCATCGTGCACAATGCCCATCCCATATATAGTAATAATATTCGCATTTAAAACGAATTTTGGAAGTAGAGGATTTCGGATAATAACGTTCCATGACGTGGTCCAATCACACCATTTCAGTGTAAGTATATATATATATTTTACATATACCTATAGCTGTGTGTATTAAAATATTATTCTAGCCGTGCACTATCAAATTTGGTTCGATTTTTTACTTTTAAAATATCTATTTTGATTAATAAATTTCAAATTTCGATCTATTTTAATCCATATATTAAAAAACGTTTGATTTGATTCATAAGTGACTATTTTAATCTCTGTTTGCATAATTTTAACAAAAATTTTACGTACCAAAACTTATTTAATATAAAATTATGGATACATCCAATAAATATATGGAATATAGTGTCGTATTAAAATTGTGATAGAAAAATAAGATAAAAATATGACGAAGGTACAAAAAATAAATATTTTTTAAAGTATAGCGATCCAATTAAATCTTTTGAAAATACATATAGATAAAAATTCAAAATAACAAGGTCGAGATTATTATTATCTTTTTCTATTTGGAATTACGTTCAAACTCTAATTAACTAATTTGAGATATTTATTTCACGTAGGTTTTGAAACACACGATGCCACGAATGTTATACATTTATTTTAATAAAAAAAATTGTGTTTCTGTTTAATAAAACACAAAAAGATAATTAGCAAACTAAAATCGGAAAATGTCGTCTTCTCGGTTAAAATCCCATACTATAATATTAATATATGAAATTCCACCAAAATTATATTTTTTCCCCAAATAAAAAGATATGAGTGGCAACTTCTTTTTAAAACACGTAATAAATAAAAAGTTTGGAACGGAATTTTGGTACTCACGCTCCATAGTGCGCGTGTAACCACGTGCCATGATTCATCTCCTCGTTGGCAGCTACCGAGACTGAGACTATGAAGCTGCTAAAGAAGGCTATCCTAACACAGCCGTTTCCAGCTTCTTCCCAACGACCAATTATATTGTGACACGTGTCTCGACAAAACTGCCAATCAATCGCCGACATTGGTGGATTTGTTGCATTGTACTCATGAGTTCATGTGGTGAGTGGTTGATAATTATTTTATTTTAAATTAAACTTATGAAAATTATGTAACATTACGTTACTAAGATTTTTAAAACAATAAATAAAATTTTATTTTTACTGAGCCTAATTTAACGGATTAAGACATTTATATCCGATTTAAGTTCAAATCTCCTACTTATCTATTATAAAAATAATAATAAATTATTGACTTTTAAAATAGTAACAAAACTTTTAAATAAAATTTTCAATAAAAATAATAATAAATTATTGACTTTTAAAATAGTAACAAAACTTTTAAATAAATTTTTTTGAAAGTAAATAAGAGAACAATGAAAAATGTTAGATCTCACTTCACATTACTTTTTATATATATTTTTTAAATAATTTTGAAAGGGAAAAGGGTAAATGCCAGATCGAATTTCATAGAGACTTTTTTTGTTTTTGTTGTATTTTAATTTAAAGTGAGCTTATAAATCTATTTGAAATTGTCTGTTCTTTGTAATTAGTTTTAAAATTTTCTTAAATTTTTAGCCAACTTTAAAAACTAAATAATAGATTTTATAACTATTTTAAATAGTTTTCAAGATTTTATTTGGATTTCAAAAATATTTTTAAAGATTATTAGAGAATACACAGACACACTGATACGAGAAAAACAAATATGAAGATGGGAATGTTCTTTCAAATCTCAATAATTAAATCATAATATTTTAAAATATGAAAAATATAAGAGGAAAAAAAAGAGAGAGAAGATATAAAATGATAACATCGATATTAAAAAGCATTTAAATAGTGATTCGAGGGGGAATCAAGAAAAATAAATGGCTCATGATATAACAATTATCTTTTTATATTCCTTTTTTAAATTATCTTTATATATTCTTTATAGTTTACCTTTATTGTTGTCTTGATTTCAAAACTGTTAAATCAAAAAATATAATTAACTTATAATAAATTAATACTAATTTTGGTATGCTCGAGTGTAGCTCTCGTTATTTCCGGGTAAAAGTATTATTATTTATTTTTAATATTACCGGAATGAAATTATTTTAACTTATAGTATTTCTAATATCTATTTACATTACATTTCACATGTACGAGATTTACTGTAAAAAGATTATAATATTTCACATGTACGAGATTTACAGTACTGTAAAAAGATTATAATATTTCACACGTACTCAGTTTTTCTAAAAATTAGCAATAAAGTACATCATGTAAAGAGCAACAAAAATTATATACTTCTATATGTATTTTGTCCTGTCTCTAAATTGTATATAGTAAATCCAATTTTGTAATTGTACCAACATGTGATAGCCATGGGGTGGTGAATTTATTTTCAGGCTTTGTATATACACCACCGATTAAACTTGTGCACCCCTAAACAAAAAGTTTCGACGAGTTTCAATATATATTTTTTAATATTAGAGAGATTTATCGGGTAGAAAATTACATCATTAGATAAACTAAAAATCTGGTATGGTGGACAGCCTAATTGAATAATTGAAATTAAAAAAATAGATTATATAAGTTAATATATGTTCTAATTAGAAGAGCGGGGGACAATAGATAGAATTTTAGAATGATAGGCTAACAAATCGGCAGACAATTGAATTGAGAAGATTTTTCATGGTTGAAGAGTGAGTATAGGTGAGGCAAGATAACATATTTTTTCTCGAGAGTATTTCAATATGATCTTAATGAGAGTGCGATTTTAAGATGAATTTGAATTACTGTTCATGAAAAAACACCAACAACAATTAAAACGTTTTTATATACAAAAATATTAAGTCTAAAATAAAAGTTGTAAAATGATTGAATTAAGAAAATAAGGCAAGTTTAATACAAAAGAACCAAAATCGAGTTAAGAAAAACTAAATCAAACATTTATAGGAATTCCGAGACTGAATTTAAAGATTGAAAAACCAAAACAAAATATACGGAAAAAAAAGGTCAATTAAAATATGGAAAGAATAAATAGATTTGGGAACAAATATAATACTGCAATAAAAGGTGGTTTTTATAATAATATTATATTATTATATTTAACTTTTAAGATGGAGTTTTAGAGAAACTGGCATCCAATTCAGCCGAAGCGGGAAGCGGGAATCGGGAATACTAATTTTCACGTGCCACGTGTCACTGAAGCTACTCCACCTTGCGCGTAGGATTTCCCCTTTCTTCATCCATCCCCCTCTCGAAACGACGTCGCTTTCAAATTTTTATTTTCCTATTTTATTTTCTTTTAAAATTTTCCTTATTTCTTTTAATTTTCCTTATTTATTTATTTACTCCCTCCCCCCTCCCCCCAAGTCCTCGATTTTCAACCTCCTCCTTCGTATAACCATGAAACCTCAGCTTCCTTAAACCAGGTACTCTCTCTCTTTCTCTCTCTCTGTAAATCACCGTATACACAAATTCTATAACGAAAATAGTGTGTTGTAATCGCGTTTTCTTTGTTCTCAATCGGATGAAGGCACCGTTTTTTCTTTTTGTTTTTTGTTTTTGTTTTTCAGGCTGCTCTCTCTCACGTGCGCTCTCGAGCTTTTTACTACTCATCAGTCGTCAATGGAGGTGAAGTATTATACAGATTCTTCTCTATTTTCTTTTCCTTTTTTTTTTCTTTTAATAGTAATAATAGCTGCTGCGTGTTTTTTTATTTATTGTCCGCGTTTTAACGGTTCTAATTTGACGGGATCATATTGGAATTATCGCTTGCGGTTTCTTTGTTTGTTCTATTTTTTTGCCCCTTCTTTTGTGTGTTTGGGAAGCTTGTTTATTTCTTTATTTTCAACTGAAATACTTGTAATGGCAGAATAAGATTATGAATTTATGATATGATATGATTTTATTTGGTTGCTGTTATTATTATTATTATTATTATTTTTAATTTTTGGTTCTTTGTTCTTTTGTTTTTCTTGGTCTTGGTATGGAAAGTGGATCTGGGTTGAATTAATTGACTTGATTTGAAGCTTAATGCCTCTCTGGGTTGATTTATGGAATCTGTTGGCAAGAATTTTCTTTGTTTTTTTTTGGGATATTTGGTGCCTCTATTCTTGTGAATAAGTTAGGAAGGAATTGGTCTTTGGAAATGGTGTTTGTTTTTCTTGATTTCGGGAAGAAATTTTTGGTTCTAAATGCATATTTTTCTTGGCTTTTTATTGTTTGTTTATTATTATTATCGTTATTATTTTTTAATTTGTTTGAGTTCTTAATTACTTGCTAGGACATTTTAAGTAGTGAACTTGGAGTTGGAAATTTTCTTACAGTGGATTTTTGAGAGCTTTATGTTTTTCGTTCTGCTGATAATATTGGAGAAATTTGAATAAAAGTTCATTTTAAAGGCTCTAATTTACAAGTCAAGGTTGGAATTTTAGTGTTGAGAGCTTCTAAAAAACGTTCTGAAAGATAATACTGAAGGTTGATGCGAAACTAAGATCGTTGTGAGAATATATGAATCTGAAAATTTAAATGGATTTGAAAGTGAGAAGATTATACAAGACATACTTTGATGCTAAACTGGTTTTCTTTGGCAGATAGATTTGGTGAGAGAAAATTACAATGACACCAATGGCAATGAGAATGGATCTCCCGAGCACGTGCAGTCTGTTTCTCCGGAAAATTCTGAAATATGCGACGAATTTGAAGATTCAGAGGTTTCTCCTCGAGTTGGTGAAGAATACCAAGCTGATATTCCTCCTTTATTGTCGAAATCGGATGGAGACTGGCTTCAGAGTTACAAGGAGGCAGAAACTCAGGATGGTGGCCTCCATGAATTCTTCGTTGGATTGCCCGTACCGGTAATGTGGATCTCTAAGGAGGCTCATTTGACACAACATGAGCTGTTGATTAAAAAATGCAATAGAAATGAAGTCCCCAAAGCTGAATCAATCAAAGATGCCCCGATAGGCAATGATGCAAAACCGAACGTTGAGGCAATTGAAATGACAGCGAGTTTAGCTTTGCCAAAACATACTGAGCTTGCAGCAGATCAGAAGGATAATATCAATGGTCACTATCTGGTTCCCGGGGTCTCGAGCGAGTTTTGGAGCAATATAGAAGAGGCCAGTTTTCTTCTTGGTTTGTACATATTTGGGAAAAACCTTGCTTTGGTGAAGAAATTTGTTGGAACCAAACAGATGGGGGATATTCTGGCGTTCTACTATGGAAGGTTTTATCGGTCTGAAAAATACCGTCGATGGTCTGAATGCCGGAAAGCTCGAGGCAGGAAATGCATCTATGGACAGAGATTGTTTAAAGGTTGGAGACAGCAGGAATTGGTTTCTCGGTTGCTTCTTCACGTAGCAGAGGATTGCAAAAATGCATCAATGGAGGTACTTCTATACTTTCACATGTATTGTCTTTAACTTTCTTAGGTCGTATGCAATCAATGATAGACATTTTTTAGGATGAGATCGAACATAAACAATCCATTAGAAAATCGCCACTCGCTCTTCCTATATAGTAGATAGAAGCAATCTAATCTGCTGATATTTTTTTCTCGAGTTCATAAGGGACTGATTATTGTTTTTATTTCTCATTTCGAAAGACTTGTATTTGCTGCAATAGATGGCCTGTTTTGGTTCTGACTAAAAGAATTTTGTTACATGACCATATAGTGGTAGTTAGACGAGTAGCTTGAAGTTTTAACCGTAATGCCGAAATCAACTAACTTTAACTACTCAAAAAGCCATCATAGATTATCAATCACATATGTGCACAAACTTTTTAGATGAAAAGAATGAGATAAATGGTGTTTCTGATTAAATTTCGCTCGATTAGTTAGTTCCTTGGTTCGTGGACTTGCACGGTTGGATTCGTATGATGCTGCCATTTGTTTGTTTTTGCTCAAATACTTACAGGTCTCAAAAGCATTTGGAGATGGCAAAATGTCACTTGAAGAATATGTGTTTGCTTTAAAAGCTACGGTTGGATTGGAAGTGTTTGTTGAGGCAGTGGGGATCGGAAAAGGGAAGCAAGATCTTACGGGCATTGCAATAGATCCGTTGAAGTCGAATCACGTTGCTTCAATCCGCCCCGAGATACCAATTGGGAAAGCATGTTCTGCCCTTACTCCCTTGGAAATTGTCAACTATCTAACAGGAGATTTCAGGTTGAGCAAAGCCAGATCAAGCGATCTCTTCTGGGAAGCTGTTTGGCCCCGTTTGCTTGCTCGGGGATGGCATTCTGAGCAGCCAAGTAATGGTTGTACTACTGGTACGAAGCATTCATTGGTCTTTCTTGTTCCGGGCATCAAGAAGTTCTCGAGGAGGAAGCTGGTAAGGGGAAACCACTATTTTGATTCGGTCAGCGATGTCCTTGGTAAAGTTGCTTCGGATCCTGCACTGCTTGAACTTGACAACAATGCTGATAAAGGTTGTAAAAGCATGGAAGAAAACGGGTGGACTGACGACTTGAAAATGGACCAAGAGGATTTTCCTTCTCAGCAACGCCATTGTTATCTCAAACCAAGAACTCCGGCCCACAACACTGATATCGTGAAGTTTACTGTCGTTGACACAAGTCTAGCAAATGGGAGTGCGTCTAGCATTCGAGAACTTAGAAGTTTACCAGTTGACTTACTCAGCATTTCTTCGTTGAGATGTTATTCCGAAAATTACGACGTGTATTCTACAAATGAGTCAATGGAGGAATCTGATTCTGAAGAGAATCGGCATTTCGACAAGGCTGGGACTTCTGATACTACTTCTCAAGCCTCGAGGAGAAATAAGGATCAAAAGATCTACTTGAATGGACATTATTTTCCAGCTGATGCTTCAAAGCAAGTGCTTCCACTTAGTGAATTAGATTCTACTGATTCACCTGCAGAAGTTTCCAAGGAAGACAGCTCCGTACCGTTCGATGGCACACAATCTCGAAACGGTATCACACATCGGTTTAGCCAAAAAGTGAGATCGGACAACAAAAGGAAACTAACTAATGTTACCAAAAAACGCAGGAGATTGAATGCTTTTAGTTCAAAGTCGACAAGTAATATTTCAGTAGCTTCCAAGCCGAAAGAGGAGGATGTCTTCTGCTCTAAAGACGGTCCCGGTACTAGCAAGAACTTCCTACCTCGAGCGGATCTGTCTCAGGAGAAGTCTTCTACTTCATCTGGAGGCAGTCCAATGACTAGCCTCGATGGAAACCGGAACCCGAAGGATATCGACCTCAATCAATCTCGTGCCTTGATAGACTTAAACTTGCCAGTTCCTCCCGATGCTGATGCCGAAACCGATGAACCTGTTATAATGGAAATGAGGGAAGGACAACCTGACCAAACAATCAAGGAACAGGACGATCCTAGTGTAGTTAAAACTTCAGAAGCTGCCCGGGATGTGTCTGACCAGCAACTTCATATGAACTCGAGGAGAGTCAGTAGTCGAAACCGACCCCCTACAGCAAGAGCGCTGGAAGCAAGGGCGTTAGGATTGTTGGATGTTAAGCAGAAGCGCAAGTGTAAAGATCCATTTCTGGAAGAAAACTCGACGACAAGGCCGCCCCCACGACGTGTTCGGCCTAAGGTGAAACCTGCTGCAAACTTGGGAATTAACATTGATAAATTCAAGATAGAAGATAGAGCAGTTGTTAGCACATGTAATAGTAACAGTAACAGTAACAGTAACAGTAACAGTGAGGTGTTCTCTAAGGTTGAAATTTAATTCCTGAAAAAATGGTTCATAGCTTCTAATTATGCTTCAAAACAAGAGATTACTTCTGATATATATATATTTATATAACAACTGTTGATGCTGAATATAGTTTATTTATTTATTATTATTATTTAATTTTAAAGCCGACTTTAGCTTATGAATGACATTGATGTTTCCTATATTTCCAATAATTTTTGTTTTAGTTACACCATATCTTATACGAAGGACTCATTTATTTTTTCTTTAATAATTGTTTCTAGTATATGAAATTTTAGTTCTCCAAACTATTATCGGAAGGAAAAATACTTTGCTCGACGTGGTTGAAGTTTTACACTATGGAACATATGTGAGGAAACTTCAAATCGTATTTTAAAATTGTATTTAATAGTTATTTGGGAGGTGGTCATATTCTATATTCTACTCAATATTGAGATTAAAATTATGGAATATTATCGTTGATAAACAAATAAAATGAATTTAACGAATAGCAAAATGAATATTTCTTTTTTAGTACAAGAGTAGAGTGAAGGGTTGGAGTTCATGACTTTTTCATTAGAGACAGGTGTTATGTCACTGCATTTTTTCGTTAGTCAACTATGATAAAATAAGTTCAAGGATCATTTAGAAGTATTTTTTAAAAATTGGATAAAAAATGTCACTATTTGAAATTTAAGAAGCAAATATAAATTTATCTTGAAATTTAGGGTCTAAAATTATGAGGAAAAAACAAGGAAAGAAAATCTAAAAATTAGAATTTGGATTTATAAAATAGAAATAGATATGAAGTATTTAGTTTTAATCCAATCAGAATGAGGTGGGGCCCGAAAAAACATATATAAAAACATCACCACGACGAAAATTTCATTACGTGGAGAATGATCAAATCGGCCACGTTCGCCCCCCAACGCTCCTCTTATTTAGTTCTCTCTCTCGGCCGCTCGAGTTTCGAACTCAGTTGAACCGAGTCACGACTCACCGATTCGTCAGTTCATTTCCATTCTCAATCTCGCCTGAAAAGTTCGTCGTAAACCGTCCCTCTCGTAGGGTTCTTGCTACATTTCGCTCGTTGAGTGACGAATTTCGAATGAATTTGAATCTCTGATTCCAGTTCGTTGCTCGTTTGGAGGACGCAAGGATGGGACAGGCATTTCGTCGAGCGGCTGGAAGAATCAAACCTGCTTCGAGCATCGATTCCACCGCCTCTTCGTTGAAAATGGAGAGCGTCGTCGATCGGAGGCCTCCGCCGCGTGCGATCCAGAAGGCTGAGGTGCCGCAGCCTCGAGAGAGCGGCGCCCTTGATTCAGGTAATTGTAATTTGTTAATCGTTTTTTAGGTCTTCTTGGCGTTTTTTCTTGAATTTCTGCTCGAGTTTTCTTTCTGGCACTTCTAGAATCGAGGCTGAATGCTCTCGGAGAAAGATTCTGTTTCTCCATTGAATAAAATGCAGTTCTATAGAGTTTCTTTGAGTTCTAAAAGAATCGAGGCTGAATGCTCCCGAAGAAAGATTCTGTTCCTCCGTTGAATAGAATGCTGTTATGTAGAGTTTCTTTGTGTTCTAAACCATCAGATTTCGATAACGAGCCTGATTTTTCGACAACATCCTTTCCTTCTCCTTTCTCTAAATTCCTTTGGTCGCAGCATTTCTCTATTAGAGTTTTGTCGATTTTAGCAGTCACGGCTCATTTATTACTTACTCCAGTTACTGTATTCTTCTTTCGTCGTTTTTTGTTGGCCTTTTGTCTATATGAACCGAATATCTTCTGGTTTCTGTTCATCATCGCCTCTCTCTCCTCATTAACGTTTGATTTTGTAGGAGGTTAACTTCTTAAAGTTTTATATAGTGATCGATGCTGAACTTGAGTTGCACTTGCTTCTAAGATTGTGAAGTTTATTCCGATTTTACTATTTCTGTTAGTTATACTTATTGAAACTAAGGTTTCGTTCTCTGTTTCTATTGCTTATTTTCTGTGGACGTGGTTAACTTATTACAGTTTTGTATGGAGAGATCTTTTTGGTTCTGAGCTTTGAGTTATCCTGAGTTAGTTATATTGAATCAAAGGTTAAGTAGTTTTTTCTTATCTGTTATATGCTCTCTGCTTTTATTGCCTATTTTTTCTTTAGCCACTGCTTCCGTTGATTTAGGCTTCCAATGTCTAAGGATGTAAAGAATATCAGAGCATAGAGGCCAAGTGCTAGGGATTGTTGCATGATCTTAAAGAAGATTTATCTTCTGAAGTATACTGATATTCCAGGTGGAATTTCTTTTTGTTTGATTCTCTTTCTTCGTTGAACCAAACGCAGTTCAATAGAATTCATCAGATTTTTATAGTGAGCTGATTTTTTGGGAGCGGTTAATTTGGAATGGCAATAAAGATTGATTCGCTGGGGAACTGCTTATAAAATTACGGACAAATCTGAACAATAGCTATTAGAAATGCGTGTAAATCATAAAGCCAAACTGTTGGATGGAAACTTTTAGATCACTCCAGAGTCCGTTTGATGATTTTTTTTTTTGGCTGATGGGAATTGATTCATAGGTAGGATGTAATATAACTGAATGCTAACCGTTTTCAATTGTTTATTCAGGTGGTATCTTGGGAAGTAACTCTGAAAATGTGCCCGAAGAACGAGACCCTCAGTTCGACGCCATGCTTGGCCAAATGGTGGGCCGAATTAAATCCAAACCTGGAGGAAAACTTGAGATGGGGGAGGTAAGTTTCCATAAGAAGTAGCCAAATTACTCTTAGTATAATATGAGGCATTGAATACAAATTTACACTTCTTAAAAATGTAGAGCATGATTCGGTACTACCTCTCTATTCTTTTTCTCCAGTAATAATCCTTGATGTCTGAGCCAATTTACCCTCTGTCCAGTCCTCATAAAGAGTAATCCATATTGCTAGTAAATTACTTCAGATTGTTTGATTAATGATCACTATGGTGGAGAGTATAATTTAAATTCATGATTTAAAAAGCATATAAGTTTATAGTTCGTCTCTTTAATTGTCAGGAGAAAAAGAAATCCAATCCAAGATGCACCACAATTTTTTAAAAACTGCATTGCCTCATAAAGGGAGGTTCCTTCCTACTTTTTTGACGTGGTTTGTTTTTGATGATTTAAAGTATTGGTGGGTAAATTACATAAGAAAGTAACTAGTTCTTTTCTTACTGATAAGCATACAAGTTTATTCTTAGTTCTGGAAGAGATTTTTCTAAGGCTGGCTTAGGGGTTTCGCTTTTCTTTGGCCATTTTTTAAATGAAAAATCTGCCTCCCATTTATGACGTTTCCTCCAACCCTTTTGTTTTTAATTTTCTGTTCTTTGAAAATTATGATTGCTCGGTCACAATTTCTTTCTAATGTTTTCACATCAGCTCAATTCCAAAACAAAAACAAGATTTTGAAAACTATATATATATTTTTATTGTTTTCAAAATTTGACTTACCCATTGAAAACAAAGAAAAAGTAGTGTTTGCCAGAGCTCCAAAGGGCAACCAAATTGACAAGAACTTGAGGTCTTTTAGTCATATTGGTTTAGAGGCCTCTACTTCGAACTTTCTAGTAAGTTTAATATAAAAAATCCTTGATGGCTCATGGGATCAGGTTTTGGGGCTCGGGTGCTCCTGCATCTAATAAGAATGGTTAAAATGGTTATGAAAGTAACTCAAATTTGTAGGGAGGTGTTATGAGAATGAATTTTATGATTTGCGTGATAATGTAACAGGCGGCTGTGGTGGAGAGATATGAGAGGCCAATGCCGAAGCTGCGGAATACAGATGTAAAATCGAGTAGATACGAAGATCGGCCAGCTCCACCAGGAACTCTAAACGTAGCTCAGATGCGCCACGTGATTCAACTGCATGAAGGAAAGGCTGAGGATCACAATGGGACAATGGCCGTTCAACAAATTGCTCAAAGGTATAATGTTAGTGTTACACAAATACACACCATTTTGCAGTTTCTGTCTCTGCCTCCTGAGGACACTCTTAGAGCCAAAAACAAGGATCCTAATTCCTAATTAACAGGTTAGGTTTTGTTTTGTTTTGTTTTCTTCCTTTTTTTTTTTTTGACAACCTTCAACTTTGGTTCATTTTGTACTAAATTTTGAATGTCATTTTTGACATGTTGAAAAACTGCTTTCAGGTATGGAGAAGATAACAAGGGGGAAGGGGTGATTAGCCCCGGATGGGAAAATTAAAATTAAAACTTTTTTCTTTAATACTGAAAAAACGTTAGAATTATTAAACTTGCTATATCATACTAACTTTTTGGCAACGTCTACTTTGGTTTATGTCTTACTCAATGCATATGTCGTCAACGAAAAGGTAGGAAATTCCCACTCCTAGAAGTTATTAAACTAAAAAAAAAATGTCTTTTTAAAGATTATATTAATAAAAAATTATAGGTTACAAGTCCATGAATTTTCAAGATTATGTCACTTTCTAATATGTTAACATCAAAGAGTGTCTAACAAAGATATTAACTCAGATATATTAGAGAAAATAAAAAATAAAAAATAAAACAGTTAGTTTTTTGGGTCAAAGTTGAATTGTACCAATTCATAATTTATGCGAAGTGAGAACTGTCGGCAGGAGGTGTATTTTGGGTTTTTGGCTAAACTTCCTATAATTTAGTTATGGAAAAAAAGAAAAAAGAGAGCCCCTTTTCTATTGGGTCATTCCTAGAGGGAAAGAATAGGGTAGGGAAAAAAAATGCTTATTGAATAGTGTAAGAAATAGAATCAAGTCAAAATAGATTCGAGCCAATCTGATGTGATTTCATAAGCCACAAATGTGACAGCCCCAGCCGGGGCTGCCTTCACTGTTGAGGGGATGATGCCTTTGTACAGGCCAGCAGTGCCTTCGGTTTTCAAAATTTGCCGCAAGGCATCGAACATGTTTCGGTATGCACGTTGTTCCACTCTCGCTCCGTATCTGGGGTGCCTTTGCAACCCTTCAATCTGAGAAAATGAAACAATGAAAATACTTGTGAAAGTGGTTTTTCTATAATTATTTTAACGTTTGGTTACACTTTTTCAAGTTTTTTCAAGTGATTTTTATGTCATTAGAAGTGATTTAAATGAGAGAAATTTTAGAAAGTGAGACAAAAATTTTTGGACCGAGAAAAAGATATGAGAATTATAATTTTAAGGAGATATTACAAAATTAAAGATAAACAAAGTTATCCAAGTGACAGATTTTAGAAATGAAAAAATAAATTCTCAAATTTTAAGGTTAAAATTTTTTTTTGACAAAAAATCATTTGGAAACCTCCCAATTGACCGAAAATCAGTTAAAGTGATATCGGATTATTATAAAATCACTTGAGAATTGTCACCAACCATGTCGTTTTTAAAAACACCGACAAAAGTGATTTTGAAAATTTTAAATACACTTGAAAAACACTCAAAGCATCTCAGAACTTTATGGTGTTTTTAGAATTTTCAAAATGAGTTTCAATTATTTAACTAAATATTATAAAAACTTTAAAAAGTGCTTTAATGACCTATAAGCAATTTTTAACATTCCAAAGATCATTCTGGTTCTTATTCTAAAAGTTGTTATATACACTCTTTAACTTATTCCCTCTACTGCATTCTGTAGCAACTTTTTCCATCCCCTTCAACAATAGAAGGCACTTTTTAGGTGATTTTTTGCATTACTATTTTCAGAAAACAAGTTGAAATGTCAAAAACAACTAGCTAGTTCTACTGGTTATGTTTCGCCCGAGAACTCTACTGCATTTCTATCTTAATCTAAGCCCTAAGGTCATAAATGGCAGAAGTAAAAAACCCGAACCAATCGATGGAGTAAAGATGTGTACCTGGAATCTCTTTTTAACCACATCAAGCGGATGGCAAACAAGTTTTGCACATGTCCCAGCAGCTAACCCACAAAGAAAAAGTTGAAAACTCGAGAGGCCATCTTCAGGTCGAGAATTGTAGTGGCGGTGATTCCAGGCCTGCAATATCATTCGAAGGGAAAGAACTGTCAGATTAAAAGCAATAGAAACTAAACTACCAAAAAGAACACTCGAGTAAAAATAGAATGGTATAGTAGACTTGCTATAGTCCATCGCTTGAATGTGTCATAGGTGCCGAATTGTAGACCCGCATAAGGAACAATCTCGACAAGGGTAGGTGACAATCCAGCGTATAGTCCACGAAATCCCCGGGCTCGGATTATATCCATAAACGCAGACCTCATGGTAGGATAAATCTACACATTTACATAACGCATTGTTTTTGCATCAGGTAGCCTCTTGGAGGAATTCATTTTCTAAAACTGCAAATTCATATGCAATGAACATTTGTTGCCACAGCCACATTAGACTAGCTATTGGTACTGATCCTATTGGAAATTGTAGTTTATTTACACACAAACAGACTCAATGGCTCATATAAAGGAATCATAAGAAGCTGATGCTCTAATAAATTTGTTTGCAAAAATTTATCAACACCTGTTCTTCGTTCCTTTTTTCTAGGAAAGAATGAAACGTTCTACTCAGGGTGGACCTATATATTGGATTATTTTTAAATTTTTTAAGAAAAACATGGAGATCTCCAATTCAGTTCAACGCTTTGGAGGTTAAGGGATATACGGGAGCTGTTGTAGAACACAAAACTGTTTTCAGAACAAAGAATTAGTTAAACCATGTTCAGATCAGACAACTAAAATTAAGTTTTTTCCCTTCTAATATTGCTTTAGTTTCTTCCTACCAAAAGCATGAGCATTAGCATTAGTCTTGATAAGTCGCACAATCATAGTTCTCAAACACAGTTCAGAGGACAGAAACAATAATTCATAGATTTGAAACCTACGAAAAAAATGAGTTTTGGGTCTTTAATCAAATTTGATACCTTAGGTTCACCTTGCGAGGCCAGTATGGTTCTAAGAAGATCAAATGGATATGATCCAATGGTTGCTGCACAACCCGCTAGAGCCCCACTGATATAAGAAAGATATGGGCTCAATTGTATGTGGGCCTCTACATCAGATGAAAAACAGAAAAGTTGATAAATAAAGAGGCAGAAACAAGTAAATTCTGAATGCCAGGTAGTTTTAGCATCTGATATCTGAAGCAAAGAATCAATGTAACCAAACAAGACTCTGCCTGATTCCAGGCAAGAAAACTGAGTATAATTTATCTAGTAGAAAAATGAGAGACCGTTTTAGAGTATATAGTGAAATTGGTGTGGGATAAAAAGGTCAAATTTTAAAGCCACTTTGAGAATAATACATTAAATGACAAGAAATGATTTTAAAAAAAAAACATGAATCTTCCACTTTTCCAATTTAAGGAAAGGAGGATGAGGGGATGAAGGAAGAGAGAAAGCATTTAGTTATTTGTTTTTCTTTTTTTCGATAATTGGGAGTTGGAGCTTTGCTCCTCTATACCCAAGAGCACCCGCACCCACCCCAAGACCCGGACCCGAGAGACATCAAGAGTTTTGGTATTTACTGTTTTCTAACTATGGGTGTCTGCCTAATTTAGGCCAAGGCCAGTAAATTGTTTGATTCTCAAACATTTGATCCCATAAACTTGAATGGTAATATCCTAGATGGTTACTGTGGTTTGGAATCTCAATAATATTTAGTTCAGAGTTTATCTCTTTGACTACTGGGTCAACTCAGGATGGTTTGTAACCTCCATTTCTTTTCTCCCTTAAAACTTATCCAACATCACACAAATCTATTCCAATCTCCTTTAACTCAACCATCTCATTTCGTTCCTGCTGAAAAGACAGACATTGGAAATTGAAACCTCCCGTTCTACTTTCTTCACCCCCCACCCGTCATTTTTCTCAATAGCACATCTGCTAGAAGGGAAATTCCGTCAAGTTAAGAGTAAAAACAATACAGCTGTGAAGAAATTCATCTGATGTATAAGTACCTGTCTTAGAAGAACCAGCAGCATACGTTTTCAGTCTATGTAACACAGTAAATTGTATAGCTGAATATGGCATAACCATGAGCAGAGCAGGAACATTACCACGCCAAAAACCCTGCAATAGTAAAATCTAAATGAATTAAAGAAAAAACAAATTCAACTCAAGGATTTTCTTGCAAGAAAAATCAATCTAGCAAGTATATGAAACCACAGAATATCCCGAGGAAGATTGAATAGAATAGAAATGATTTAGAAGTGGAAACTGTCCTAGAAAACAAAAACAAAATCCATGCTATAATTTCCAGGGTTTGTGTGGTTCATTGTTAAGGGAAAAAGGGAAAAAAATTCAGAAACAATATTGGTTGCTTTAGTCACTAAATATGTGCACAATTCTAGCTTGATGCTAAAATAATAGAGTTGTAGGTAGTAAATAACAGAACAGGAACAAGCCACGAGGATTCAGAGCCTTCAAAGGCAATGGACACAAGATCGAAACTTTGCTCATTCAGCTATATAAAAAATATGACACAGTATTAGCTTGTAATTTAAGAAGAAGCTGCGCCTCAAGGAAACCAAAAATGAGTAAGCAGTGGACTGGAAACAAGCTTTGTGGGATCAGGAACTTTATGTAGGGTACACGCACAGGTTTGGGCCAGTTATTTTTTCTCCAGGTTACTGAATCAGCTTTGAGCATTATATGTCCAAAAAAGGTATGCTGGGATGAGATTTTCACAAATCCCCTTTTTGTGTGAAGAGGAGGCAAGTTCTGGCGGATTTTTCTGCATTAGCTATAGCTTTCAATCAATCTTTCTTTTGTAAACCAATTTTCATTCTCTATCCCATAAATGCTTGCAATTACTTTGTTCCACAGTTCATTGGTTTGATTAAAGAACTTCCAAGACCATTTAGTTAGCAAATACATTAAGTCTCTTTTCTCTTCATCTCTTGTACTCAATCCATATGCCTCCATTATCAATCATTAAGGAAGCGACTTATTTTTCCTTCAGTATTCTCTTCCTACAAAAAATTCCTCACATATCTTTCAAAATGCAGTACAACCTTCCATGAATTAGGATGACCGACATTAAACAAGAAAGTGCCAATTGCAATATTCCCTACATTTTATCTTTCCATGAAGGAGACTGATAATCACGCGGAACAATGTAATATGTTGATCGGAGAATACATAGAACCAACATACCGGTAACCCTTCCTCTCTGAAGATATCCCTTGTTGCTTGGAACATACCAGTGTACTTTGATGGTCCAGATAAACTTCTTTGAACCAAAGCCCATGAAGTTGTAGGCTCCAGTTGAACCTGTCAAAGTAACATTAGCACAAGCATTAATCACTGTTAAATTGCTTGCATGGTGTGGAGAGCAATACGAATATGCAAAAATAAGAGTAGAACTCTCATGGCATAGACAATGCCACTGGAAGTCCAGTATGGTCTATATTTTCAATTTCCAACAAGAGATAATTAAATTCCATGCATGTGCTAGAAATTATACTCAGTAGCTAGCAGGAATGAGACATAAACCTTGCATAATAAACGCAAAAGGAACTTGTCAATATTATTGGATTCTACATCGTGAACTATTTGTGACAGTTGCGTCAATGGCAAGATCGAGTATCCTGAACTATAGAAACTACTTCTACAATGAAATTCCATGCGAAGAAGTTCTATTGGAATAGTTAAAATCTTGATACCCACGCCTCAATCCTGCTTTGCAGGATAAAGTCGGAGAAAGATTCTGAACAGAAGAAGTGAAATGGATAACATCAAAGAAAGAAAAACAATTATCTCGACATCTTCAAATACCAGTAACAGATTGAAGTTCGCAACTACAAACAAACACTACTTTATTCAGCATCTCTATTTCTTTCTTCGCTAGAGAAGAAAAATTGAAGTTCGTTTACGTCCTTAGAGCCTAAACATAAAACCTAAATTAGCGACTGAAACTAGTTTTATTCTCCTCTCTTTCTGATTTTCCTAGAAAACAAACAATTGCAGGGAATGGAACCAAAATCAACCTGAAACCTGATCTTAATCACGTCGAGAGGAGACGTGACCGTCCGAGACATACAACCAGCAATTGCGCCAGCCGTCGAATCGATCATCGCGCGCTTCAACTGTCCTGGCTCCTCCATCGGCGGAGAAACCATGCCTCCTCCTCCTCCTCAGGTTCCAACTACAACCTAAAACATCGATGGCGACCTCAATTACGTGAGGAACTAACAACAAACAGAGCTCAAACTCCACAATCCAATACACCGAACTGCAAAATCAATGCGATACACAAACAAACCGCGAACAAAAAAGAAAAAATCAACAGGAAGAGAGACGGAAAACAAGCGAAACCCGAAGAAAACGCGAAGAATCGAGGCGATCGAGTAGAAACAGATATAGAACAAAAAATCAAAGAAGTCTGTTCCGGACCGGGAAAGGTCAAATTCACAGATCATAGAAACGGCCAAACGACGTGGAAGAAATGATTAAATAAAGAAAAAGCAGGGCAGAGTTGAAGAGAGATACCTGAAAAAGGCGGTTGAAAAAGTGGAGAATGGAAGAGCCGCCATTGAATGCGCCAGAAGAGAGAGAGAAGTTGGGGAGTTTGATGGGATGTATGAAGGAATTGGGAAAGCAAAGAGAATGCTACAACTAGAACTAGATTGCGGGAGCGAAGCGACTGAGAGAGATTTTCATGGACTAAAATGCGAGTACGCCACGCCATTATTTTTTTCAAATTATTATTATTATTATTATTTATTTTTTAATATTAGATTCCAACTCACAGTCTTCATATTTAAATTACTAATTAGCATCCCTTACACGCACGGGAGGAGGAGCGTTTTTCTTTTTTTAAAAAAGAAAATAAATATAATTCTAAATAAAAATAACCAAATGTGATTCTTTCGCTCCTAAGAATTATGTAATTTTTAGTTCATTGTTATTGATAATTTGACAATCCTTTATTCTTTTATAATTTTTTTTCTATTTTTATCTATTAATTATTGAAGTCACGACTTTTTGATTGAAAATATATATGAATTGCTATATTTCATTTGGTTGTCCCTTAAGATAGCACAAAATTTGTTAAACAAAAAGTAATTTGAATTATTTGCTTTCTCCTTCATTTAACCTTAGGTCCCAGTTTCTAAGTCCTCTGATAAATGACTTACGCACATTGTTTTCTTTTGTGAATATATTTTTATTGTTACGTGATCGAATCCCAACGCAACCCTATTTTGGTTTTCAAATATTGTTTTTTTAATGTAAGTTTAATATAAAATAAATAATTTTAACTTTCATGTTTAGTTAAGTTTTATTTTTTATTTTTACAAACAGGTAGTTAAAGTTTATATGCTTGAACATATTTTTTTAAATAATAAAGAAACTGAAATTAAAAAATTATAATTGAAATTGAAAATTTTTATAATAAAGAAATTGAAATTGAAATATTTTTATAATATACCACACCACCGACGAGTGACATTTGAGATAAATGGTAAAAACAACATAAATATGAGACGCAAATTGCAGAATATATTTATATAAAGGAAATTTAAAAATTTTCTATAAAAACAATAGAGAATCACAACAAACGTAAGATTTTTTCTTTTATTTTTTATGGAGAAATTATATATGATTCTATTTTTTTTCCTTACTTTAAAAAATGAAGTCATATGAAAATAGAATCTAAATCGTGTAGCCTCGAACCCAGGATTCAAGTTGACCGAGAGATTAAAAAAAAAGGTTATATTTTTTAATACCAAAATATAAATGAGGATAAATAATTAAGGAATTTATAAATACTGTCATGCACACTAATTATAAATTCACACATTTAACCAATTATATAAATTATTGACAATGCGAGTGGGTGGTTCCCACGAAGATCGATGCGCTTGATATTAATTTCCATACCAACAATATTTATTTTATTTTCCAGAAAAAGCATAAATAATAAAATGCAATTGGTTTTCCATAAGTCAAATCACAAACTTTAAAAGTCTAGCGCTACTAAAATAAAAGGAAAGAAAAATGATATTAGCAAGTTTAATTTGATAGTTAATTTAACAAGTTAAAAAAAATCAATTTGATTATCATGATTTAGACTTGATTAATATAAGGATTCATAGAATATAGGGATAGTAATTTTTTATATTCATCGAATGGATGTGTATTATTAATTAATGTGTTTATCTCAATTAAGATAGAAATTTCCCCTTTTCTTATTTAGCTTTTCTTATTTAGCTTAATCTTAATACCGTGAATAAAACAATCAATCAAATAAAAAAAGATCTAGCTCTTTTGAGATTTAAATAAATTAAATTAAGCGTTATATTTAACATAATAACAATTTGTAACTATTAGAGATGGTTTAATCATTGGTCAATTATGAAACTTTTAAGAATCATTGAGACATAATTGAAGTTAATAGTAATTTAATTACATATTCATACCACAAATGAAATAGCATAAAATAGAGCTTATTTTTTAATCAACGGGAGTAAATATTCCAATCTTACATTTTTAATGACTAATCTAGAACTAATATATATACTTAATCAATTAGAATCAATTTGGCAACTTTATCGTTATTTTGCATCTCTCAAATTTAAGAAATGTTTCCAAAATGACGTATAAAGTTTAAAAACAATAAAATAATGTTTGCCGCCCTAATTGATCCGGTTGAAGAAACCATTACTAAATCATTGACTTATAAGTGCATAAAAAATATTAAAAATTAAATATGACATAAAAGATCTGAATGTTTAATTTAAAAATTATGTTTTTTTTAAATTAACTAATTTTCTTATAATTTTTTTTGGACATAAACAAACAAGAAATAAAAAATTGTTGTCAAATATATTTCATTTATTTTTCGATAAAAAGAAATAACAAAAACCATTACTAGTTGTATTTTTATAATTTATTAAAAAAAGTAAACAATAAATCAGAAAAGAAACGAGAAGGGGGAAAAAAAGATCGAACAAGAATTTCACCAAAGGGGACGTTAATGTAACATTTCATGGTTGAACATATATATATGTGATCAAAAACAAATATTTAAAATTCAAACATAAATCTCAAGCTTGTCCAAAAACATAATTAATATCACTGATTCCCGACAACAAGCACAAAATAAAAAACCCCATCTGCCAAGAAGAAATTAAAATGATCAGATTAAAATTAATTAATTTTCAGCCAATTCCTCCGAGCGTATTCTGACTATAAGCCATAGATGAAAAGTTTGAACGGTGCACGCCGCCGTTGCCGGAGGAACTGCCGCGGGAAGGCGGTTGTCCAAGATCCGCCGCACATTCTCCGAGCATGGCCCCGCACGCCAATCCACCGAGAATTCCCGCTCCCACTGCTAAAATCTTACCCATTCCCGATTTCGTTTCCTTCTTTGCGACCACTCCGGCCGCCGGTAGATACCCCGGCGGCGGCGGCGCCGGGTAACCATAATGTGGATAACCGTAAGGCTGGGGTGGCGGTGGAGCGTAGCCAGTGTTGTACGGCGGCGGCGGCGGAGGGGGGTATCCGGCGGCCGGGTGCGGAGGCGGAGGATAACCTTCCGGTGGCGGTCCAATTCCTCGGGTGGCGTAAGCGGCGGGGGGCTTTTGCTTTTCATCGCGAAACGACGCCGTTGCGCCAAGTACTCTATATTGAAAATTCAAAAGGCCGTGGGTTTTCCCCGAGGGCTTTCGCACGGGGTAGGTCACGTCTCTGTCGCCGAGAGTTCTGAAGCACCTAATAGTGAACACGAGAGTGGATGCCAGCTCATTGACACTGAACTTCATCGGGAAGTTCCAATTGGGGTTTATTCCGCCGGAGGAATCCGCATTGGTTTTGAATTTCTGGTCGGAGTTGCCGCCGCCGGCGAGTGAAACGACGACGTACGCGGCCATCTTAGAAACGAGGTTAATTTCGGGAAGGTCTTTGGCTGAAACGACGTTGATTTCTAGACTCCACGTGGACTCCATTTTTGGAGAGAGGAAGCGCTCTCTTTTGCTTTTGGCGAAAAATGAAGTGAAATTCGATGGCTTTAAATAGAAAACTCTCCAATTCAATGGCAAGGAAGAATATGATTCTCTTTGATTTGGTTAACCAAGTTGCCAAACTATATTCTAAATTTAATTTAATTTTGGGTTTGGCATTTAATTATAATTTTATCCACAGCTTTGATTATTCTATTTTAATTGATCTAAATTTAAAAATTATTTCAGTTATTTTTTTTAAGAAATTATATTGGAAGGTAAAAATTACTACAAATTGTATTTTGTTGACTCGTGAGTTTTTATTTATTTATTTATTTGATGTTTTGTGGAAAAAAGACATGAATAGAAAGTTCTATATAAAATTTTAATAAACGTTTTAATGCGATAAACTATTAACTTTCTACCGAAGTTATTAGATCAGGACAATGTAGAATAAGAATTTTGAACATAAGACCTATATAGATGTTACTAGTGTTTTAACTAATTCACTTACATTCAGGTTGACAAATATTTTATTTGCTTTAAGTTTAAGAAAATAATTATTTTAATTACTAAAGTTTTGAAATGTGCATTTTAGTCTCTAAATTTTATGAAAGAGTAATCATTTTAGTTTCAACTATTATTCTAGCAGTTAATATCTACTCAATTTAATATTTTCTTAGAATTTATTTTACTTTAATGATATGCGGGTGGAGATATCCATTTCGATATTTCAATCGAGGATATATGCATCAATTGAGTTATGTTCAGACTTCCTTAATCTATTTATGTAGTTTTAATATACGTCTCTCAAAACATTTTAGTGCACACATTCAGAATCACACTATGTATTTATTATAGACAATTAATTTATTGAAAAATTAACAACAATAAATTTAAATCGTTATATCTTTAAAATTTAAGTACGGAAATAGAAAATTTGTGAGAAATACGAAATACATTTTGATGTTTAAGGATTAAAATTACAATTTTTCAATATTAATTAAATTGGAAAGGAATAAGATGATGAAGACGTGTTTTGCTGTCCGCCACTTGATGAGAAGAAGACAAATAACCAACTTGAGATATAATTATTTTCCGTTTACTTTTATTATTATAAAATATACATTTAACTGACATTGTTTTTTCTTTTATTATTATTATTATTTTCTAGTTTAACAATTGTGAATGGAAAGTTGATCCATCCACCTTAGGATGATAATAGCTGTTTATCCCTTCTATATGCTCGAATTTGATTGTAAAATATTATTGTTTTGTTATGTTTTGCTGAAACATTATTTTTTAGATAAATTAAGATTATAATAGATTATTTTGGTGAGAAAACAAAACTTTCCTAAGTTAGATTTTGAGATGATCTACCAAGACATAGGACAAATATAATATATCACAAGTTAAAAAGGAATTAGATGTTTGATCCAGTGGAATAGATAATCCTATATCTGTGTGTTATTGGACATATTGTTGGAGGTGAATCCAAATCTTACACATGACGTGCAACGGTTGGATCGTCAGCAATACGTGCCACTTCTCTGCCCGTGTTGTTACCTCGGTCATGATTTCTCATGCCGAGTCGACCCTCATGATTCCTCATGACGAGCCGACCAAATACCTTACTTGGATCACTTCAGTTCAGCCTATTCTCCAACAGACTATGCGACATTACGCCGCACTTCACGACAACCTTAAAGAGCCGTTAAGACCTTGTCGGGGACTCTGCCTATAAATAGGACCATTATACTTCATTTCAAGATACACAATCAACCTGATTCTCTCTCTCGAGTTGACTTGGACAATTATTGACTTCAGCATCGGAGTTTCTACTCTGTTTTGCAGGTTTTCTGCACGGCATATGGAGCTCTCCGACTAGTTTGTCCTAGCCAATCTGAAGTTTGGAGACTTGGTTATTTTCTGATCAAACACATATGATCAATGTTGTATTGGAAATGACAAAACAAATTTGCTCGACTCTTGTCCTACCTATAGGAAGTTCCAAGAGTAGAAGAAGGGTTTATAATGAAAAGCCATTTAGTGGACTTGTAAAAGATGTTTGGGTGAGCTCACGACATCTCTTCATACGTACACCGCCATCGCTGTTCGTCCAGTTGGACCGACAGACAGATTTGAAATTCTTTGCAAAAATAATTTTTTTCATTATTCTGAGCTTCAATTCGGTTCCAATCCTATTATGACGAGTGTACATCTGAATAGGGTATTGCATTAACCTTGAGGACAATTAGTGTGGAGATACGATTTGAAGACAGTGATTATTCCACGACGCAACAATGATTTTTCCTCAAAATTCTATTTTTGTTCTACACGTTATTGGAACGAAAGAAGGAAATTAGAAGGGCATAGTTTATGACCATTCAAAAAATATATGGGTAAATTTTTAAATTTTTGTAGTTTTTCTTTTAATGTACCTCTAAATTTTAAGAATAAAAAGATTATAAGTATAAAAAGTTAGTACATAAAATTTTGCCCCTTCCATCATTTTTTCTGTTTTGTTTTGGGACTCTGTCCAGACATGTGTACTTGATTTTTTTTCATAAGAATTGGTTTGATTGTCAACGAGTTGAACTTGGCCATGGAATTAAATGGACAAAAGTAGTCCCATATTATGTGATGATGCAGGATTTTGGACGAGGTTAATTACATATCGTTAATAGACTCTAATTAATGTGGCTTCTACCGATACTTGCTAATAAAACTTTGCACCGATGTGGTGTTTGTACACTCGAAGTGAGTTGAGGTGTGTTCGACCAGGTGCCTTCCAAAGAAAAGGGGTTATGTTTGAATATATACTCTACTACGACATATTCAATTTTTGTTTTCAAACGATTTTGTCTTTTTAAATTTTTCGTTGAATTAATATTGTTATGCATGTCTTACCATGACTATTTACAAATAGGTTAATTTAGAAGAATTAATAAATTTTTTTAAGTATAACATATGGGGTGAGGGATGGAACTTACAACCGGAGATTATAGATATTACCACAACCAAAGTGAGCATAGCCAATTAACTAACTGTGCTCGTTTTTTGCAAAAAAATAAACACAATTACTACTTAACTATATTCGCTTTGAAAAAAAATTAACAAACTTATTTGTTTAAAAATACATTAAAAGGAGACAAAAAAATTAGAAAAAAATAATCGTATTATGATATTATATTTTATTTTAAAGGAAAAATATATTTTTTGAAAACAGTTTCAAAAACATTCTGAAGTTTTAGAACTCATCCAAGTGAAAAAAGCCTTAAGCCTACTGGTTTTCCGACCCCGATCAGTAGTCAACCAACAATCGATCAACTTGAGATATTATTTATGTAATATGCAAACAATTTTTTATATTTGGAGTACATTATAATTAGTATAATATTTCAGACTAATTAAGCAGAAAAGGAAAAACAAAAAACAAAAACTATATTTTAAAACGACTTGACCTATGAAATATATTTAAAGGAGGATTGGAAGGCATCAACACGTTTGTGACAGATTTTATGAATTAGTCAGTTCATTTCAATACATCCCGAACTATAAACTACTTATATTATTCCTGTAGTTTCAAAAAATTCATGGTAATAATACGAGGCTACTCCAACAATAATTGACACATATTTTAAGCAAGAAGTTAGGATTGGAATTTTCCACCCTATTTATTGTACTCTCAAAAGGAAACAATTTTTTTTGAAAAATTCGCAAGAAATTGCAACCAAAATTTGAAAACTTAAACATAGATTTTCGAAAAGCTATAATTTTTAGTTTGAAAAGTTAGACTAAAATTGAAATATATTAGAGAAAAAAATATAGGAGCTTTTGTCTTATTTAATTAAAAGAATTATCTTTCAATTACGTAGTAAAATGTCTCATTAAAAATTATCTGTTTCCAAATAGGGGAGGAGCTTAAATTTAATTAATTTAAAGTTAAGAATTCAAAAACTTATTTGACTTTTTGTTTTTATTTTAAAAATTAAATAGTCGTTAAATATAATATATTAACAATTTAGTAGAAAAAATCTCAGACATACTAAAAAAATCTCTATTTTGTTGTATAATACCACAAAATAAATGACTTAGTCCTTGATAAATATGTGATCTTATCTTTATCGCCAACAACAGCAACGAAACTTTGTTTGATTAATAAATTAATTAACACCAACTTGGCATTTCAAAATAATAAAAATAAATAAATAATTATAAGCATCAAGTTGGATTAGATTAATAATTTTAGGTTTAAATACTATTTTGGTCCTATACTTTTGAAGTTGGTTTAGTCCATTTACATTTAAAACATCAAATTTTTGTCACTCTAATTTTGAAGCGTCTATTTTAGTCTTTGTACTTTTAAAATGACCATTTTTTTCTCTTTTCATTTTTATTTTGATCTCATTCCTTTCCATCATAATTTCTAGAAATAATTACAAAACTAGTACAAAATACCTATGTATTTATATATATAGCATTAGGTTTAAAATTTTACAAAAATAGCATAAATTACAAACTTTACAATAGACCAACTAAAATTCATTTTTGTGACATTTTCGCAAAAAAACCAAAAGTAATGATATTTTTATAAACCCATATTTATTTTATGGCATTTAGTACTTTCCCTAATTTCTATTGTTTATAAAATTTGGTGTTCAATTTTTATAAATATGGACTAAATTAGTAATTTTTTAAAAAATACCACGACCAAAATGAACGTTTTAAAATATAAGGACTTAAAATGAATCAATGTGGATTAAGAATATACTTTGATCCTTTTATTTTAAGCTTTGGTTTATTTTACTCCTTATACTTCCAACTTTGGTTCATTTTAGTCCTCTATTTTAAACATGTTCATTTCTTGTTCTTATACTTTTTTAAAATGACCCTTTGGTCCTCCAATTTTATTTTTAATCTCATTTTATATATCACAATTTTAACATGACACTATACTCAATATATTTTGTCAAATGTAACCATGATATATTAAAGGAATATGGGAATTTATGTCATATGAAAATGGACGGCTTAAAAGGAGTAAAATAAATATTTTAAAAATAAGAGACTAAAGGTTGAAGGTACCAAGACAAACAATTTTAAAACTATAGTGATATGAACCAAAGTAGATAACTAAAATAATATTTTAATCCAATATTTAAATTACCTTGATTTTAATTTACATGGAAGAAGTCTTTGTCGAAAAAGGGGGATTGAATCGAGGGCTTCCTTTGCTTTTAAAAGGATTTAATAAAACGAACTCACACAAATTCACAACATTATTTTTACTCTTATCTTCTTCAAACCCAATGGCTCCAAAAACAGATTCCATCACTTTAGAAATCAACGTCGTTTCCGCCAGAGGCCTTACTGAAGCTGACCCCACCGTCAAGATGAATATATACGCCGTCGTTTCAATCACCGGCGCCGACCAAGAGGCCATCCACACCAACGTGGATAAAGAAGGCGGCGGAAACCCCACGTGGAACTTTCCGGTGAAGCTCGCCGTCGACGGATCAAAAAGAGATTATTTTAATATTACTCATCTGGATTTCGTTCTTAAATGCGAGGACGGGAAAGGAGATAGAGATGTGGGTGAAGTCCACGTGTCGATTGCGGAGCTTATTCTGATGTCCGCGGCCGGAGCCGGGAACTCCATGGGATACGTCGTCGTTTCGTATCCGGTCATAAGGCCTTCCGGGCAGACGGAGGGCGTGTTGAATTTCGAATATAAATTTGGCGCTTCTCTTTCTCCCACAATTCATACACCGGACACTGATTATGCCGCCAGGTAATACAGCGATTTTTTTTAAAAGTTATACTTGGTTTTCAAAATTTCTTTTATATATATATATATATATATATTTTTTTTTTTTTTTTGGGATTTGATAAAAAAAAACATTTGAATTTCTAGCCAAACTAAAAATATATATATAACAATAAAATTTTGGAAACTTGCTTAGATTTCAAAACTGATAACGAGATAAAAAAATTTGTAGTAATTGTAAACTTAATATTCAAAAACAAAAAAGAAAAAGATAAAATAGTTATTCAATGAGAACTAAATAATAAGAGGTTTAATTATATCATCATTTTGATCCCAGAAACAACTATTTATCATGGAGCGGATTTTATTAAAACTAAAATCATATTGGATTATTTGTTAAATTAGGAAAAAAAAACTAGAAACTACTTTATTTTTTATTTTTTAAATTTAACAAAATTTTGAAAACGTTTTTAAAATAATGTTGATAACAGGATAAAGGAATACTTAATTAGTAGGCTTAGTACTAAAAACAAAAAATAAAATAAAATAAATAAAATAAAATGGGTATCAAATAATTAAGAGATGAATAATAAAATACTCCTATTTTCATTTTGATATAAAATAGGCTATTTAAAATCCTACAAAACTCTGTAAATTAGGTTAAACATCAGGTTCTTTTTAGTGAAATAATTAGATTTAGTCTCTAACCATTTTTGTCTTATAACTTTTTAATTTATAATGATATGATTTAGTCCGGAACAATTTAGTTCATGTGGTATAATAAGCTTATAAATATTTAGTAGGTGGAAAAATTCATAATGTGTGAAATATTGATTCTTATTGTATAATAAGATTTAATTTAATCCTTTATAGTGTCAATAAACATATTTCGATGTCTTAAATACATTGACAATATTTTACATAATAGAGAGTAAATCATTCATCACACATATTGAATTAGAAAAAATTGAACCATTTCGAGAAATTCTATTAAACTTTTAACAAAATTTTATATGATAGAGACTGGACTATTTTTTTTCGTAACATTGAAATTAATAGAAAATTCTTAAATTCTAATTGCAAAATTCATAAAAGCAATCAATTATAATCAAACAATTTTAACTATCTTTAATTAATTAATTTTAAAAAAAAAACTAAATCAGTTACCGAATATTTTCTTTCTTTCCACGTCACTAGGAGCCTTGGATATCCACCACAGGGATATTATTATCCTCCCCAGCCGCCGGCGGCAGGACACGGTGGCTATGGCTACCCACCACCAGCACAGCCGTACGGTCCGTATCCACCGCCGCTGCAGCCTCACTACATTCCGCCGCCGGCGTACCCCCTTTACAACGTCGGACCACCAGGAGCGCCGCCGTACGGATATCCGCCACATCAAAGTCACGTGCACGCACGTGCACCTCTAGCCGGGTCGTCTGATCAGCAACGGTCGGCGCACCAAAGTAAGAAGAAAAATTCAGCATGGAAAGCTGGAGCGAAGATGCTGGGGGTGGCCGGCGCTCTAGCACTCGGAGTTGTCTCAGGCGGATCGGCGCCGTCGTTTGAGTCTCTGTCAGCGCCGGCACCGGTGCCAGATCTCTCCGCCCTCACATCTGGATTTCAAATTCCCGATCCGGCCGCCGCCTTCGCGCCTCCGGATTTCTCGAACTTCTGTCCGCTTCCAGATCCTTCTGCTTTATTGGATGCCACATTCGTTGATTACAGTTCGCTTGTGTAACTAAATTTTAACTACTACGCTTCCGTTAATCGTCGTCGTTTTTTTTCTTTTTTTAATAAAACTTGTTTGGTTGACTTTGTCATTTATTAATATCGTGAACTTTGTGTTTGACATATTATTGTGGGTTGAAGAGTGAGTTTGACTTTTTACCTAAATTAATTTAGTTTTGATTATCAAAAGGGTGCATGTTAATTACAGTTGTGCTGTGTTTACGTTGACATTTAAAAATTAAGTTTAAATATTCTCAGTTTCGCTTATTAATTTTCTTTAAAGTGGTGCAATTGCATGATTTGAACTGCATATATAACACTCTTTGGAGAGGTTACTCTCGTACCAACACGAACCTTGCTCGAAAATAATTGACACATATTCTTCTTGAGATTGGAAGTTGAAACCCCATACTTTCATGGGAGAGGTAATATTGATATCTTAAACCATTAAAACTATTTTCAGATTAATAAAAAAATATATGATAACTAATTACAAACTCAAAGTAAAAATAATGACACCCATTTAAAATTAGCTTATAATAAAACTTTATTTTAAAAATGAATAAACCACCACTCAATTAAAAAGTTTTAAGCAGATGGATTAAGTAAGTTTAATTCATTTATCTCAACTTTACCTGACATATTTTCATTAATCTATTTCTATTTCTACTTTGATTTAATAAAAAATGTGAAGTTCACTAAAATTTTAAGAGACCAAAAATATATGATATTAAAAAGTTAGGACCAATTAATTAAGGATATATTAAGTATTAACTAATATGACTTCATAAGTGCTATGCACAAGTTGACCATTAATAATAATTTCTCTCTAGGTTTTTTTAGTACAATTTCTCTCTCTAATTAGAATCGTACGATTAATAAAATAATTTATTTTAGTGGAACAAAATGTAAGGGATTCTAGTAGAACAAAGTACGGAAATTTGTACCTCCAAGACTAAATTAAATTGATGAAACATTGACTTTCCAAATTACATCGAAACACAAATATAAAAAATCACATTAAAATTCAATTCAACCATTCACACAAAGACATAAACACATGACCAAACAAACGAACACAAAATACAAAATGAAAAACGTAACCATCTTTCGAAGAAGATATTAAAATTAATCAATAAACACACCATTAATTTTATGTCACGTGCTTAGCCAATGGATCCGAGAACATCCATACTTTCGGACATAGATTGTATACTTGAATCGTAAAATTCAGTTAAGCCGCCGGAGGGATCGGAAAATGAATCCAACGACGACGGCGCCGCCGCCCCAATATCCGGCGCCAAATCTCCGAGCAAAAGCCCTCCCACAACTCCCCCCAGCAATCCCGCCCCCAATCCAAGCATTTTACTCATTCCCGATTTCTTCTTATCCTTCTTCTTATGGCCGTTCGCCGGCGGCTGCGGCGGTGGAGGATATCCGTAACCCGCCGGTATTCCTGGCGGCGGCTGGCCATAATATGGATAACCGTAGCCTTGCGGATTGGGAGGTGGAGCGCCGCCGTAGGCGGTGTTGTACGGCGGATACGACGGTGGGTATGCGCCGTACGGTGATGGTGGTGCCGACGGATGTCCAGCGTATCCGGTCATCGCTGGCGGCGGAGGATATACTTCTGGTGGATATCCGCCGTAGTGTAGCGGCGGAGGATATCCTTCTGGCGGGTGTCCCATGCCTCGGGTGGTGTGTGTGGCGGCGGGCTTTTCGTCGCCCTTAAACTGAGAGTGAGAGGGGAATTTCTCTGTTTGGTGAAACTGAAGAATTCAATTGCTTTAAATAGAAACTGAGAGTCAACGGCATAAGAAAAGTAAGACTATTAAGTAATGTTGTTTTTTTTAAATAATAATTATACTTAATTGAAATTTATGTTTAATTTAATTATTAATATTAAATAAAATTGAAAGGAATCGGACGACGGAGTCTTTTGTGTTGCGGGCTACCATACCTCTAGATCAGGAGGAGAAAAAATTAATAACCAAAAAAAGTGATCCAGTTAATAATTACTAGGATAAAATACATTTTTAGTCATTGAATTTTAAGATAGATTTCTATTTGATCCCTGTATTTCAAAAAGTGTGATTACTGATCTTTAAGAAATAGTTTTAAAAGATCTATAGAGTTAAAACGGAACGGTGACGTGACGTGATAAATTATATAATAATATTTTTCTATTTTTATCTCTTTTCCTTTTCTTTTCCCTCTCTTCCCTCTCATTTTCCAGAATGTGACCCTTTCTTTCTCCTCTCTTCCTTTTTCTTTCCCCCTCTCTCCCTCTACTTGTGGAGAAATCTTGTTTATTGTGGGGTGAGAAGATAGTAGTAAATCAAAGTGGGTTGATTTTTGTTTTTCCGCTACTTTAATCTAGTAAAAACAGAACTTTCTCTGTGGTCATTCCTCCAACAATTCGTTCAAAAGATCTCGAAGCATAAAATCATTCACATACGTAATGTTGGCATTATGGATGTGAAACTCCAGATCTTGGAACACGCCCATCAATCTCGCCACACAGGTAATTCACAGTCCAACTGCACTCTCACCATGGCGCATTGCCGCAGAGGGTCTTCCCGTCCATCTTGAATGGACCACCGTGCCGCCATTACAACCACCGCCACTGCCGCAGAGGGAAGAGAGACAGAGGAAGAGAGACAGAGGAAGAGAGGGGGAAAGAAGGGTCACGACTGGAAAAGGAGAGAGAAGAGGAAGGGAGAGAAAATGAGATAAAATTATAAAAAATTATCATATAGTTTAAAATTAATAAATATATAATTTACCAGCATCAACAAGAACTTTTAGAACTATTCATCAAATGTCAGAAATCAAACTGTCACTTTTTGAAACACAACGACCAAATAGAAACGTACCTTAAAACTCAGGAACTAAAAATGTATTTTACCAATTTGGTCTAGATTTTACTTATATTTAATTGTGATAATTAAAAAAAAGGGTAAAACAGGATGAAGTTTTAACTCATTGGTATCTATTTGATGTGTGAAGTTTTAAAAGTGACGATATTTGAAAAATAGTTATCAATAATTGCCGACTAATTGAGAAAAAGAAAGAAAGATATGGTATTTATTTGATTGCGCTTGTGACTTGTAAATTAATAGTCAACTTCAAGCAGGAATGTACATTTTTACCGTGGGTCCTATCCTAAATGGGGTGGGGAATATGGGGAAGATTTTTCATCTCTGTCTCTTGCTCTGCCCTTTTAACCCACTAAAAAGTCTTATTACCCCCTTAATATATATATATATATATAGGAGGACTAAATTATGTAAATGAAATTTCGTCATTGAAAATTAAACAATTAATAACAATTTTCTTGAAAAATTTTATTTAATTAAGAAATCATTTTTAAAAAATAAAAAATAAACAGAAACCTCCACCCAATCCACACATAAGAAATTAAATGGGAGGCGGGAATGGAGACGGAGAAACCTTTCTAGTCCCCTCCACGTAAACGTCCCTTGACTTTTTATCATCAACTCAATTGCTACATCAAAGAGAAAAATTAAATAAAATTGTAGCTCTAAATTTATGGCGCAATTGAAACTTTATAAAGCCTAAATACATATCATTAGAGTAAATTTACTATTTAATTTAAAATTTTATAGAAACAATTTAACAGAAACGAGTGGCTAGTGAGGTTGTTGTTAAAACACAAATAAAAATGTTATGTGTTCGGTCTTTAATATTTATATATGCATGCCTTATCCATCGTGCCTCCAAGTCTAAATTACTTTATTAACAAAAAATTCCCACCAAACACCAACTTGGATTTGATAATTTAAATTGAAAATGTCAAGGCATTACAATCTTTTCCGATTGGACAAACTCAGAAAATTTAATATTTGAAATGAAATAATTAATATAATGAGAATAAATCAGACAAAAAAAACCTATACATTAAGACAACTTGACTCGACAGAGCGAATAATCAATCTTGGATGCAATGACAGAAAGTCCTGTAGTGAAAGGAAGGACTTTCACTTGGTATAAAAATTGATTCAATGGAGGAGTGATTCTTTCCTTTATATTTTCAATAGAAGACAATTAGGTTTTAGTATTTATGATTTATTTTTAAATAAAATGCTCTGTTTATGCGGGAATTTGCACAACGGTTCTGCACGAATCGAGCTCGAACCCGGTCTCCGGTTCCGACCTGAATACTAGAGTGGACCTGCACAAGAGGGTAAGCACTCCGACGTTTAAGTCAGTATAGATCGGACTCCGTATTTAGCTCGAGGTGAGATTTGATACTTGAGCGTGAAATGAAGCCCTCTATTTATAGGTGACGGATCCGACAGCACACACGACCGACGGTTACATGTCTTTTCTCATGTCGGACCTGTCGGGTTCCAAGCAGATCGAACCCCAATAAGGTTGAACCTTGGTGCCCATACTTAGTCTTTTATAACGGGCGAACCCGGTCTCCTCGGCGGGGCCGAGGTGGACCTAATCAATCCTTTTTTTATTTGGTTTCTTCAAATACTAATAAGGGTCCTCCACGTGTCTTGGGTATGTTTACCCCCAAACATGCTCCATCACATAATTGATGTGAAGAACATACATCAAAACGAGGCTACCTCTGGTCGGAAGAGAAAAAAAACCCAATATAACATTTGAGATTAGAGACGTTACAAATAATAAACAAAAAACTATACATTAAAATGATTTGACTCTCTATGAATAATCAATTCATCCAATATTATGGATAAACAAAAGTTCGATTGTGCTTTACTGTACTTAATGCTTTAATTTATGTCTTATTGTGTCAGCCTAACATTATTTTGGCCCAAAAAAATTTCCACCAACATCAGATCTGAATTGGAATATTATTTTACATGGAAAATGTTAGCAATGTAAGAGATTGTTTACTTTCATGATTGTGAACTTCAAATCCAAGATGTTGATGCTGGAAATTTGGCCTCCTTGGTTCTTGTCAAATGTGCATCAAACTCGATAATCACGGGATCGGATACCTGCAAAATCGAATAACCCTAATCCGGTGTGACTTCGGTTACACTGACTCCAATGCTTAAGTCAGCGATGGGAGGATTACTAAGTAAAGTACTTAGGGTTTATTTGCTTACCTCTAGGGTTCAGCTAGTGGTTCCATTTATAGGAGTCTCGCATTCTGGAATCTTCTCGTTGATCCCATCTGTTCGTCGTCACTGGATCATAGGGATTCGTGGACCGAGGCACCTCAACCAATGTGATAGGAGAGAAAGTGGGCTCGGCCCTAGTCTGCACCAAGCCGGGGTCGGGATCGAGCCCCGGCTCGCTCAGTTTGTCTCTAGGGTTGGGCCTCTCTGGTCTGTAGAGGTCCATTTCTTTGGTCAGATCCAATCCCATAACACAAGAGATTGTCAAATAGAAGGAATTCCTCGTTTATAGGAGGGAACTTTAGGAATGAGGCACTATATATAGTTGTCGTACTTTATATTTAGCGAATTTATTGTCAAAAATTAGAAGATTCTCTAGTAGTAGAATCGTCCTTCCGTAGATTGTCATCAAATTAATTTCCACTTGTCAGAATCTTTCCCATGTGAGAATCAAGCTGAACTCTTATTCAAGATATATGTTCGGTCCTTTTTTCTCGTCCTTGGCATGCCCTAGTTGTGGCCCAGACATATACGTGTTTTACAGGAGAGGTCACATGTTGATATTGGTTTTGACCCATAACAATCAAGTAACACAATCTATATTTGCAAATTTGTTATAAAATTTTTTTCTTACAAATGTGACAATTTTTTCTCTTGTAAAACATGTCATTTTTGTATTATTGATAAGTATATGGTTCTTAGATATTTATCCCATTAATATATATATATATATATATATATTTCATAATGTGACAAGTATGGTATTATTTCAATAGGTCCATTGAGATAAAAGTATATAGTTCTTATAATATTTATACCTTATTTTTCGCCATTTATGTAAATGTCTCAAATTCTCAACGCACGTGAAAATTGGCCTTCCTTTGGACAATGACACCAGAAAATACTTGGTCCACTAATTTAAACTTTATAAGCCTTAGAGTGCCACTAATCATATATAAGTTTCTTTTAATTTTGGGATTTGATTAATTTAATTTTACATAGAGAAATTCTCTTTAAAAAGGGGCTGAGATAACTCATCTTTCCCTATCTCTTAATTAAATTCCTTTCATTTATTAGTTAAATAATTTTGTTTCTTGTCGATGATGATCAATATCTTGTTTTAACTACCATTGAAAAATTGACTGCTCATCATTTTTTTAAAAAATATATATATTTTTTATTTCTGTCTCATAGTTACCAATTTTTAGTAGCGGTCTTGATAAAATTGGTCTTGATCAATAATGAACCAAGTATTTTCTTATTATCGTGAAGAGATTTCCTAACCTTACACATCAACATGATATTTGTTGAAGGGCTCAACGACAACGAGTGATCGGAGATATGAATTTAATAGATTAATAGATTAAATGATCCAACATATAAGATTGGTTCTAATTTGGTTTCTAAACTTTTAAAATAGTCTCAATTAAACTTTCAGCCATTAGGAATTTTGAATCGTTACTCCCTAGACCTCTTCAATAAATAAAAGTGTCCAAATATGGCTTATTTGAAGTAAATATATACATTTTGTAATTAAAAAATATTTTACGAATTTTGTTAATGTAGCAATAAACCCTAACAAATGAGGCTCGCATATGATTTTTTACTGGGCCGACCCATCTCCGAAAAACAAAGCCCAATAACAATGTTGAAAGAAGCCGCTCCATCACGATAGTCCGAAGAGAGAAGAAAAAGCCCTAGAAAATCGTCGGCCAGATAGCCTAAAACCCGAAATTCGAAACCGGCACGTGGACGTCAACTACGCCCCAGTAACCGGAGTGTGTGAGAACCTAACACTAAATGGTAAACATGAGAATTTCTCGCTTGTGACTGGCTACCGGCTCGTTAATACCGAACTCCATCGGAAACTTCCCGTTGGGGTTTTTGCCTCCGATCGGATTCCACATTCGTTTGGAACTTGCCGAGAGTGAGATGATGGCGCTGGCGAGAGTAGACCTGTTGAGAAGGGAGGGTTTAATTTTAAATTTTAAATTTTGTAAATTTAGGATGCAATCTTCTCAACTAATTTAGAGGTGCCGTGGTAACAACTACTGTTACTGAGAAATCAAAGTCAAGCCCACCAAGTTAGAAAACGCCTAGATTAGGTCCAAAGATCAGGAAATATTTAGATTGAGGAAATCAACAGAAAGATCGAGGTAGACAGAGAAGTCGTGATCCAGATCGGCCGAAAGCCGACCTGGGGTGTTGGTGTCGACAACGAGTTGGCGCATACCAGTTCTAGGCCACGTGCCAAGAACTCCGACGGCCCGAACCTACACGCTTGGTAAAAGTTCATGGGTTCTCTTGGAAGCGATTCTCACCATACACGTGGCCTCTGTTCATAAGCTTGAAGTTTCATCATTTCGGTCTCGTCTTATGCATCCGAGCCGACATCTTGCGTGGTCGAGCCACCAAGCTTCATAAAGTTTCTCTTTTATCTATTTAAATGAATCGAATAACTTCACTTCAGTTCAACCCCAGACTTCGATAGAGTCCACGACAACATGTCGAAATTCACGGCAACTTTAAAAGGACCGTTGAGGCACAGGAATATTGTCGGTGAAGTCGCCTATAAATAGACCTCATCCACTCTATTTTCATGTACCCGAATACTAAATTCTCTCTCTAGTTTTGTTTAGTCAGACACTAACTTTTACATCTCAGTCCCAACCGAGGTTTGCAAAGTTGATCACTTTGTTTGATCAAACAGGTCCCTTCCATTCGACCTCTAATTTAGGCATCGAAGCTTGTGGCTAGCTATTTGTTTTGCAGGTTGACGTCCATTTACAATTTCATTATTAATATTTCATATGAATTTGATGAAATCGAAAGAGGCCAAATGTTTGTATTAACACCACCAAGATAATTGAGACTGATTTGTGCAATTTGTGATAAATTAAATTTACAGAGTCAACTTACTCCATAGTAGGTTTGAAAAAGTCATGGAAGGATGGGCTCCCTTGGCATAATAGAATAATTACACAAAGGGGACTTACAAACTTCTGCTCATATATATAAAATTACTCACACCACACTCAACTATACATTCCTCAACCTCCTCTTCTTCCTTCAAAACAATCAATTTCTGTGAGAGAAAAATAATGGATCTCATGAGTTTAGAAATCACGGTGGTTTCCGCCGAATTAGGCCTCGACTCGGAGATGAAGCTATACGTCGTCGTTACAGTCACCGGCGGCGCTTTGAGCGAGCAAAAAGCTCAGACAAACGTGGACACAAAAGGAGGCGGAAACCCGCGATGGAACTTTCCGATGAAGTTCGTCGTCGACCGGAGCGCAGCCTCTCATCATCATCTTACTTTCACTCTAAAATCCGAATATTCCAAAGACAAATATATTGGTCAACTAAAATTGCCGATTGGGGAGCTTATTTTGCAGTCCACCGGAGATGGAAATGAAAACTCTATGCAATATGTCTCGTATTCACTCAACGAAACTTCAGGGCAGTTAAATTTCGTGTTCAAATTTGGCGCCTTACAAGCACCACGGGCGACGCACGTGCCGCCGCCGGAACCAGCTGGTGCAGCAAATAAATATAAGAAATTGGGAGAAGGAGCGGAAAAGTTGGCCACGGGCGTCGCCACTGGGCTTGTAATTAGGGCTTTGGTTCCTGATAATAAGGCCGACGCTACACCCACGGCGGGGATTAATGACGTCACAGCTCTAGACTCGGAGACTGCTGTTCCACTTCTAGATACTTCAGCAGCCGTTGAATCGGTGGCTTCCGAGTCTTCTGCTTCTTTCTTAGAGAGTTTGTTTGATACATTGTTATCTTTTATGTCAATTTTTCTATTCTTATTTCTCTCCCTTACCATTTTTTAGTTGAAGATAGGTGTCTTAATCTTTAATGATTTGAGGTGGTTATGCTACTACTACTCATTTCTGAATTATTATTATTTCAGCTTGTTGGAGGTAAGATTGAAAAAGAAATTTGTTTCTCTCTAATGAATAGAAATTCAAAAGTTTTTAAATTTAGAATGACATGATCATTAATTAATATAATGATAATGATATTTGGAAATTAAATTGGGTAGAGAATAAAAAAAATTATAATCCAATTGAGATATAATTATATTGCAATTAACTTTTCAACTATATTTACCCTCTCAAATATAATATATAATATTTTGCACTCACAGAAGCCAATTTGAATGGGTCTAATTTACAATTACAATGAAAATTATCTTGGAATCTGGTGTGTTGATGCAGAAATTTGGTAGTCTTCTACGATTCCACCAAATTCACATCCATCTTCAAGAATAAAAGGGATCGATGAGACATGCAAAACATAATAGCATTAAAGATAGACAAGAGCCACATAGACTAGTATGGAGTATTGTGAACATATCTTTAGGGTTTAGCTTACTTTTCTATTTATAGTGGTCGAATTCTAATCCCTTTAAGATTTATATAGGTTGGATCCTAATGCACTCAGGAGAACTAGACGGAGTGGGCCTCATGCTGGGCCCGTTCGTTTCATTATGACTTAGGTCGAATAGAGAATCGAGGCGGGATGGTTTGGGATGAATCGTTAGGGTTCTCGGTTGGGGGACCGAGAACTGCTTGGCGCCGAGGAGGTCTCGACGCCGAGGCTTGGTCGGTGCCGACCACTGCTCGATTGGGGGCCGACTCGGGTCGTCAGGTGCCGACCCCCTTTCCTAATTCATGCCCACTTCTTGGTTTTCTTCTAGTCTCCTTTCGCCTAGCTAGATCTCTCTTATTTCCCAATAACACGTTGAATCATTTCGCCTAGCTAGATCTCTCTTATTTCCCATTAATCATTGGACGTTTCCTTCTTCGCAAAAAAAAATCCTAATATTTAGAATGACATAATTAATATAATAATATTGGGATATAATTATATGTATTGCCGTTTACTTTTTAAAAATTGTTAACACTAGTAGATATAGTATAAAAAAATTCCACTAACACGGCCAATTTGGATTGGTCTAATTTTCTCTGAAAAAGTCTTCGAATTGAACGACCCTTTGAATCGAGGGAGGTTCCTTCTTCTTAGAAAAATAAACCTTAATATTTAGAATGACATAATTAATTATATAATAATATTGGGTATTACATGGGATAGAAAATAGAAAAAGAAAATTATAACCAAATTGAGATATAATTATATTGCAGTTTACTTTTCGAATAGGTTTTACACACTAGTATAAAACATTTCCACTAACACTGACTAATTTGGATTGGCCTAATTTACATGGAATAAGTCTTGAAATGACGCGTTGAGTGAGGGAGATTCTTTCTTAGAAAAAACAAACCCTAATATTTAAAACGACATCATAAAATATAATAATATTGAGGATTAATTACATGGGGTGGTAGAGAAAAAAAATTATAACCAAATTGAGATATAATTATGTTGCGGTTTGCTTTTCAAATAGGTTTACACGCTACCAAATCGAGCATAGCTCAAGTGGTTAAGGTATCTATCTCTGATTAAGAGGTCATGAATTCGAATCTCACCCCTACATGTTATATCAAAAAATATATATATATATATATATAGGTTTCTTATTTTTTAGAAAAAATAAACCCCCTTTAACATAATCAAGTCAATGTTATATTGTTTACATGATACCATAATGTCCCATGTCCTTGCCACTGTGACATTTTCAAAATGTTCATTTTAGTCTTTCATACCAACCAATTTTGTACCTATTTGTAAATATTCAACACAAATTTTATATACATCTTGAAACCCTTTAATACAAATTTATATCAGGACTAAAATGGACGTCTCAACTAAATTGAACAAAAAATTGAAAGTATCAAGATCCAAATATGAACCAAAATAATTTGACGGAGACGACCAAAATTATATTTGAACTAAAAAAATTTATAACAAATTGGGATATAAGTATATTGCAGTTTACTTTCAACAACTTTGACGGCCGGCCTCCAATTTTTAAAAAATTTTGTTAGTTATTTAACTACCATGACTTGAAGTTGAAGACGAACAACAATTAACAAACACACTCCATATCGAAAAGAAACTGCAGCAGAAGCCAAACTCTATCGGCCTTTTTTTTCTGTCCAAGTTTTATAATAAATAAATTTAGGTATGGCATCAGAATCAGCAGAGCCAAGCTACTGTAGCGCACATGCAAATCACGTGGGTGCAGGTGATGACGCCGCCGGAGCAGCACCGGCGCCGCCGAGTGTGTGTCCGGTCTGCCGGAGAAACAGAATACTTGTGGGGGTGGCAAGAAGAGTGCCTTGGTTGGTTGGTGAAATTACCGTTGGATTTCTTTCCGGTGGAGTCCTAAGCTTGATCCCTATTAGATTTGGGGTCAATTTCGTCAATGCGTTTCGTGCCTCCTCCAATTCCTCTCTTTTGTCTCGTTTGTTTTCTGCAACCGGTGAAGCCGCCGTAACGGCTGTTATTAGTTGAATCAAAACACAAGGGTTTCAACAGAGTCCCTTTTTTACATAATAATTAGTTGAATTAGAATTATGCTGAAACAGAGAATATTCGCGATTCCATTTTTTTATTTTTTGTTTTTTCTTTTCGATGTTTAAGAAAAATAAGGATTACGTAATTGATTTTATTTCTAGGACAACCTTTCTCATTTCATGTTTCTTTTTTTAGATTTTTAACAAAATTTGAAATTTAAAATTTTGTATCAAGCTTTTATTTTATTTAACCTAAAATTTTAGAGAAATAACTAGAAACAAAAATGTCGATATATCTCTTTACGTAGAAGATGATATACTATATATGGGGAGAAAAAAATTCATGTACGTACTTGTTTATGTACACTATAATTGCCTTTATGAATAATTTTTTAATATGAGTGGATCTCACGTAATTTTTAATACGATACTGATGTGACAAACAGTGAATGGAAGGAGTATTCATATTTTCCATATATACTATATAAATAATCATTTCCTCTCTCTCTTTCTTGATTTTTTCACCAACTTTCTTGTCACTTAGGAATGTTCATGGTGCAGGCAAGGATGAAGAAGTTTTCCCCATCGTTGGCCCCATTTAATTTTATATCCTTACGAAATTTCACTCGAAATTTTATGAGGATCGAACAAGATTCTCGACCATAAATAATTTCCAGCCTATGATTGTTATTATTTTAAATAACTTCTCATTTAAATAATTTTTTAAAGTAAAATTTAGTTAAATACTCAATTCTCAATAATAATCCCTTGTTTACATTGTTAAATTCAACTCCTTTAAAGGAAACAAAAAATTAAATGCTCAAGGATTACACAGATATACACACACGAAGTGGGGACGAGGACAAAATTTCTCTCATCCTCATCCAGCTGGAGCCTAAACAGGAATTTCACGTATGCCCTTTAGAATGGTCCCAAAAGGATTCCATTTATAATTTTATTTTTTTTTTTGTAATTTAAAAATAAATTACGAATTTAGTTCATGTAGCAATAACTCTCTAACATTGAGGCTTGCAAATATGATTTTTTACTGGGCCGGCCCATGTACCAGCCCAATAGCAATGTAGAAAAAACCCTAGAACATCGTCAGCCAGAGAGAACCTGAAACTAAAATCCTTAAATCTGAAAAACTGATTCGAATCGAGGAAGAAGATGAGACCTCTAGACGAAAAAGAAACGGGCCTAGTATTCGAAAAGCTGTTCAAATGCGAATGTAGTATATATGAACCAAACTTGGTCGCTGTCGAAAAACCTGCATCGGAATTCACTCATGGCATGAGCTTCATCTAACCATCCAGTCGCTCTTGAAGACTTAGACCTTATCAATTCTTTAATATGCCTCCTATTGTTATGCTAATCTGACATAATCAATGTAATATACTTGAGATTACAATATGTATAAAGAATGAAAAATACTATAGGTTAAAACCACTTGATACTTTTACACTATATAACAATTGACCATTTGTACCTTCAAAAGAAAAAAAATTGACAATTTGTAGTTTCATTATCCAAAGATGAAAAAAGTCATAGGAGACATTTAACCAAGTTGAAACCTTAGCTTTTTTTTTTTTTTTTTTGAGAATTAAAGATTACAAAAACAAACTAAAGGAGATCCTTTTGAACTAACTCTAATATCCACCAAGAAAAACCTTAACTTTAAAAGAACTCACCAGAGACAGAAAAGAACTATTTATTAAAACAATGGTCAAAGCGAGCATAACTTACCGGTAATTGACATATATCTCCAACTAAGAGGTTATAAATTCGATCTCCACCCTACATGTTGTACTAAAAAAACGATCAATACATCTATCATGTGATTAAAAAAGTTTGATTATATCTTATTATACTTGATACTTTAATTTATATGCCTTATTGTGCCATTTCAGAACGTGCGTGTGAAGAAAAAAAAATCAAAATCACTAAACACTAAACACTAATTTAGATTGGACTATTTTAGATTCAAAAAGTGTAAGAGACATTGAAAATTAAGCGGTTTTAAAATATTGAATCTCCACCAAATATTATGATTAAAATAAATTCAATTATGTCATATTTTATGCTCAATTTGTCTTATTTTAATAAATCTAACTCATTTATCACAAACCTATTTCATTTCTTCCGACCTTGGTAAGAAAACTCTGTTCGACGAGAAATTCAATAAGAGAAAATTCGAATTAATGAACTTGTATGTATATTTATGTCTGTGAGTGTTACAATCTCTAATGTATAATTCTCTGATTAATTCTCTCAGCCGTGAACTTTAATTCAAGGGCTTGTGAGCTTGTTCTTGAATTAATGGTTGATGCCTTCAGCTTCTTGTTTGTAGAAGGATCTTTGAAGTCTTCTGCTTTTGAAGGTTTTGACTTGTTGATGAAGTTCTTCGGATTGTAACTTGATGAAGATTTTGTGAGGTATTCGGCTTTGAGCTTATTGAAAAATCTTTGAAGTCTTCGACTTTGCGCTCGTGAAGTTCTTCGGCTTTGCAGCTTGTGAAAGTTTTTCGGCTTGGCAGCTTGTAAAGTGCTTCATCTTTGCAGCTTGTTGAAGTTCTTCGAGTATTGTTGCTTGGGGAGAGAAGATCCAATGTTCTTGAAGTCTGTTCTGACTTCTTCTTCTTTCTTCTTTCTTCTTCTTTCTCTCCTTTCTTCTTGCCCCAAAATCAGAGGTGTCCTCCTCTATTTATAAAATCTTTGTGGGTCTTATTGGGTCATGGGCTTAATGAGTCATGGACTTGAGCCCAGTCTCTTCATGGGTTTTGATCCAATTAGTGTTGATTTCATCCGACAACCATAAACGAGACATGTGACACAATTTAATTTGCCGATTTAAAATTAATTTAGGACACGTGTAATCATATCCAAAATGTAATTTTAAATTGTGATATGGCACTTAGTGATGGACCGAAATTTCTCATTCAACAGACCCAATATAATATTTGAGATTAAGAACATTATGGAAACAAGAAACAAAACCCTATATATAAAGCAACTTGACTCTCCACCACAAAATAATCAATCTCCACCCAATACCGCTATGCGATTAAAAAAGTTCAATTATGTCTTATTGTTTCCTTTTTTAAAGACAACATGCGATCCATACTTTAAATTATATGTCTTATTGTACCACCTAACATTGTTAATTCATTCTACAGAAAATTTCAAGTAACTGGTTATTTTCAATGAAAAAGTCTCAGAAATGTTGAATCGAGCGAAGTCTTAGCTTTAAAATAGCTTACAAACTCTCTCTAATCAAGGTAGGTCATTTCTCGAAAAACTATATGTTAAAACAATTTGACTCTCCACCAAGAATAATCAATTCATCCAATATCATGGATTAAAAAAATGATTATGTCTTATTGTACTTAATTCTTTAATTTATATGTCTTATGGTACCATCTAACATTATTTCAACCCAAAAAATTTCGCTAACACACCAATTTGGATTAGATTATTTTTCATTAAAAAAGTTTGAGAGACAGTTGCATGCAAGAGATTGCATACCTTTTTAGGATAAAACTCTATCTTTTATATGTGTAGAGCATTGAAAATCATGACTTAATTTGTCACCGTGACTATCGTACCTGTCATTCAACAAATTTTCCAGCAATTGGAAGAATCTCTAACAGCAGAATCGTCCTCTCGAATTCTCACCAATAGAATCTTCCCAAGTTAGAACCCAATTGAGCTCTTATTCGAGACACATTGATCCTTCTTATGTGTCATTAGCATGTCCGAGTTGAAACCCAGACACATTTGCCTTTACAATGGAGAACCACATATTGGCGTTGGTTTCGACTCATAACAATGAGTAACACAAAACCTATATTTACAATTTTGTTAAAGGGAAAAATAATAATTTACCAACATGACAACTTTTTTCTCTCATAAAATGATAGGTCATTTTTGTATTATTGACAAAGCATATAGTTGTATATTTGTGCAATTTTTTAACATATTTTATAACTTGACAAATATGCTATTATCCCAATTGATAAAGTATATAGTTGTCATACATTTGTAGCTTATTTTAATGTAAATGTCTCAAAACTCTCACCACATGAAAATCGCCCTTCGTTTGTACAATGACACCAGACGAGACGTGGTCCATATAATTAAAATTTAAATTCAAGTTTTTCTGTTAACCCACAAGAAACTGGCAATAACACTAAATAACAGTGGCAATAACACCAACTTGTGATGGATTAATTTAATTTACAATAGAAAAAGCTCTCTTTAAAAGGGGCTTCACATTTTTCCTACTTCTCATTAATTCCTCTTTCAAATATTAATTATATAAAAAAAAAACCAATAATGGCATTGAGAAGGGATTCCCTGACCTTAGAGATCAACGTGGTGTCCGCTGAAGGGCTCAACGACGGCAAGGAGTCGCCGGAGATGAAGCTATACGCCGTCGTTTCGGTGGCCGGCGATGCCGAGATAGAGCAAAAATCCGAGACCTACGTGGACGCAGAAGGCGGCGGAAACCCACAGTGGAACTTTCCGATGAAATTCATTGTGGAGAAAAGCGCGGCCAAGAAAGCCCTCCACTCTGAACTTGCCTTCTCTCTGAACTGCAAAAATGGAGACTGTGAGGTGGGCCAGGTCAAGGTGCCGATGTGGCAGCTTATTATTGGACAGGCCGGCCAGAATTTTTTTGCAAACTCCTCCGATAATAATAATGGTAATAATAACATGCAATACGTTTCGTTTCCAGTGAAGAAGACTAGTTCGGGAAAAATGGAGGGGGTGCTGAATTTCGGATATAGATTTGAGGGTTCAATGGCTGTGATTCCGCCACCTGTAACTGCAAGGAATTTTCCAGTTAATAAGCCTGCAACTGATCGTGCTGCTACTCCGGTGCCACAGCCACAATCTGATCAAGGACAGTTTCACGAGGGTTCAGGTCTATTTTTCACCTTTCTTTTAAAATTTTTAGCTAAATTCAAAATTACAAAAAAAAAAATTAATTATAATATATATATATACACTTTTTATTAGTTTTCAAAATTTCCGATTTTGAAATTGTAATACTTAACTAGTCAAAAAGTAATTGTTGAAAACTTGACAAACAACACAGAACGTTGTAAGTTCAGTAAATTTAATTCATATATTAGATATTTAATAGAAATTAAACTTAAACGATAAACATAGAACCTCCTACTACGATACATGTTAACGATAAATAAATTACCACTCAACTCAAAAGTTTAGCAGTGGGATGGATAAATTTAATTCATATATTGGATATTTAATATAAATTAAACTAAATTTTAATTTCAATGAAACGTAATAATGACCTTTTCTCTTTCATATAACCAACCACCAGCATTTCCAGGGCATCCAAATTGCGAGCATATATGTTCCCATGAAATTGGACATGCGCAGCCATTCGGGCAACGGGCTAGAAAGAAAAGAGCAGCAGTGTCAAACATGGCAGCCAAGATGGCAACACTCGTCACCGGTGGGCTTATAATTAAAGGTTTGACCGGCGGATTCGGTTCCTCCTCCCAGCCTCCGCCGGATGGCTCAGACGCAGGCGCTGAATACACCCCACCAGACGAAGGCGACAACGGCGACAACGACGATGACTACGATGATTTCTGTTCGTTTATGTAACTCTATTACTAAGATGGTCATTGTTGGCAATTTGAGTGTTTAAAATTGTAAAACTCTTTTCATGTGATTGTGTTCGTGGGCAATAAAAAATTGATATTGTTTTAGCTTTTTTTTAAAAATATACAAACTTTCTCATCAGTTTTTACATTTTTCTCTTCTATTTATCAAAATTTGAATGCGGCTAATAAACACGATAATTGATCCCTAAATTATTTAGGGTTTGAATCACCTTTTGATTCTGAACTCAACTCAACTGTTACTGCTTGCTTGTTGTAATTTAATTTCTAAATATTTCTAAAGCTGTTCAAATTCACATAAACAACCTCCCGACCCCGACCCGACCCGACCCCGACCCCGGGACGCTACTTCTTCCACCTCCAAAGGAACGAAATCTATTACGTGAGTGATTCACTTGTGGCTAAAGCCAACATCGGAGATGTCGTTTTTGTACGGAAACTACGTTTTGAGAGGCGGATTGGGGAGAATTATGGAGAATATTGTATCTGGCGATGGCGTTGTAGTTTATTCGATGCCCGATGTGCCGTTATGGTTCGGTGTGGCGGCCAAGTCGATGCAGGATAGTAAGAAGTTCGATCCCAATCGAATCATGGTGCTTCATCAAGTTGATTATAGGGAGTACAATGGAGTCCTTGAGTATCTTGGTTAAAGGTATATGTCAATTACCATTGAGCTATACTCGCTTTGGCCAAGATAGTCAAATATTATTGTCAAAACTAGAGTATTTTGTGTTATCGAGATAAATGGAGGTTTAGGTTACGTAAACTCTATTAACTATCTTTAAATTATTTTATACCTATTTCACTCTAAGATAGTACAATTTGTGAAATTTGATCCAAGCACATGGATAAAAACTAAACTCAAATTATATGCATGAACTTTAAATTTTTAAAATTATAAATACAAAAATTAAAATTAGGTCTAAAAAAAGTAATAATTTAATCCGATTGAATTTGAAGATAAGTTTTAAAAGGGTGAAAAGTATATGTTTAGCTAATAAAATTGTATTTCTAAATTCTAGTTGTGTTTGGTTAAATAATTATTATTATTAAAAAAAAACAATAACCCACCATTAAATTTTTTGAAGTAGAAGATAATATAAATATAGGGGATGTTTTTTTTTTCAAATTAATAGCTATCAAATTTTTAGCACTAGCCATTCATGATTTTCTCTTTTTTATTTTTTATTTTTTATTTTCTATTTTCTATTTTCTACATTTTAGAAACAATTTTATTGATATATGAAATTATAAAAAGGTGGACCAAAACTCCCATCAAAGGGGTAGAAAAAAATAATAGAAAACCCCTCTTCAATTGGACAAAATTTATTTTTTTTATAAATAAAATAGGACAAAAAGTGTTAAATTAAAACTAAACTTCAACTATTTAAATGATTCGCAAGAAAAGCGATCCTTAGAATATGATTATATAAATAATAGAAAATAGTGTCACTTCCTATTTCCTTTTTTTGCAAGAGTCACATCATATTTCCATTGGCTTAGAAATAAGGTAACTTAAATATTAAATTCATTAAAAATTGAAGAATGAATTGATGTTTCAAAACTTTTTGAATTAAAGAAAAAAAATGTAAAATTCATCAAAATCAAAATTATATTTTTAGAACTTTTATTCAACTTATGTTTTAAAATTATTATTTTTCAATCTCTGAGACATCAAAATCAAAATCTCTCGTATGTAAAAAAAATTAATAATAATAAAATAAAATTTGTTGATGGCGAAATTTGGAGAGGTCCACGTAAGTGTCTTTTGAAGGGGTGACCATTAAACAAATGAGTGTGCAACAATGATTCTTGACACCAGTGCAGGGCACCACCTAATACTCTCCGACGATCAAGTTAGTAATCGCAAGGAGAGGAAGAACCATAAGCAATTTGTTATATTAGCTAGTGAATTTTTCACTTAACGTCCTAGCAATTGTGGTATTTCATCCCTTTTATAGGTGTTGAAGTCAATCAAAGAGGACGCTTGGTGTGTGGCGTGGTGGGGTCAACAACGTATGAATTCTAACGGACCGTTAGAGAACATTTGTGGCACCTGGTAGCTTCATACACAATCCAACGTGTATTATTTATGCACGTGGTTCAAACACACGGTCTTTAAATTGGAGATATGTGCCTTAATCGGTTGAGCTATATTCAAATTGGGTGTACATCAATTATTAATCCATCGTTAAATTCACTCAAACCTACCAACGAATTTTTTTGACATTTTGGAAGCTTAGAAATATTGGCATAAGATGCAAGGGGAAAGACTAGTATAAAATTAAAGTCAACTTTTTTTTTTGTGAATTTATGCACATACAAGCATAATATAAAAGATTACAAATGTCACATCCAGTAAAATTGCATATCGAGAAAATTGATTTCAGGTATTCATTGAATATAATCAAAATTTTGATGATTATTATCTTTTTATGTATTATCCTTTTCATTTTCATCATGAAAGATTTAAGGTATGTAATCTCTTTTCCCAATTTTGTCCAATCAAAGGAATATATCCTTCATTCCATTGTTTACTACTTTATTCTAATTTAGAAAGAAAAGATCAAAATGCAAATGCCCATCTCCATTACTTTCTTATTTCTTATTTCTTTCTTTTTTTTAATCAAAGTTAGGCACAAACCCTACCACTAGTTTTGTGCATTATTCTCATATATTAATGTTAATTTCATAATATTTTTGTTTCTTATATCTTTGTTTCTCATTTTCAATTTTTGAAAAATAAGTATTGGGAAACGTTCCTACTTTTTGTTTTTCGATTTTAAAAAACGATAAATTTTGAAAACGTAAAAATTAAGGACTCATTTGGTAACATTTCTATTTCTTGTTTTCAATTTTATTAAGAAACCTAAGCATTTGATAATTATGTATGTTTCTTATTTCTCATTTTTTCGAAACATTCCGAAAATTGTATAGAAATTTGGGAAACTACACAGGCAAGTTTTTGTTTCACCTTCTATTTCCAATTTTTTTCCAAAACATAAATAAATAAATAAATATTATTTTATCATTTAATGCATAATGAATATCAAAATAAATACATGTAACATAAATATATGTTGAATATTTAACTTGAAATTTCAATTTTTATATAAAATTTTTAAAGTACAATAAATGGGATGGGGGATTCGAACTTATGATCCCTCGAGACAGGTGACAATTACCGTTAAAGCTAAGCTCACGTTAGCATTTTAATTAAAATTTTAGAGAACAAGCTACTACAACAATAAGTAGTTGCCGAACATATTTATGTTTAAAAAAAGAAGAAACCATTACTAAACACAATTATATTTTTCTTGATTAAAAAATTAAAAAAAATGAGAAACAAGAAATATGAAGGTTACGAAATGGGCCCTAAGTTTTTATTAATTCCTCCTAATTTTCTGGAAAAATTCCCACATATATAGCATTTTATTTATGGGCAAAAATTCCCTCTCCTATAATAAAATATATTATGAACACAAACTTACCCAATTAAATTTTTAGTGTATTTTTAATGGCAATAATGGAGAATAAGTTCATATTTAGGTAGAGGGGACATAGTAAAATTAAAAACTCAGATACCAAAACTTTGAAATAAAAAAAAAAATTGATGTCTTTTTTAGAAATTTTTATAATATTACTTTGTTGTGAAAAGAACAATTGGAAATTTTCTTTTGAGTAAAAAATGTTACTTGAAAAAGATATTTATGTTTATGATTAGTTATAAAATGTCTTGAAACTTCACTTCCTTTGTGCTTCTAGAATCTGTTGATTAGTCCTTTTGGTATTTTAGTCCTTGCCTTAAAAAAAAAAAAATTGCACAGTATTGGTCATGTGTAATACATAGTAATATATATTTTTCTTATTACTTGAAGTCATATACAGTATTTATGTACTAAGATTATTAGGGACAGTGTTTAAGCGAAAAAATGCACAACTTTAGTTCAGCTCGAACCCTGCTCTTGCCCCGACCTGAAGCGCTAAGGAAAGACCTGCACAAAAGGATAAAATCTCCGACGCTCAAGTCAGTAAGCAGGTCGTTCAGACTCAATATTAAGTTCGAGGAGAAAAATCCTTACCTGCTGGTGAAATGAGGTCATCTATTTATAGGTTTAGGTTCCGACAGCCGGTTACCTTGGTTGGATTTGAGGTCGGACGTGTCGGGTTAAAGCAGATCGAACTCAAACACATCCTTGGAGACACTGAACGAATGCTTTAATAAGAAGTGGGGAACACTCATCTCGGAAAGGGTCCGAGATAGAGCTAAATAAAGTCGTTCTTATAATCTTCATATTGACAACAAGTCCCCATCGTCCTCGTGGCAAAGAAATATTTCTCCCCAAGTAGATAGGAGTAGAAATTTTCATAAAATGAGAGCAAAATTTTACCATAAGTTTTTATTATATAGATAACTTTTAGTATCAATCTACTGCTAACTATCATTATATTTTTTGGTTTCCGATGATAATGAATACTTGAAGATTTTTTTAAATTTATAACAACACATCAAGAACAATAAAGTTTCAAAAGTACTTCTCATTCTAACATACGTATTTCTCTATATTTAAATATATATTAGAAATTGAGAATAACTTTTTAACCTCTTGCAAATAATTTATTAAACATGAGTAAATTAGAAGAATTTTGTTTTGAAAAAAAAAATCCTCGAGATTGAGTAGAGTTCTAGAGAAGAAGCCCAACAACAAATCAATAATAATTATTTTAATTTTCACCTCTCAATCTCTATCCATGTAACTTTTGAATCAATAAGAAACCTATTGAAGTGATATTATTTCTTTTTTTTCCTTTGTTATATATTTCTATTTCTAGTGAGCGATCAAAAGGTAAGTATTCTTTATTTGTAATTAAATAAAATAATCATATTATGACAACTAGACACCTATTTTAGATTAGTTTGTATTTATCCTCCTCTTCATAAACATATTGTGAACACTCGAAGATTCTATTAAATTAATAATAATTTATCAACAACAAATAAAGTTTCTCATTCTAACACATATTCTCTATATTAAAAAATATATACATATTAGAAATCGAGAATAACTTTTTGAAATCTTTGCAAATAATTTATTAAAAGGAATGAACATGAGTTAATTAGAAAGAATTTTGTCAATTAAAAAAAAACTTGGGATTGAGTAGATTTCTAAAGAAGCCAACAACAAAGCAATACTATTTAGTGATTATTATTTTAATTTCCATCTCTCTCCCTATATATATTTCGAAAGCAATGTCCAAAATCCCAACAGCCAAAAATCCCTCCTCTTCAATTGATCAATTAATCCTCTTAATTGATTGATTTCTCTCTCTCTCTCTCGAGTCTTAAGAGCTTAAACTATGTCCGGCGTTTGGGTGTTCAAAAACGGCGTCGTTCGGCTGGTGGATAAAAACGAGGCGGCGGACGGCGGCCAGCGGGCGGCACAACTTCGCCGGAAAGTTCTGGTGTACATTCCGACGGCGGAGGTGATGACGTCATACGCCGGGCTGGAACAGAAGCTGATGACGTTGGGTTGGGAGCGTTATTACGATGATCCGAATATGCTGCAATTCCACAAGAGATCAACGGTCCATCTCATCTCTCTCCCAAAAGACTTCGCCAAATTCAAATCCATGCACATGTACGACATCGTCGTCAAAAATCGATCCCACTTCGAAGTTAAAGATGCCTAAATTAATTAACCATAAAAAAAAAACAAAAACAAAAACAAAATTCTCTCCCATCTTTTATTTTAAGGTTTTTTTGTTTTGTTTTGTGTGATCTCGCCTTCTCATTTTCGACTACAAAAATTATTCAACCAGACTGTCACAACAGCGTGACGGTATATTCCCAGATGCATATTCTCGAATATGTCTGTTGTCAGGTGTGTGTTGTTCCAGTCACTCAGGTTGATTTATATTCTCTTTCACTTTTATTGGGGTTTAGTTGGGTACTATGGTTGTGAGAATAAACAATAAGGTTGGTTTGATTTTATTTTGTTTGAGAGATGTTGTGCCTATGATGTCAAGACTGATTGTGTATTGAAGACTTGAAATTTAACTTTATTTGAATAAGATTTTATCATTTTGTCTGAAGTTTTCTATTTTGGAACATTGTGATTTGGATGTTTCTTAATCTAATATATATGTTGAGGGGGAAAAAAAAAGATAGACAGGGCTTTGGATTTAACTTAATTATTTTTGTTTCTCATTATGGGAAATTAGTTATATATAAATTATATTAAATTATTATTACTTTATCCAAAATTTAAAATTATGAGCTTTGTAACAAACTTATCCTTTGGTACTCAAAAAAAAAAAACAAACAAACTTATCTTTTTTAATAGTAGGAAGAATAACAATAATGTAAAATATGTATAGAATGGGTTACTTCTTTTTTGCTTTTATTATGTTACTTTTAAAATAAAATACTAGATCAAACCAATAGCGATGTGCATTTTTCAGAGTATTAAACTAAAAGGTTTACTCTATTAAGCTAAGTTGAGTGGTTTTGATTGATTCAGTTACACTTTATTAACAATTTAGATTGAAATAAATATTCGAATTTTGTTTTTATTTGGTCGTCAAATTTAAAAAATTCAGCCAACTCTAATTAAGTCGAGTAACGTTCAACTCAACTCACAGACCAATTAAAAACAAAATTTAAACTTTAAGTACCAATTAAAAACTAGAATCAAACTTCGAGACCAAACATTTCACTCTTGAAATTTCAATGAACGAATTGAAACTAAATTTTTAAGTTGAGACCAAAATTGATGGAGTTTTTAAACTTAGAGACCAAACATGTATTTTACTCCATAAATATTACTTAAAGTTAGGGATTAGAATTCCCTCAAAAAAAAAATAAATAAAGTTAGGGATTAGAACATTAATTTATTTTTTCTTAGGAAATTTATAACTTACATAAAAAAAATATAATTTAGTATCATTGATAAAACTAATGTAGCGATAGTTTTAATTTTCATGCAAATATTGACAGCGACAAGGCATCTGAATAAGAGGGGATCTCTCCCTCTCTCATTTCTAAAGCAGGCATGCCCTTGAACCAAAACCCATCTAATTTGAATAGATGGGTCATCTTCCTCTGTGTTCAAATTGAAGTGAAGTAATTAACCTTTTTTTTTTTTTTTTTGCATTATCGTTTATTATCATGTAATATTTATATTCTAATTTCAATTGAAAATTTTTTTTACGCAATTAGTTTAGAAACAATACCGTTAGGTTTTGGCAAAATATTAGAATTGAGGTTTATCCGAAAGATACAACGAGAGAGTGTGCTTACCAAGTAGGTAGAAATTGTCCCACGTCGAAAACTACAATGAGTAGGTGTATTCCAACTTTTATAAAATGAGCTTAGGGACTTGGGTTTTAATCACCTCAATTAAAACATAAGCATGTTACACCAGCTCTAGTTAACTGAACAATATTTGTTTTGAGAGAATGTTTTGTGTTTTTTGAGAGTGTTTAGTAATAATTTTTTACATAGTGTCCTGATTTTTTCTCCAACTTATTTGGTTAAATTATAAGTTTGATCTCTCAATTTTAAGATTGTGTCTAAAGAGTGTTGAATAAGTTCTTGGACTTTTTGTTTTGTGTTTAATAAGTTTTTCCTTAACTTTTAAAAAAATGTGAGCCTATTAACTTCAATTATGTATCTAAATTTCTAATAGATCTTATCCGTTTTAATTTTGTGCCTAATAAATTCTGATTTTTCAGATAGGTTTTAAAGATAAAAATCTATTAGGCATTATATAGTTTTAAGTTCAAAGGGTCGTCTATTAAAAGTAACATTGAAAGTTGTTAATAACTTATTAAACACTTTTTAAAGTTATATGTTCCATTAGACAATTTTAAAAGTTTAAAGATCAAATTATTTATAATTTATTTTTCCTTTTCTCATTATTTAAAATTAAAATTTTACAAAATCTTTATTGACTTTCAAATCATACTTTATTTTTTTCATAAAAGTCCGTCAAACTATTTCCTTTATACTACTTTCTTTTAGTAGTTTGGTTTTCGCTTTCAAAATCAAGAGGAAATTTGAATATGTAAATGCCTTAATAAAGAATTCCAAATAGGAATTTCCTCAAAAAAAAAAAAAATATATATATATATATATATATATATATATATATTTTCAAACGAATTTCCTCTATATTACTTATACTTTACAACGTGATTCTTATAATTTTCTGGAGGACAAAGGATGAAAAAAGAAAATTAAAAAGAAAGAAAAAAAAAAGGAGGGTTAGTTAAGATATGACTTATTACCACGTGGCAATTCCATTTCGTTGAGATGAAAATCTTTTCTTAGTAATGTAAAAGAAATTGATCCCATTCTCTTAATGGCCAATTATGTAAGGAAAAAAATATCAACTTTTACCTATGAAGTTGACATATTGTATTGTATCAATTTTTGGTCTAACTTAGTTAAAATAAATAAATAAAATAAATAATCTGTCTTAAACTTTCAATTTCATCGAATCACCCTAATCGTGGATAAACGTTGCAACTTTTATTACATGTAAGAAAAAGAAAAAAATTCACCAAGTTTAATGAGCATAAAATCAAATTTGATCCCGGCACAAAATAAACCATTTTATAACTCTATCAAAATTCATGCATTTAAAAAAAATCAATTATAATGTTGTTTTTCTCTAAAATTCTATCCATTCGGTTCAAATATATTTTATAATTTATTGAATACACTTGAGAATATTTTTCTTAATGATTATATTATTTGGTAAAAAAAACTTATTAAGAGGTAAGAATGTGACCCTTTTCAAATTTAACATCAAGATTGTAACAGTTAACTAAGTTTTATTGTGAAAATTGGTACAGCCGGTTAAGTTGAATAAAAATTGAATTTTTTTCACTTATTTTAAAAAACTTGATTGACCGATTAGATTTACATTGTGGTAATATTTTATTCTGATATAATATCATATCAAATATTTAAAAAATTGAATGATAGTATATACCAAAATATCATCCGACCTATTTAGTATCAAATAGCAAGGACTACGAGAAATTTCTCTCATTTATGATGCATTGGTTAGACCAGCACTATTATAAATTCTAATGCTCCAACCTCACGTTAGTCGTTTGTCTCCATCGCCCCCTATGATCCAGACTTGGTAGTACTCCGTCGCCAGTTCAGTTTCTTTTTCGGCCTTTGTCAACTCGTTTTTCTCTGAGTTAGCTAAGGACTATCTTTTTTGGAAAGGTTGCCTAATGACTATCATACAAAATAAAACGTGTTCATTACTAATGCTTAAATTAATCAGCAAATATCAACTTTTAAAAAATTATCATATTTATAATCATTTTTTAGAAAAAAAAATCTGTAACATACAATTACTTTTAAAAGAATATATATATTTACAATTTTTTTACAAGGAAAAAAAAGAACAAAAAAAGGAAACCATTCATTAAAGTTGTTAAAAAATATATATATATTCAATAAAGAGAAATGAAGAAAAAGAGAACCAACGATAGAAAATTTTGAAGATAACTAGATAAGTAAACTAATAAATTACGATTAAATCCAAAAACTTATTCTGACGAGTCACTATAAATTAAATTTTTTTAATTTATCAATTCCAACACATAGTTATCAGAAGGAATAATATTAGAGTTCGATCACGTAACCTCCTACTTTAGTGTTAAACTACCATTGAATCAAAATTTTAAATTAATGGATTATGATAAATTTAATATATTTTTGCTAAAAACATATTTAAATCTAAATATAAAGCAAAAGGTTTTCTTCCATCAAACTAAACATAATTAGTTTCTTCGACCAAAAGATTAGAGGTTAGAATTCTCACATGTAGTTTAACCTTTTGATCATCCTAATAACCCAAGCTCTATTATAAAAGAGGAAAAAATGCACCCAATAAAATTGAAACTTACATGTATAAAAATATATCAATGTTGAAGGGAAAGCCCATTGATCTTACAGACAAGGAAACACAAGCCTACAACTTTCCCCTTTCAATTCAGCCCTTCTCTCTCTCTCTACAGTACAAACTAATTGGAGCAGTTGAATCCATGGCAGATGGAAACCCAAATTATGAGCACAAGAGCTAACAATATCCCAAGAACAACTAGCTTTATCTTCATATTCTGATACCACATCTTCTTCCTCAGTTTAGTTCCTTGCCCTCTGTAAGTCCGAGCCTGTTGATATCAGGATAAATTCGATGATTCTCGGGTCTCGTTCGTTTATACTGATATAATATGCGCTATTAAAATGGCGGGGTTCAGTCGATTTACCTGCTCCCGAAGACTTTCCGTCTTGTCAGCAAGAGAATTGATGTTGTCCCCTCTCTCAAATGCCTGAAAGGACATGGAAAGATCTCATAAGGATTATGGTGAGAGAAAAAGAAGTGAGGGAATCTCGACTTTGTCAAAAGGATGATGAACAGGCGTAGATGCTCAAGGTTTAATTGGTTGGTTCAGCGTCGGGTTTTCGCAAAGGTCGACGTTGAACTGACTCAGTCTGCAAGAATTGAAAAACTAAGTAAAATGGATCTACCTTGAACGGTGAACTCACTACCCAACTGAAACTAACTACCAAAACCAACCAAATCGACAAAACCAAAGTTAATGACTTCTGACTAACAAACATAGTCGAACAGTTTGGTTTGGTTCGATTCGATTCAATAACTTACACCACAATTAGATATCTACCATGTTTGATAGATAAATCATCCACCACAAAATGAAACTCCAAGAAGCATTTTCAGTTTCACACACACATTAGCTAAGCAAATTATATTGAAGATTTAAGGTATGCAAAAAATATGCATAAGTATTCAATTTTATGACTCTCTTTCGATTATGCCAACTCCTCGTGGTGATTATCCTCGAACCGAAGATCTAAATAACAAGATGACAATGATAAATTTCATGTGGTAAAGATTAGAGAGACAAGCGATGCAGAACATTTCCAGATGCACAAGCGTATCATTTACCTTGTCGAGATTCTCCAACATTATACTCCTAACTTCCGATACTTGTGCCTTCACTTTTATCAATTTTTCAATCTCTTCCGCATGTTCGATGATATACTTCATGTGTTCTTTCATAATTGGCCTGAAAAGAGCCAGTGAGAGTATGTATCTTGATATGCTTCACTCAGGCAAACATACACATACATGTTCGAAATCAAGCTTTTCAAGTACGGACTTACCCGAAATCCTTATTGAGACTTTTTGCAACAGCAGTATCGGCTTTGCCTCCCCCATATCTTTTCTTAAAGTCGGCTTTCATCCGTTCCAAAAAGGCTATGGAAATCTGCTTACTGAGAGATTCTTTCGCCACGACACAGTAAGCTGCAAAACTCCATGAAGGCACCATATATATGGGGTTAAAACAAGAGAGATTTTCTTGAACTTACAAACAAAGAAGGAAGAAACAAAAATTTCACAAATTTGAAACTTAGAAACTTCATGTTTTGATGTCATATTTGAAAGCCATTCACAACAAATGATAAAATTACAAAGCACTTATGACATTTTACAAACATTCTCACATTGAGAACCTGGAAGTAGCTAGTTACGTTTCTGTTTCTTAGTTCTCTGTTTTTAGAAAAATTATGCTTCATTAACTAACACTTTCCTTTGTTTGGCCATGTATACTTCAAAAACAGTTCTAAATTCTTAGCCAAATTTTGAAAGCTAGAACAACTTTCCAAAAATATTTTCTTAATTGCAACCCGTAAAGTGAAGTTTCTGCACAGAAGCTCACTTCACCTAAGCGAAAAATCCGCAATCAAGCAAAATCAACAACACAGTACAGTTCCAAATTCGATTTCCCCTAATGATTTCGTGCAAATTAACAAGAAATTGAAAGCAAATATTGTCAAATAAGAGAAACTCAATCGTCATTGGACCAGATCCAGCCATTTATAGCTGGAATTCGATTTTCCCCGCTCGGAAAATACCGAAATCGAAAAGTAAAGAAATCAAAGTCAAGAAGTGGCCATAAAGCATTCTTACCATAACCATCTTCGACGAGGAAATTAAAGGTGTGGTGGTCGCAATTGTAAGTGAACTTATTGTTGGAAGAAGTAAGTTTCTGGAGACACTGATTCGCAATCGCCGGGAAGTTTCCGGTGAACTCGGTGTACTCGGCCAAGATCATGGTTCCTCTGGCCACGAAGCTGTAGATGAACGAGTCCTGACTCATCTTCTTTTGCGGCGGCGAGTGACTGAGTGACTGAGTCAACTCGGACGAAGAGGAAACAGGACGAAATCCAGCGAGATCGCCGTGTTGGAAAGAAAGGAGAAAACCACTTTCGTTCGCTTAATAAATAAAAGGCCGTGTTTGGTTTTTTTTTTTCTTTTCCTCCTTTACTTTCAGAAGAAGAAATGAAATTCCCCAATTGATTATTATTTTTATTATCTATTTATTTTAGTACACTTTGATTAATATTATTATTAGTGGTAGATTTGGTCACTTAGGGAAGGTCAGATAATCAAAGATTTGGTCCTCAGTTTACGTAATGGTGTCGTATAATAAGAACTTAAAAGTGGCAAATAAACAAATAACTTTCGGCAATAAAAAAATAATCAAATAATAGCATGTTCGGCTTTTAAAAATAATAATAATAATAATAATAATAGAATGTTCCGGATTGATGTAGTCTTTATTCGAGTGCAACATATAGGATAGGTCAAACTCACCTCCTTTTAATTGGAGATATATGTCAATTACCATTAAAACAAACATAGTTTAGCGGTAATTGACATATTTTAAATACGTCCTAACCATTACAACATAATTAATATTTTAAATACAAAGGCTGTGTCAAATATATCATAATATTTGCGAATGATAATTAATTTTTAAAAAAATTGTAAACATAATTTTAGTCATGTGAAATAACTTCCAAATACATCTAAAAATCAATTTTATCTTTTACTTTAATTGAATTATTTAATTCCAACGTTTCTAACGACTTAGTTGGTGTATTCTTTTAATTTTTAATAATTTAGTATTTAAATTTTAGTGTGCAACCATTTAGTCATTGTAGTTTAAAATTTGTATTGACTTAGTCAATATCTTAAAAAAATTGTTGTTAATATTTAATAGGATTTCCTATATATGTAGATGACTAGTGACAAAGTGTATTTATAAACTTCGAAAACTAAATATTATACCATAAAAATCGACACGCTTAATTTTAATGAGATTTTTCATTGTAGATACTAAATTATTACAGATTTTAAACTATACTAATTAAGTTGTCACATATTAAAATTTGAAACTAAATTATTATCCACTCGATAATACAATAACTAATTCATTAGGAATCAAAATTGATGTACTAAATAATTACTCGATAAAATTATAGGTACAAAAATATTTTTTAACCACCCAATATATTCCAAAGCGTTTGTCTCTCTTTTTTATTGAGTATAAAATGATATGGGGCTTATTAAGACTGAACTAGTAGTTGCAGATGAAAGGTATTAAAATAAATAACAAATGCTGACACAATCTCAATGCTTAAAACATACTTTTTTATTTCTCTCGTCGGGTTGAAATTTTTCTAACTTTATATTTGTTATATATGTTAAAAATATATTAAAATACTCTATACTTCTATTTTAAATATTGTGTTTAATAGATTTATGTATTAACTTGTCACTTGACACTTGACGCTTCTGTAGCATGAAAATTACTATTTTTTAAAATATTAAGTGACAAGTATATTTTGAGTGTATTTAGATATTTAATAGATCTATATATTAGCTTTATCATTTAAAGCTAAAAGCTATATTTGTGGTAGTGTGTGAGTGTTGGATATTAAATTGATACAAATTAAATAATGTCCTAAGACATATAAAATACATAGTTAAAAGTTCATTTACCCAATAAAAGTATTTTAAAGTATAAGAAATAACTGTACACAATCTTGAAAATGCGATAAACAAATAAAGGGAAAAAAAAATCAAAGCATATTTTTATTGAGTTTTTGCGATAAAAACAAGCTATCTTTTAAAAAAACAAAATATTAAATCAGAAATTCTCTCTCTACTTAAGCAAGCAAGAAATAAGTCAAAGTTTAACTACCGCAACTTATTTCATAGCTTTGTTAATAGTAGGTTTAATTCCACGATAAAAGAGTTATGTTTCCAAACTCAACTGTAATTGGCACCTGTCTTTGACTAAAAGGTATCACGAGATAACTTTTAATTCTTCGACACTTATTCATCTTCTTTACTCATATATCTCATTAAAATTTAGACATAATTTCAATCGAATAATAATAATTTTCAAAAAATGCCTGTTTAATTTCGTAAGTGAAAAAAAAAAACTCAAGTTTGCATGAAAATATAGTTGTAATTAAATTACAAGTTTAGTTTTGAATTTTAAAAGTTATCTAATAAATTATACTTCTAATTTTGTATCTACTAAATTCAACCGTAAAAGTGTCAAATCAATCTCTAAACTTTATTAAAATGGATGAATTTATTAAATTTAAAGTTCATTAAACATAAACCATACTTGTCAGCACTTATTTACAGCACTCCAAATTTAAGGACTCTTTAATTTAAAAAGAAAAATACAGAAAAGTTAGACCTTTCTTTTTTTATTGAAAACTTGTAATTTAGCGTATATAATTCATCATTCAAACAAATAATTTTTCATTTATCCGACTACGTTTCTTCAATAGCCCGCCAAAATGCAGTGCACAGAAATCGAATTTCCCGCTTCCATTTCCGCTCGAATCGACGGAACGATGATTCTCCACCGCAATCTCGTGATTGTTCGCTATAAATACTTCGCGCAGCACTTCCGCTAAGAGATTTTTCGAGTTTTGAACGGATGATCTCAAATGGAATTGAGGCGCTCTCGATCCGGCTCCTCGTTCTCTTCCTCATCCAGGTCGGTCTCTCCTCTCTCACTATCCTCTGAAATGTGATTTGTAAGTTCATGTTGTAAATCGGCACCGCGTTTGCGTTTTCATCTTCTATCTCTGTGTCCATGTCGTCCGCTGCTCTATGAGGAAGTCTTTCTTGATTTCTCTATGTTCATCGGTGTTTTTGCGTAATTGCTGTAGTGCCTGGATGCTGCTGTGTCGAGAGAGAATTTTGAAGGAAAACAAGAAAACAGAGGGCGATTCATCGGAGTTTCGAGTGAGTCGATTCCTAACTGACTTGAATTTTCTAATTAGAAATGTTTGCGAATATATATGAAGCTGTTGGAAGCTCGAGATCCGAGCTTATGCTTCCGATTATGAATGCAATCTTCTCGATTGCCAAACACGTATTCCTAAAATAGTTGATCGTTCAAACATACGGTTATTCACGATGATTTAACGAATTAAGTTGAATTTGAGGGAGTAGATTTGCTATGTCGAATTAGTTGGTTAAAAACTCAAAATACATTTCTGGCTCCTGCTGAATTTTGTTTTCTTGACTACTTCTGGCCTCTTCCTTTCTTATTCTTTATTTTGTTTTATTGCTTGCGTTAGTATTAGAGACAGTTTATTGTCCCTTGATTGATTAATCTTGGATTGGTATTCAATCCAAGTTTACTAAATTGAAAACGTTGTTTAATTGCAATTATGATGAAAAGTCGAGAAAAAAAATTTACAGTTTCTAAACAGATTGTGCAAGTTATTTTCGCATTCATAAAATTCAATATCATGATATTATGTCTCTCCATTTAGAATGAGATCGAGGTCCAATTGGCTTGAAATGACGGCATTCCATTTGGTTTATTCTATTTTTCTTGATTCTCAGTCCTTTTGTTTGCTTGTCCACTTGTTTTGATGTAATCCGGCTCATGAAACTTCAAAGAGATTAAAACAAAAAAAGGACAAAGATCAAATAGTAAGTTAAGCATAAGATACTTCATTAACTATTCTCATTGTCGGAATGTTAGGCTCGATGCCAACATCAAAGCTACTGAAGCTCGAGATCTGACCAATTTTGTTCTGATTTTGAGGAACTGTCAAGATTGCCAAACACAAGTTCTCGTTGATTCGTTTGAGGTACGTTAGTTTTGTTATATCATAGATATTAAATGAAACTGCATTATATGAACTGAAGAAGATGATTTTGAATTATCTTTTTATTATTTCAACTCAAGTGACTTCTTGAATTTAACTTAATTTTTTTTTTGTTGCATTATTATGAAAAATTAATTTAAAAGTAGCTTTCAATATTATTTCTTAAAAGCTATTGCTAATCTATGCTTAAAATCTGCTGTTTTGTACTACAAATTTAGTTTTTGAGTTCAAGTAAAGTACAAATTTTCTTTTGTGTAAAATAGTTTATTGATTAAATGTACGTTCATGGTTCATCGATAAATGAAAATTTTAAATTTGTAAGTCAAATGTATTAATTGGACGTCAAAGAATACTCTATTTAACTATTTTAATTTTATTACATCTTTTCTTTGGCCATAAATAAAGCATGTTATGACTTTTACCGTGTTTACATTGCTTTCTCAAAAACATTGACATTGCTTTTAATCTTTATTCTGATTCTTCTATATTCAATGAGAATGATTAAATTTACCGAAGTCTGCTCTTTTAATCTTTTTCAATTTAATGCTTAATATTTTAAGCATAGTTTATGTTTGTCTAGTTGATTAGTTGACTGTTTTAATTAATTAGAAAGCCACTGATGAATAATATATGGTTTTTTTCTTTTTTCATATCTTGAAATTTACTAGAGAAAACATTCTTGTTTAGGTTTTTGTACTTCTCAAAAGTGAAAAGTGAAAATTTTGGTCCATAAATTTTTATTTTTTTTAATCACAATTTAGCATAACAATTCACAAACTAAGTTTCTTGAAATTTAGTCATAAATTTTATATTCAAAATTTTCATTGTGTAAAATATTTGTGTTAAAATTTAGATCAAATTGGTAAAGTACATGGATCAAAACACGTATTTTGAGAGTACTTAGATTAAGAAAAATAAAAATTAAAAGTAAGAAGATAAAAATAGATATTTTGAAAATACATAAACTAAAATAAAGCAAAATAAAAAAAATACAAAGAATCAAAATAGTATTTAAACCTCTTAAATATTGTTTTTTTTTTAAATGAACTCTTAAATAATTGCTACTCTTTATAGTTCAAGTCACGTATTTCTGCAGCGCCCAATTCTTGTATAAATGAAGAATAAGCTTCAGAATTTGTTGGAAATTAATTAGTAAATTGTTTTTTCTATTTTTTGAGTTAAAATTTTAAGAGAATGTATTTGAGAATAGCTGGTCTTAAAAAATTATTTTTTAGAATAATACTTTCCTAAAAGTTTCTACTGTACCTCGCTTTAGTAAACTCTCACAAATGACATTTTTTAGATTAAATTAAGGCTGTTTTTTATTTTTCAAAAATCATAGTTTAAAAGAGTAATTTTAGTGCATACAATAATAATGTCTCGATTTTTAAAAGTAATTTCATTTGGTCTATTTTTTTAATTTATTTTTTTCATGTACTTTCAATTTTAGAATTTTATTAATTTTAGTTTTAAAGTTTTTATTCTAGTCTCTATATTTTTTAAAATTGATTATTTTTTCCTTTATTTTCACTTTTATCTAATTTTTTTCCATCACTTTATTAGTATAACATTTCATTTTTGAAATATTGTCGTATATTTGTATTAAAAGTTATATATATATATATATAGTTATATATATACACATATATATATATATATATATTTTTTGAAGATGCTGACAAATGAGTGTTCAAACCAATAATTTCAAACCAACTTCAATTTACTTTTTTCCCGATTGGTTAAATATTTGGTGAGAACAGCAAACTCATTGGTCAAAAAAAGTAGCAACAAGAAAACAGTCTGTCACTGTCAGGGTCAGTTCCTTAGACCAATTTCCAAAGTTAGATCTAATCGGGCTTTTGTCTCTTCTAAACTAGGCCATGTCTATACTAATAGTTAATATATTAGGGTGATTCAAATAATAATTATAGTAATGCAAATTTTGTACTGTACTAATAGTCATGTATTTACGGCGGCAACTCGATAAATATCGATAAATTCTGTCTTCTAGATATGATTTTCTAATAATACCTCTAATACAAACAATCTATAAAAATTAGGGGGGAAAGGAGTTGGACCGATCCGAAAAGTCAAACCAAACCAAGCTGATTCGGGTCGGTTCGGTTCGAATGACTATACATGCTAAATCGAATTCTGTCTTGTTTATTTTCTTTTAAATTATATTTAAACATTTTCAAAAAATCTATATATTGTGGGAAAGATCAAATTAACGTTTTATATTATTTTTATAAGTAAAATGCCTAAAATCTGAACACCTAACTTTTAGAATTAGTTTTAGATATAGAGTTAGGAATCTCTGTAGGAATGGGAAAAATTTTACATTCTAATTTGTGTATATACTGTTCCAATTTTAAAAATATTGGGGCATTGAAGAGAGAAAATTTTCAATCTTTTTATATATATAGTTTTAATTTAAGACTAATTTAGAGGGTATCCTTTTTTCTTTGCTCTACCCTTGGATATATGTGTGTATATTTATATGCATGGATTTGTTTTGCAATTACAACAATGGAAATCAAATATAAGAAACAAAAGAAAATGAATTTTTTCCTCAATGGCTTTTGGACGTAATGGAGAGATAACTCAAAGGTAGCCCAAGAGGCATCCTTTCATTAATAAAATTTCTCCATTAAAAAAAATCTTTTGATTCATTGCATTTTTTCAATTTTGCAACATCCATTAATTGAATTCTAAACTTGTAAAATCACTTAAAAGTTTACACAAGTTTACACAACCTCCATCAAAAGTTTACACAAATAAAATTAGTGATTTTAATTTTTACATGGCAAAGAAACTATTTCATACAAGTCCACTTTTAACAAATTGAACCATACGTTGAATAATCTTATATTATTTTTCTCATATTAACTAATTGTATTCGTGTAAACTTTTAAAACAGGGTCTAACTCTTAACTCTACTTTTCAAGATTGAATACATGAATTTCAATCCACTAATGATTGTGTGTGGGGCTTACTTGGAAGAAATGTTAAAGATCTGCACTTCAAAGACTTCTAATTAAAAAAAGTATTCAAACCTAATTCTGGTTCTTTCTTAATTCTTGTTTTTAAAAAGTTTGTTTTCATTTTACAAGCTATAAAAGAGCTTTTGAACTTATCTTTTGAATGTGAATTGTACGCTTATTTGATTTGTATTGCCTCTGAATGGCTACCTTCAAATTTTAGAATGCTTTTGCATTGAAAAACAAGATACAGAAAATTGGAGTCATTCCTTTTTGAGATGTTAGATTTTTTAAATTTATACCCTATTGTTTGAGTCGGGTATTTTAATCTAAATTAAGAAGTTATGCTTAATTTTTTTAAAATAGTATTTTACATTTACTGTAATTTGTAAATTGAGTTGGGTTTAGATTTGAAAATGTTTTATAAAATTTGATAGTTCTTATGTTGGGTTTTAAAAAAATTGTAGAATGTCACTCTTAAGGTACTTCATATAATTAGATACCACACTTGTAAGCTTATTTGACACAGCTTCCTACTTTTACTTTTTACTTCGATCTATTTTACTGTTTTTTAAAGTAAAAATCAAACATATAAGATAATATTTTGGATTTTGGAAAAACAAATGCAGTACTTCTTTGAATAACTATAAGATTCTAATTTTATTTTTTCATATCAACTATAAGATTCTACTTGAAGCTTGATTTGGAAGACAAAGTGATCCAAGTTAGAAAAGTTTTGGGAAAAGTAAGATGTTAGGGATACGTATAAAATGGAAGACGAAGTGCCGTCAAACAAAAATAAAATTTAATACCTTTTTGCAATTCACATAAAATATCAAATGTATTTTCCAAATTCGCAAAACTGAAATATACAAATTTATCAAATATTTATAATTTCATAGATGAGAACCGCAAACTTTGAGTTCATTAAAATGAGTTAGAAAAGACCCAGGTAAAATTCTCCTAAACCAAAAAAGAATAATACACTTGCTATATATCACTAATTCCAACGGCTATTTAAGGAGTTCAAAAAACTGGAAGATAAATCCACTAATAAATTATCAAAACCAACCTCAGCGATGGAGGTTCCAAGCAGCACTACAATTTTAGAAGCGTTCAAAGAGGTCAAGGAAGGCTCTCAACGTTCATGTTCGCAATATTAACTAACCGTAAATTGAAATAAATTTCGGGGAAAAGAAATTTTGGATTCTTCTACTGTTGACGAACTTCGGCTTTCTTCTTCTGCCACAGCCTGTCCAAAGCACTGTCGGCATCTCCCTGATCAGTATAAAACCACTCAAACATTAGTTTCTAAGTGAATCCTTTAAGCTTCTAAATATTTGACACAGAAGGCTAATTATTAAACATAGGTCATTCTCAGCTTGTATATCGAGATGGGACAAGTGTTAACAAAACCAATTCAGATCTATTTTGAATTAAACACAAAAAATAAGCAAAAGTTATTAAATGTACATAAATTTGAGAGGTCGAAAAAACTAGTTGCCCCTTTCTAAAACTACAATTGCTTGTATCAACATATTTAAAGAGCATTCTAAAATCCAATAGAACATTGTTAAGAAATCAGCAATAATATATTTCACTCTCATGATGCATTATTTCTCTCCCGCATTTCCTTTTAAGTCCATTTTGACTTTGACAAAAATAATAAATTAACAGATGATATATTAACACTTCAGTTCAAGTTTCCTATAATTGTTCATTATCTTCTGTGACCCAACTCTTTTAAAAAAATTATAGATATAAAGGAATCTACATATGATCGAAGAGCATATAAGGAAGACTTTAAAACTACTAAAACCAGTAACACTGTAGCATGTAGATAAATGTAACTACCTTGAAAACAAAGATAATCCCAAGAAAGTACCAGGCGTAGAAATTCAACAAGTCTTTTTAATAATACAAAGAAAGAAGCAAATCAATGAAACACAAATCAAAATTTTCAACAAACAGAGAGTTTTTCAAATTACAAAAAGCTTTTATGTCTGACGAATTAGACACAGTTAGTGAATAAGAAGAATGTAATGAAGAGCCATAAGTCACAGAATAGCATAGCAAAAAGAATCGTAAAAGGTGTTTAATGACTACCACCAAGTTAAAAAACTACGATGAAACTGCAGAATATTCAATCGAAGCATTACTGATTAACGACATTTTAGGGAGGTAAATTAATCAACATTATCAGTTTGTATGTCAGTGAATCAGTTACAAGATAGACAAAATTAACGAAATGAAGAACAATAAATCACGTAAAAGCGTACTGAACAGAAGCATGAAGAGAAATTATATGATAGACAAGCTATCCAGAAACATAAACAGTCATGGTTAATGAAATAGAACCTGAGCACGGATGAAACCACAAAGTGCGAAAGTGGAGAATTGGCCTGTATAGATGCCATTCTCATCGACGTGACCGATGTTGATCTGAACCGAGGCGTGGTCCTTGGAAGTGATGAGCCGATTTGTAGCGGAACTGAAATTCACAACGAAAGTTCTTATAAAGTTAAAATCCAAAAAGCAAATAGAAGAAAACAACCAGTGTTTTGTGCAGATTAAGTTACTTACCACTTCCTAGGAATGTAAAGCTCCGTGATCTTTCCCTCTTCGTTCTGCATTTTGGCTGCGGCGACTAAGTTCGTCAAAGATCTGGAGAAAAACCTGCTTCAATAATGAAACGATGCATTAAAACGTCAAAAATTGATTTCTAATCCATCATATGGATATGAACAAACGCTTAGAGGAATCAGAAGTACACAGCACAAAATAAGATGCAATTTCAGCGTTCGATTCATAAGATATTGTTTCAAGTTTAGCGGAGATAACAGATCGATTTCTCGCTCACACAGTCGATGAAGAGGAAGTAAAAAAAGTAGTCGAAAAACTAGTTGATGATTTTCAGGGAGTAGAAGCGTAAGAAAACTACCAAAGAAATCCGAGAATAATCGATTCAAGCGAGATGAACAACAAGACGAGAGGACGTACCAATCGGCCGACTGCTGAGAGAGGGATGTTGGGAGGAGTATTCTTAGGGTTAGGTTAAAACCCTAGCTTCTTATATACGAGCCATTTGTGGGCCTGTATTGCGGCCCAAAAAGGTAAAGTGTCTACGTTCTTATATGGAGCCCATATCTTGATTGGGCCGTTGAGGTCCAGAAGAGGATTTCAACCGAATTAGACCCTTTAGATATGACATATTTATGATATTATTTAAAGATATTGTTGCTTCTATATTTCCGTACTAAATAATATAATTAATTACGATGGCTCGATTAACTTCTAGTGCAAATGCCAAACAAGCATAGTGAAATGTTCAAATCTCACCCTCTACGTTATTAACTAAAAAATGTATATCTATAGAGAAGTATGATATTTTAATAGGAGCGGCAATAAACATCTGTCATATACTATAGTTTTAAGTTCGACCATAATACTTATTTTTTAAAAAAATCAAGACATGGTCGTCTCTCGAGAGATGATCATCTGTTGGCATACATTTTGTTTTCGTTTATTCAAGAGACGATTACAATAATATTGATTTTTTATGAAAAAAATAAATATTATTATATATTAAACAGTATAACCTTTATGAATATTACTTAGTGGTCGTGGGTTCGGGCAATGAAAAACGGATCTATCAAGATTCGAACTCAAGTAGTCGAGTAGATAAGGAGTTTAAAAATCTACTGCACCACAACTGAATTTAAAGTTCTAAAACAGTTGTTTAATATATAATATCTAATATTTTATTTATTCCTAAAAAAATAAACGTCATTGTGGCCGTCTCACAAAATGCGTGCCAATAGAGAAACAACCATGTCTTGATTTTTTTAAAAAATAAGACGTGGCACTAATAGAACGTCACATCATTATGGTCGTCTCTAAGAAACGACCAACTGCTTAAAATGGCATGGTCGTCTCTTCATCTCATCGACTGTCAAGTCTCGCTTTCTTGATTCCCGTGTAGGTATGATCACATCATCTATTTAAGTGGAAGTGTTGTCATGTTATGCACTAGTTCTCGTGGAGGTGCAATCACCTCGCAGCAGGACTTGTGACCAAGGCCGTCCCGAGTTTCATGGTGGCCGAGCAGGCTTCAGCTTAGTGGTTTGTGACCATTGGCTGTCCGAGTCATGCTTCCATGCTCTTTGAGACTATATAAACTCGTTTCACTTATTCACATTTCACTCACCTCTTCCATTAAGAGACGATCAAGTGTGACTCAACAATTTCAGAAGTAATATATTTGGAATAAATTCAAAATAAGCATTTTTTCTCCAATTTGATTTAATGTCGTATTATTTTAAAAATAAACTTAAATAAAAGTATTTAAAAAAATCCCAAAATTATACATTATAACTTGTAGCACATATAATTTTTAAATTTTAAGGTTCGGGCGAAATGGATAGAATATTTTAAAAGGCTAGTTTCCTAAAAATATTTTTTCTTCCTTAATTTGTATAGAGACAAACCAACAAGGAGATTACCCGTAGTTCATTTTTTAATTCACTATTTGACTCGGCCATAATTAATCTTTTTTTAGTTAAATAATCTAGATAAGAAGTTGAATCGAGATAGTAATAAGTTATTTTTTTAGTAAAACAATTTGGAAATATGATGGGTCAACCTCCAACCTTAAGAGAATGAATACATGTCAATTATCGTTAAGTTATGCAGGTGTTGGCACATGTTTAGAGTGCTTAATTCAACCATAATTTGGTTAATAATGCATTTATACCTTATTTGAATTTGAATCTCAAATGCTTGAGTTGGCTAACTTTTACATTTTTCAAGTTAATAGAGAGAAAAAAATAAAAAAACATAAGATATAAGAGATTTTAAAGAAAAAAATATCTGATTAGTTACTAGTGAAGTCAGATCTTGTTATTGTTACCGTTAAATATATAAAAACTGAGAGACAAAAATACAAAAATACAAAAATATAGATATTTTAATTAATGAATTTTCAAATTTTCAGGTAGGACATAAACATAATTTTGTTATCGTAAATTACCTAAATTATTTCCATTCTTAAATACATTTACAACACGTTGGGGTGACGTTGACAACACAGGCCTTCTTAAATTACCGCACGCGTTTAGTCACAGATCCTTCTGTTCCCTTTCTCTATTTGCAAATTCCAAATTCAAATATTTCCATTTATGAGAGGGTTTTCCTTTCTGTCATTTTTTTATTTCCATTAAATATCACAAAATCCAAATCACATTTAAAAAATGTATTAAAAAAGGGTGGCAAATACCGTTTCGACACGTGTGCATTGGGTTGCCATAAAAATATCGGCGTACTCGTACCTGATTACCTCTCTTTGTCATGATTTGCTGTCCTCTTAACTGGCATTACCACCACATACAGATCATGCTTTTCCATTTTCTTTTGGATTTCATTATTATTATTTTATGGTATCATTATAACTCTTGGCTGCATTTTTTTCTCTCTCTCTCTCATTCAAATTATTTGAAATTCCTTTTTTTTAATTATAAAACTCAAATTATTTAATTATCTGAAGTGTAAAATAAGTATGTATTTTCAAATAGACCACATAATTTTGAACTTTTACGAAAATATCCTCATCTAAATCAAATTCAAACCCAAATTTATGCAGTGAAAATGTCTCTAATTTTTATTTTAGTTTTGAAGCCTATGATATATTTTTAAATCTTAGCCCACTCTGGTTTAATTTTCATGAGAGTTCAAGGATGATAATAAGAACTTAAAGATTTTTTTGGAACATAAAGTCATTAGAAATGTGGAGGCTCTCTTTATGAATTTTCAGTATACTTTTACTTAGATTACGTAACAATTTTTCTTAAAATAATAATAATAATAATAATAATAATAAATATAATCTAACAATTGATTTTTTTTTTTTTAAGAATGATAACCTAACAATTAGTTAAATACAGATAAACGTACTCGATTGTCTCGCTAATTTACTTGGGAATGAAATCATACAACTCGTATCCTCACCAAGCTCGCTTTATATTTGAATTTACACCATACTTGGTTACAAAGGCTCGTTGAATAAAACGTCTTGTATTATCATTCAAGAGATGAATGTACCTCCTGATGCCGTCTCATTCATTCATTTAATATGTTTTATTAAAAAAATACTCATGTTTTGTTTCAAGAATGTACACTTTGTTCAAACAAGTTAATTATTATACACAGATCAAAGTATCTCATCAACTATAGGATTTATTATCTTTTTGGAGATGGGATTTTTAATCTTGACGAGAATGAATAAGATAATAAATAAATCAGCATGAGTTTAGATCAGGACATATATTTACTACTACCAAGATATGAGTTTGAATATATCCTCTTCGTACTAAAAAAACAAGAGAACATAAATAGAACTCGATAATTGTACTAATTAACTAGTTTACCGCGAATGTCAAAATTAGTTTTGGTTGATTTAAGTTACTAATGTAAATATTTTAATTGATTAAAATTAATTTTAAAAAAATTAATAACTTCAATTATCTTTTTTTTTCCATTAACCAAATCTATAAAATAACTCTCAAATATTTAACAATTCCATTGGTTCAAATCTAGTTTGTGTTTGCCAACGTGAGTATTGATGAACCATTCAAGTATCTAACTCAATTATTTGAAGTCGGAGGTTCAATCTCCACCTCCTTATTTGATGTATTACAAAAAGAAAAGTTTGTATTTTTGAAAAATCTGTGATTCAAATATAATTTGAATTGAAATTCTTTGAGCGGAATTTGAACAAAAATAAGTTAACTAGCTATATATATATCTATTAAATGGGATACACAACTTATAATCAAAACTAGGGAAAAAAATAATATTAAGCTATTTTTTTTTCCGAAAAAAATCTTAAGCTTTTTTAAAAGATGCGTATTGGGCTTTTTTTTGTTCTTTGGTTGAGAAAAATAGATGCGTATTGGTCAGTAGACGTGCAATGTCAACTTTTATTTCCTTTGCCGAAAAAAATGTCAACTTTTCATCAGGTCAATTTTTTTAATAAACAAATAATTTTAGATTACATAATTTTAAAAATTCAAAACCAATTAGCTGGCATGTAATATCTTGAAATTTTATTAAATTTAAAATTATTATTTATTAATTAACAATATTAACCAGTTGATCAAAAGAATGAACTTTTTTTTTTCCTATTTTTCGGTTGTGGCCGGCAACAATTTAAAAGGGAATGCCAAAAATATTTTATTTTTATTTATTTATCATTTGTTTGAATTCGTCCTTTATTAGTGGGTGCCAATAAATTTCTTCACATCCATATAATAATAATTTTGAAAGGTAAGCGTAAGCCTAGGCGCGTAGAGGTTAAGGGGCAATCTCGGTAATTGATGAAAAAGCAGTGGCAATATCGGTAATTAATTGAAAAACCAGCGGCATTTCTGTACAAAGCTTGAGTTATATTCACGGACCAGCCCTCCCTCAGTTCCTCTCGAAATCAACGGAACCTCCAAATGGAAATCTCACGCGTCTCTTCTCTCCTAGCGGCGTTCGCCATTTTCGCCGCTCATCTTCTGCTCTCATCGGCGACGGCCGCTGATTTCTCCGGCGACCACAAGCTCCTCTACGTGCCGGCCAAATCGGAGTGCCGAGGCTCAATCGCCGAGTGCCTGCTCGCCGGAGACGATTCCGGCTTCGGAACGGAGTTCGAGATGGACTCGGAGATCAATCGGCGAATTCTAGCGACTATGCGGTACATCAGCTACGGCGCGCTGAAGAGGAACAGCGTTCCTTGCTCCCGCCGCGGCGCGTCTTACTACAACTGCCAGCCCGGAGCTCAGGCGAATCCTTACAACCGCGGTTGCAGCGCAATTACTCGCTGCCGGAGCTAATTTGACCTGATTTTTTTTTATCTAGATTCATCGTCGTGTTCTATCGGTTAGTAATTCGTGTGTTTATACTGAATATACATGTCGATTGAGTAATAAGCTCCATACTGATGATTGAAAATGTAATCTACATCTGTTTCTGAGTCTTCTCTCCATGATTTATTTTCCTTTTTCGTGGCTGATTCTGGTTATTTCCAGAAACATTCGTCCTTGTTTGCAATCGATAATACAGTGGTAGGAACACAGCATTTGTGTAGTGTATTTTACAGATGGATCTTGCTGAACTCGCAGGGCCATTATTTTAGTTCTTTATTTGTTCATTTTATATTAATTTTTCTATTCGTTTATTTATTTATTTATTTTTGGTTGGTTGAGTTTTTGGCTGTCAAGATTGGGCTATCCGAATGGATGCAGATTTTCTACGTTGATTATCATTATCTTTCACTCTTGTTTTCTGAAAAAAAAAATATTTGTTGGGTAACGAATTTAGTGTGTGTGTGTGTATATATATATATATATATATTTCAATATTGTCCATATGAGTCTGAGCTCAAGTTAAAAGTATTAGTAATTTCATTTTTTTTCTCTAATTTCTAATTTTTTAAAAATATAAGAGTTTAGTAATTTTGAAAACAACAAAATCAAGTTAGTGTTCATATTTAACTGATAGAAACATTATTTTATCCTTTTTCTATTTATAAAAGGTATAATAAATATAACATAAAATTTTTTAATATTTAATTTGAAATTTTAATATTCATATTAATTTTTTACTTTTTTAATTTAAGATTTTAGAAAACAACAAACATTACCAGATTTATTTCCGTTTGTTTTACCTCAATAACAAAAAGGAAGAAAGAAAAAAGCAATTGTGTTTCTATTAATTAAAGAAAAACAATAAACATAAAAATTACCCAAATGAGCTGAAATTGTTTAGTTTCTTAATCTTCCATACTCTCCTAATTAAATTTGAATTTCAAACCGTTTTTTATTCCTTAAAATTACAAATAAAACTATGTAAAGAAATTATCCATGAAATTCAAAATTATATAATCCAATTTGTTTTTAAAAAATCATTTAATTAATTTTGTACCCAATACAACAAATGTGAGCTAAAATCCAAGCATGTGAAGGTTGGATTGCAATTAGTGATGACGAAAACTCCAACTAAGACTGATTAAGAGGCAGGCAACGGAATCAGGCTAATGAGTTAACCTCACATGGCGGTCACTGAAGGCCCTGTGAATTGGACTTCCACGCCCGTCTTTAATAATGGGATCTTCGCTTTTTGGTTACACTGTTATTAAGTGCCTTGTATGTGTCGCTGTCATTTTAGCATCCGTGAATCCCTCGCCTTCTCGAAGGTATATAATTTGGGACCACCACGTTGTGGGGCCCACTTTTTCCCTTTTTTTTTTTTTTAGAAAATTGTTTTTCTTTTTCCCAATGAATGAGCAGTATTTTAATTTTTAAATTTCAATTCATCCGTTTGAACTCCGGCGTCTCGTTATATTTCCACTTTTCTGCGTCGAAAATCGGAATTAGATAAGGCGGATTTGGTTTGAATTGGGTTTTCATATTTTTATTTATTTATTTTATATTTAAATATTATTTTGTTCCATGTACCTTAATTTGATTTTTACTTATCATAATAGTTTACACTCCTCCATTTTCATCCATACACTTCTAAAAAGTAACAATTTTGATTCCTTCGTTCTATTTTTATTATATCATCTATTTCGATCGCAATTTTAATATATTGATTATATTATTTCAATCTCGACGATTGAATAATAATAGATTATTATGATTCCGAGAAAACCGTTGTAATGAAATCGATAGACACGCTGCTCTTAGAAAGCAGTGCTAGGATTTTTTTAGTACAGCATGTGGGAGTTGGGATTCGAACTCACAACCTCTTAGTTGAACATATGTGTTTTAACTTGTTGAACTATACTCTAATTGGTATAAGAAACTGTTTTAATACTTATCAATTACTTAGGTAAATTATTTAACCCAAGTGAAATATATATATGTACGTTATAGTTTAATAAATGAACATTTTACTATTTGTAAAGTTACAAATTATTATTATTAGTATCATGTCCAAGATAATTTTTTTTAATATTTTGTATATAATTAAAATATCAATTTATCTTCTAGGTAGACCTCAAATCTTTAGAAACATTAAATTTTCAATGGAATATCATCGTGTCATATCAAATAGATAATATATTTATATGCAACCTAAATATTGCAATTAATTAGCAATTTTAAAAAAATTTAAAAACAAATAGAGTTTTTTCTCATTGCTTTCCTTTTTTTTTTTTTTTACAAAGCATTTTAAGAGTTGATGATGATTAATTTTCCAAATATTTCATTTCGATTTCAATTATAAATTTATAACTCCAAAAAAGGCAACTGAAGACACGGGTAGGATTATGCCACGTGGAGAAATATCAGAGAATCAGAGAGTCGAGCATTTTACAGGTTGATTGATAAATTGAGTGGCCTCCGGTGCATGCTTTGCTATTGTTTAGTTTACTGACAAATATGAACGTTGCTGGAAAATTACAGCGGCTGGGGCCCACTACCCATGGCACACACGTCACGTCACCCAGCCGACATGTCGTTTCGTTTGTTTCGGCGAAGGCTCCATACATCCAAATTCCACCGTGATTGTCGTCCCAATTTCTTGTTGTTCCTCTTAGTATTGGCCTTGGCTTCAAACTCTCCGCTTAAATCATAACAACAAATAAAAAGTATTAGAAAATTCATTAGTTGGCATAAATTTAATCAAATGTGTTATAATTTCTCTCTCTTTGTAAGTTGGCTTTTGTTGTTGTTTCTATACTATATACTATAATTTATTTTTTGAATTTTGATCGTGATGATTAATACAGGATTTTGGATGAAGTGGTAGATCAAAAACTAATATGAAATGAATGTCTAAAATTGAGACAACATAACTTTTTATCGGTGCATTCTGAAGTTTAAATTAGGATTTAATTTGAGTTTGCATCAAACCAAGCTTAATTAGGTAGGTGGAAATTGTGCACGAGGAATGAACCACACCTTTAATAGGTTTGGGAAACATTATTTCATTGTTTTTGGTGCTCTTTATATGGTGTTCAACGAATCTTATGTTGGTGAGATTCATGTTTTCATATATGTGCCGAGTTGGATTTCTTCTGAGTCAATTTGAAGTAAGTCTCATCCTCATCCTATCTGAACTAAAGTCCAAATACGTGTTTTCAATCCTGCGGCAAGCTAAAATTTCAACAAAATTGTGCTATTTTAAAATATTAAATTGATCGTGAAATTTTAAAATATGTCTTATATATAAAAATAAATACGTCTTTACATACAAATGAGTCAAAACCTTCTATTCAATCCCTAAGTTTAAATTACCGTGCTCATATTTAAATTATCAACTAAATTTAAAAATAGACAATCCAGAGAAAAAAGGCTGTCAGTTCAAAATTTGTTAATTCATTACGCAATTTTAAATGTTAATGTCAATGAAAATGTCGATACTTCAATGTCAATGGAAATGTCGATAGAAATATCGATAAAATATCAATGTCGATGGATATTTATGAAAATGTTATAAAAATAAAATATTAGTAAAAAATATTGAAATTGACAAATAATCATTTTAATATTTTAAATGACTTAAAATTTATTAATATTAATATTATGTCTTGTTAACATTATTTTGTTTATATATATATATATTTTATATTTGATCGATTTTCTTCCTATAATACTATGACAGTGTCGATTTACTCCTCAAGTTAATATCGATCACATTGATACACGAAAATATCAATCGAAATGTTAACATATTAACGGGTATTTAACCCCTTAACCTTAACCAGAAGTTTCATTTTAAAATTGAAATTATTTTAGTGAACACAATTAACATCAATTTAACACTTGTTAATTGTCTAAAAAATAAATGTTTTTTTGTTGGATAATATTAGAGTATTTTATTGCTTTTGTTTAAACTCAATTGTCAAAGCGAGCAGCTCAGCGGTAATTGACATATAACTACTAGCGTTGTATTAAAAAAAATTTAAATGTATGAAAATCAATATAAATCCAAAAAATGTTCACCTCTCCTGTCAAAGGCGTCATGGGTACGAAGAGAAAAAAAAGGGAAAAAAAGAAAAAAGGCCCAACGAATTTGCTTTCCAACCAATCGTCCACGCTTGGTGGGTCCCAGCGAAGCACCGGATTCCCTCGTTTAGCGACACGTCGCTTCGGAAGCTCAAATATCAGCGGTATTACGGCATATAACGGAGACAAATCCGTGTCAGCGTCACACACCGGAATAAAACCCGGGAGCACGCGAGGCAGCACGTGACCCCCCTTTTGGATACTTCACAGGATGCTCTGAGACTTAGCGAAAATAAAATAAGACGGTCTCATAAGACGGAGGCAGAGTATAAAATCTGGCCTCTAAGTTTAATGTCACTCAGTTTTCTCTCTTCCACTCTCTCTCTCTCTCTGCCGGGGCGGCTGGTTCTGTAGATTTCCAAAACCTTTTTGTTTCTCGCTCAGAAACCCTAATTCTACCAAACGCCCCGCGCAACTGATACTTGGAGTTGCTTTTTTTTGGTGTGGTTGCAATTTTGGGCTCCAGGTTTCGCGGTAATGGAGGATTCTTTAGGGCAAAAGCCGAACCAGCAGGAGGAGTTCACTTTGGTTTCGATTTCTGAGCTTGCTTCTTCGTCCTCTTCGTCCGCGCCGGTGGTTGCGCGGTTCGGCGGCGATTCTGGCGCGGCGGAGCTGCGGTTCCGGCGGGAGCCCGATTCGGACGACTTCACTGTCGATCTCCGGACTTCACAGGTTCTGTTATTAGTACACAGTTTTCCGTTTTAATTGTTAGTTTAGGTATGGGAGACTTTGGAAGAAATTAAGAAGAGAGCTAAATATATCTACTTTTTGTTTTTCGATTATCGGTTCTGCATTCTTCCATGACTGGAAATAGTGAATGCATGGTGAGCTCTCTCGTTTTGCTTCACATGGAAGCTTAACTATGTACATTTCTTGTTCTTATGATTGGCTGAGTAGCTATAACCTATCCACTTACACTTTTTGGTTTTGTATAAATTATTGTAAGGTATTAGAGTTGAAGACTATGTTTGTACCTGCAATGTCATACTTTTCGAATTGTTATCAGTAGTTCACGATTTGAGTTTCCTGAATCAAATTAGTTTGCGAGTTCCACTGGCGGGGAAGATTAAGAACATATATAATAGATTGTATATACCATCAACCGTCAGCTGTTAGCTTAAGTATTTGGAGTTTAGTGGTGATCTAATAGCAAATGACTAGTTTGGAGATTATGACATTATTAATTGATTTGTTTTTTCATGTCTTTAGATATTCCGGTTAGGCCCTGTTCAGTCAGTTTGCATATCTGAAAGTGAAGACCGTAAAGAGGTAAGCATGGTAGTTTTATGCTATGCTAATAATGTTCAAATTATACATGTGAGGCCGTGTCTGAATTGTTTGCATGGTCTTCAGTGCAGAACAATGATCTTTCTTGCACCATTTTGTTAGATTCTGCCATTTTTTCTTTGTTGACTCCCTTACAAACTTGTACATTGCAATGGTGATTTAGTATCTGATGTACTATTTAGCTTGTTGAAGAATGAGGTTCCATTCACTGCTTATATAATTTAATAGTTTCACTTCTGAAACAGAACTCACATTCCAGAGGAGTTACCATTCAATTTAGAAACGAGGAAGAGAGCAGGGCATTTCATGCTGCTTTTGATAAGAGGAGGAAGGATGTTATTGTTCAAGGTAGGAATTTTAAGTTCATCCCAAATTTTGCAAATCTTCACATAAATTTTTGTAGACAATAATGCTTTACTGAAGTGAACTTTTTCCTACATCCAGGCACCCGATTACCGAATGGCACAATTTCCTCCTTAAAAAGCAAGTTCGATGATAAAATAGAATCATCATCTGCTAAGATGTACTTTCACTACTATGGACAACTTTTACATCAACAAAATATGTTGCAGGATTATGTGAGGACAGGTTATATAATTTAGCTGTTGCTTTATCTTGCAATTTTATTTTATCCATCACTTTCTAATTGTTCAGTTCAAATATCTTATTATCCTTGTACGGATAGTTTCGACATTGGTGTATATGTTACCTGCCCATACCATAATGCTTATGTATGCTAATTGAATTACATATTATGTTAACTTTGTTGGTTTTGTGCTTTTCAGGAACATATTATGCAGCGGTGATGGAAAATCGTGCTGACTTCACGGGTCGGGTGGTTGTTGATGTTGGTGCTGGTAGTGGTATTTTGTCATTATTTGCTGCTCAGGTACACTAACTATAATTGTTGTTGTATTATTTTATTCTTCTGTATGGATCCACTTCAACATTTTTTTGCAATCGAATTTGAGATCTTATATTTCCAATCTTTAACAGGCTGGTGCAAAGCATGTTTATGCTGTGGAAGCATCTGAGATGGCTGAGTATGCTCGTGTACTAATTTCAGGGAACCCGGCCTTGAGTCAACGAATCACTGTGAGTTTTTTTTTAATCATATTACTTTTAACTCGTTGCAAGTATCATTATTTATGTTTCTAGTCACATGCTCTAATTCAAAATTCAGGTAATTAAAGGCAAAGTTGAGGAAATCGAATTGCCTGAGAAGGCAGACATTTTAATCTCAGAGCCAATGGGTGAGGGCTATTGTCAAATTGTCAAATATTTTCAAATTCTCCTGGAAGATAGTGCAATTTTAAAATGATTCTAAAACTTTTAGCTATCTACCCTTGTTAACTCCTCTAGATGAGCTATTATTAATTATATAAAAGGTTTAACCCCCCAAATGAAACTATTTGAAAGTTACCGATTTCCCGTTTTCCTTGATCTTGGAAACAAGTTCAATTTGGTCCAGTTAGTTACTCATTTTTCTTCTTCTTTCCTATAGGCACCTTATTGGTCAATGAAAGAATGCTGGAATCATATGTGATTGCCAGGGATCGTTTTTTGCACCAAAATGGAAAGATGTTCCCAACAATAGGAAGGTAAATTGATAGTGGAAAGTTTTTCCTTAGGCAACTTTCTTGTTTTATGTGGTTAGAGTAAAAATGTTCTCCCGATCTTCATGTAAGACAAAGATGGTTTTTGATCTTGCATACGAGTTTTGGATTCTAATACTTGACAAATTCTATATTCAGGTCATTTTATTATCATGATTTATAGAAGTTTTCATCTTCATGCTTTTGTTTTCTTGTATTTTTTAGTTGTGAAATTTGAACATGATTTTTAAATACTATTTTGGGTTCTTATGAGTTAAGATGTCCTCCATATAGGATTCACATGGCACCTTTCAGTGACGAATACCTATTTGTGGAAGTAGCTAACAAGGTAAGACTGTTAATGCACTTCCTTAATAATCATATTAGTCCAGCAAAATGCATCATGTCACGTTGTCTCATTTCCTCAAACTGAGTTTGGACTGAGGACTCTTTTTACACAACACAACCGATTTGTTTGAATACATTATTAATATTATTAAAATTTGATCAAAATAAAATTAATCCAAATAGTCTAGTTATGACAAGTATCTTTTAGTATTCTCTAAATATTTTATAGGCTTCTCTTTTGCTGTTTTATCCTAATTACACTTCTGAATAAAACATTTATGAGGTCTAGGACTCTAGCTTTCATGTCCTTTGGCTCTATATGCCACGATATGTATTATGATTGAGGAAGCACATGATTGAATGAACATTTAAGTGCAAAATCCTTACATCGTTCCTAATTCCATTTTTCTGCCATAAAATTTTTAAAAAAGAAATTTAATATATTCTGCTCTTTTTATAGGCCCTCTTTTGGCAGCAACAAAACTATTATGGTGTTGATTTGACAGCCTTGCACGGATCGGCATTTCAAGGCTATTTTTCGCAGGTATGCACGACTTTTATTCATACTTTAGATTGAAATTTGTTGACAAACGTAGAAGTCAAATCTGGGTTCTGGCCCATTATACGAGCATTTCAGAATGACATCAACATGAAATGCATTTGTATGACGGGTTAGTGAGAACTTCACCATGATGTATGACAATATTTGAAGGTGGAACTTGGAGCTGTATCTAGATTTCTGTTTCTGTCACTTTAAATGTGTATTACAAATATTTTGTTTTATATCTCATACAGCCAGTGGTGGATGCTTTTGATCCAAGGCTATTGGTGGCCCCTTCAATGTCTCATGTCTTAGACTTCACAAATGTTAAGGTATTATTACCCTCTTGAATAAGAAATTGATTTTTTTTTGGGTTGTTTTTGTCATGTGGAACGGACTGAACAGTAGCTTCTCCTTTAATGTGTTGCCATCAAAGTAGGCTATGTGTGGGGGTCGGTTCTTGGCCAAAAGGAAAATTTAAAACCAGTGCTGAAAACTGATTTTTCTGAAAATGGGAACTGTGACCAAAATGAAGGAAATAGACCAAAATTGAACTAAATTACTGAAACTGACAAACTATATCTGTTTTGGCTTATGGCTTGTATACTCCTACACTAAAGTGGTTTTTCTCAGTTTTTTCTTACCACCACGGTACCACCTCCCCCTCCTGACATATGCCTCCTAATGAACTCTGACAGAATATTCACTCTTAATTTCAGGAAGAGGAATTATATGAGATTGATATTCCTCTGAAATTCACTGCTACTGTGGGTGCTAGAGTGCATGGATTGGCCTGCTGGTTTGATGTATTATTTAACGGCAGGTAAATATCAGTTTTGAGAAGAAATTTTATCTGATATTATTACACATTAGAGTGCTATAAATCCCCTTCCACTGCTTATGAACCACTTCAATCTACAGCACTGTGCAGAGGTGGCTTACCACTGCCCCGGGTGCGCCGACAACCCATTGGTACCAATTACGTTGTGTCCTTTCCCAGCCTCTTTATGTCATGGCAGGGCAGGAAATTACTGGCAGACTTCATATGGTCGCTCACAGTGCTCAGAGTTACACAATTTATTTGACTCTATCAGGTTGATCTCTTCTTCTTTCTTGTATTTTCGGTTTCTCGGTTTGTGTTTTGGGCTTGCTGACTAAGATTGCTATATAGCCAAAATGTGGGGCCCTGGTGCCGAGCAAGGAGGAATACTTCAGTCGTCCTCGTGCAAACTCGACCTAAAAGAGCCCTACTATAGAATGTCCCAACCACAGGCGTACTCCATGGTTCAAGATCAGCAGCAACAACAGCTATTGCAGTCACAGGTATTAGTTTCACGGTTAACCTGTTATCTTATCGACTTTGCTGTGTTAATTATGCAGATGGATGGATTTTTCGGGCTTTTACCGGGTGTGCAGTATCTAGAAGTATATGCTTTAATAACTGCCTGTCATGTTTGAAAAAAAAAATCCATTTTCTTTCAAAAACGCAAAATATGTTTGCATTTTCAAGAAATATGAACCAATCAACCAGGGGCGGGTATAGGCTGCTGCCTATACTTATTTATACATATCTGGAATGGAACGAGGAAATGAGAATCACTCATTCCTATGGTGTGTCTAAAACTAGTTAAGAATGGCTTTTTGACCAATGGATCCAATACCAGATCAGGAATCAGATCGTCGATTTTGAAAGACTGAGATTTTCCTAGAAAGTGTAAGCAATCTCATTTCGATTCTTAAATTTGTGGACCTAATCTTATTGTTTCTAATATTTTCTATATTATCTCTACTTTTCTGACAATTCTCCACAAATTCTTTTCCGATAAATTTTCATTCCCATTTTCATTAAGTTTTTAGGGAGCCAGGTTGTCTACCTCTGCATTCCACTAGTTATTTGGGGGTAGCATGTTTAATTTTGTTGTTACTCAAAACTATCTCACCTTTTTCGAACAGGACATACCGATTCAACCCCAGGATTTAGACGATGCTGACTTGATGCTACAGGCTTCGCCGAACTCAGGGGCTCCGCTCAATTCATTGATGGAAAACATTTAAGCATTCGGGACGACTCTCGGGGTCAGTGTTGTGACATTAGTTTGCCTTTGTTGTTATGGTGAACAAGAGCTCGGCGGGCCTCTCGTTGTTTCACCTCTAACCTCTCCCACAGGTAGTGAAGCTATCATTGATTATCATCCGTCCACAGTGAGATTCTGTACAATTTAATTATGATTCAATAAGCTTAAACAATAATCATATCTTGTTTTGTTGCAAAATTTTTATTTATTTTACGATATTAATTTTTCAGGCTTTTCAATGTTGAGCCCTAATGGTTGTTGCCCCATTTGTAATAGGTTTGGAATTTTGCCTAGAAATCATTGACTAGAGTGCTGTTTCAGGGAAAGTTTAGGATGGTTTTCTGAGAAAAAATGCTCTTGATTCAATTTTCAGCTCTATAATATGGTCGAGTTGGGATAAATCCAGTACTCGTTATCGTCGTAGTACCTAATTTTAGACTTTATTTTTTTTTTAATTCTATGAAGCTTATCACCCACGCGTGGAGGACCTGATTTTATGAAGATTTGAAACGTTTATTACATTAGTATTTGATATTTTTGTTATTTTAAAAAATATATCTCGACACTTTTGAAACTTAAATCCTATTATGGATCTTATATTAAAAAGACTATTTAGAAATTAGATCTTGTGTTTTCAATTTTTTTTTTCATTTTCATCTCTATTTAAATATGTTCCTGTGCTTACCAGTGACATTCCGGTTCTTGTGAGAAAAATTTTAACATAAATTTTATACAAAGATTTTCCTTTATTTAAGGAAATTCATAAGTGAATTATAAAGAAAAAATAGATAAAATGAAAACAAAAGGTGAAAGGGCCAAAATAATATTTAATTTTAGTACTGTATACTTTTGACACCATAATTTATTGAATTTTCATTCGTATACCCACAAATTAATTGTTTTTTTGGTATTTTCAAAGTTCTAGGCTCAGGCCGTGAACTCTTTTTTTTATATATATATATATATATATATATATTTTTAAGTACAATGAACTTCAACCTAAATAATCAAACCTTCAAAAAATATATATATAAAAACTAGCCTTGTTGGAGGGTTAACGCAAGAAGGAGAAGGAAAGAGAGAGATAAGCATTTTTATTATTTTTTCGTTTTTTAATATAATAATAAATCTATGAATTTGGCGGTAACTAACTGCTTAGAATATTTGCGGATATTTTACGCTTTCAAGGTTAAGACTAGAAACTAAAATTATCTAGCCCACGTAGAAATGAAAGCAATTTTATTAAATGTTTTTCTTTTCTAATTTTTTTTTTTTTTTTTGGATATTACGGTGAGTATATGAGTTTGTCCCTAAATAAATTCTGGTAAAATAGAGATTTTAATATGAGACATGGCCATTCTATTTAATATTTGACGTGGGCCTAATGTCGAATCGGGAGTCAAAACAAGATAGGTTCGGGTGGGACGGCACAAAGATCGAGAGAGAATCGAAGGAGGGTTCTCGACCACCTCGACGTCGAGGCCTGGTCGGCTGTGGTCGGTCCGACGTATTTCGATGCTTACCCGATTCGTGCGTCCGAACTTCCCTCCTGTCGTTTGATCCGTTCTTCTTTTATCTTCCCAGAACAATAATTAAAGACCGACACCAACTATCAACCATCAATATTGTGCCACAAACTTAAAGAATAATCAACCATCAACCATGCTACAATATCAGACAACCAATGCTGTAGAAACTACAGCAAACAACCAACAACCAACCACCCATGTTTTAGAAAGTATAACATGTCATAGGCTCTGCAACATTTAAAAACCAACCATCAACCATCAATATTATAGAAGCTACAGCATGCCATAGCCCTCCACCCCCACTTGTTATACTGGAAAAAAAACCAAAAAAATTGAAGTTAAATAATCACCCGAAAATTTTAAAAAATATTGTAAGTGAACATTTTTAATGAGGCAGAAAATGCGCGAATTTGTAAACAGTTGGCCACCATATAAATATACTCTACCTCTATAATTCCAAAAATTTCTTAATAGTATGATATGAAACTAAGAATGTCTTTAGGTAGAAACTACAACAACATCTGACAACCAACGACCAGAAACCAATGTTGTCGACCAGCAACATTTCAGTCTGGTGCATATATATAAATCTAAAATATCAACATATAGAAAGCAATTCAAATAAGAAAAATATTTATAATAGTCAAGCAGCTACTAAACAACCATGAGTAAAACATATTAGCAAAGAGCCATAGAAGCAGTAGTACAAGATTCTATTTTTTTCCTTTAATATAGTTTTTTATAAATATTCCTATATAATGACAATTCCTAAAGAATTCCATCAGATTCGACCAACACATAATTGATTAAACCAAACCATAATTGATTAATAACATCTCAGAGATGCATAATAAAATTAATCTGCCTATATAAATTTAAGATATCAACATAACTAAGAAATTCAAATAAAAAAAATTTATATCGACAAAGAAGCCACTAAAAAACCCCAAGTAACATAATAAAGACCTAGAAATCACATACATAAGTACAAGGTGTTATGTGTCATGATCTTAAAAGACCTAGTAATTTAACCACTTATCATTCCCTCTTTCTAATTTATCTCTCCATCTTTCTAACTATTTACAAAAACAGAAAACAGAAATTAAATGGTTAAAAGCAGTACCTTAAAAAGAATCAAATACAGCATCTTACATGTCAAAATAAGTTACTAAATAACGAAAATTATGGTATTTCATCAAACATATTACATTTACAAACACGCAAAGGTTCTAACAAAACAAAATCAATATAGACTCAACATGTATTATAGATTATATGCATTAAATCAAACATTTGTTGTTATAAAACAAAATGTTGATTAAATTACAATATAAATAATAAATAATAATTTATTTTCATAAATTAAATTTATTGTTATAGAGAACAAAAACGACCCGCGGGACAAGGAGTTGAAGCCTGAGATCATCGATTGAGGGAGACCGGCCCGCGACGTAACGGACCAGCCCAAGGAAGGAACGACCTAGCGTCGAGGCAGAGAACGAGGAAAGTGACCGGCGAAAAACCAATCGGGCCGAGAGGGCTCGGTTTCGACCCCTGCTCGGTCCCGACCCCTGCTCGGCCCACGACCCAGCCCGTGAATCTCTCGCATGCGATCAACGATCCCTCGGACCCTGCAACGCTGGCTACAGAGGTCCTGGAATCATTTTCACGGTTATAAGTAGCAGTGAGATTCAATCCTGAGGAGGCAAGTGACTTATCCTTAGCTAACTATTTTCTCAACTCTCCTTCGCTAACTTAAACATCGGAGTCTGTGTGACTAAGGTCACACTGGTTTAGATCGATTTGATTTTGCAGATATCGATTCCCTTATCATCGAGTTAGGTGTGTGCAAGAAGAAGAGTCAGAGGGTCAAAATCCATGCATCAACATTTATTATTAAATTTAAAAAGTTTTGTTTAAGACATCACGACTTAACCATTCATGTATATATACGTTGAGTACTAACAAAATAATGGCCCATAAAAAGTAATTAAAACTCAGATTCTTATTCTCACAAAAAAATAAAAATAATATTCATGATAGTTGACCTCAAAGTTAAATCTACTAGAAATGGAATATAAAAAATTAAAATATTCAGCAAACTAAATAAAACAAAATCATAAAATGGTACAAAAACTAAATTAATCTAAAAAACAATTATACTGAAAATATTCCACCCAAGATTATTTAAAATTTCTAAAGTTATTTTATAATTGAAAAATATGCGTGCAGCACGTGTAATACACTAGATCCACTTTCTTCAAAAAAAAAAAAAGTAAAAAAAAAAAAAATTCTACTGAAGTCGGAGTAAGTCTTCCACCGTCACGCCGTTTTTCGACCGTTCACAGACATTTTCTCCGAGCTGTTCACCGTGCCGCCGTTCGCCGGCCATCGCCGTGCCGCCGTTCGCCACTCACAGTTCGCCGGCCAGTCTTCGCCATTCGCCGTTCGTCTTCTCATTCGCCAATTTCCGCAGTTTCGCCGTTTCGTTTAGCTCGCCGTTTCCACTGTTCATGTTCACCGTTTCGCTTGCTAATCGCCGCCGGCCTGTTGTTCGCAGTTCGTGTTCGCCGATCGGTCGTAAGAACCTCAATCTCCGTTCCATTATGTGCGTTCCCATAATCCCCCTAATTTTTTTGCTGAAATTGTTATAATGCATGTCTCTGTTTTTTGTTTGTAATTTGTAATCACACATCAGTAGCAGTAGTAAATTGCTACAAACAGTAAAATAACATCAGTAGCAAATATTTTCTCAAATTCATCAACATCCCTTGAAGATTAGTCTCTATTCATATCAGTGCCAATTTACCATAGATGCACCAACCTTGTCATATCAGTAACCTTTCACCAAGCAAATCAACAACTTTCTTTCTGCATATTAGTATCCATTCACCAAGCAGATCAGCAACTTCAATTTGGTCAGCACCTACCTTATTTGGTTAATTGGTGAATGCTGTATAATTGGGTGATTTGTTTCCTTTTTGGTCTTTTATTACCGTCGTTCTCCGACATTATATAAATAGCGTAATTCCTCAGTACCTCTAAATAGTGTAATTCCTTTTACTTCTATTATGGATACTCAGATATAAATTATGAATTTGTATACAAAAGCATGTTATTATTTGCTAATTAACTCTTCTGGTTTTTGTTTTTGTCTTTGCTTTTCTGGTGAAAAACACCTGCTAACTTTAGTGTAGAGTTCACTGCTTGAATTTCATTTTGCAAAATTTTTGTGTAATAGCTTCATTTCCTCAGGAAGATGATTGCATGCAACAAAACTAAAATTGGTGCGAAATTTCTGCAGGATTTTTTATGGGGAAACAGAAATTTGGCAAACATCTTGGAACTGAGGAACTGTGGTTTTTCGTTTTGAACCAGAAATGAGTGCGGAAAATTCATGGGTTCCTGTGACCCCGATTAAGCCCCCTTTGCGAATATGGTCGCCTGGGGAAGGAATTCAGCACAAATCTGATGGGTCTACTGAAGAAGCGCAAGCTGGTAAAATAGTTGCATGTTCAGATACTTCTAATTTGGTGACACTTGACAGTCAGAAAATATTGGTGGTGGATTTGAATGAGATGAAATGGGTTGAGAATGATGCAAATTGCTGTTCCTTTCCTGGTTCTTTGGAGAAATCAGAGTCCATTTCACATGGTAACTTCTGCTAAATGAATCTTCCTCTGTTTTTGATCTTGATTCATATTTCAGCTTGAGCATGATATATCATTATCCGGGTCAATTTGAGTTTTCAAATCACCATTGTATTTGATTGCTGAAATGCCGGTAAAATTGAGCATAGCCCAATTCAGAAGCCATTTTTGTGGGTGAAATAATGTAACATGAATGGCGGAAAATTTTTGTTTTAGGGCCGTCAGTGTATGGCATGGTAATATTTCTTTCATCAATCTACTTTTTGTGTCTATTTGATGTTTGAGGGCATGCAGTCTTATTGTTTTACTCATGAGTACATAAAACAAAAATGAACAGAAATTGATGACTCATTTCTTTAATTTGCAATGGTCTCATTAGAAATGTACTTTTTCCTACTCATGTTTTTAGATTTTCATTCATGTTTATGACATTCTTTTTGGACCTAAAATCATGTCAGGTGAACTTTCTAGCAAGACCATCCCCCATTTTGTTCCCCCGACCCCCGAAAAGAAGACGACTGTGGAGCTCAAACAGGTAGTTCAAGTTCAAAGCTCATCAGCAGGAGAAAAAAGAGATGAGGAAGGCCGGACAGTCAGTGTAAGAACAGATGAGAATGGAATAACCAAGCTGAGACAATATAGAAGAAAGCACAGGCCCAAGGTAGTTACAGAAGGCAAACCAAGAACATCTAAATCAGGCACTCGGAGAGCTGCAAATTCCAAGGAAAACTTGACAACTAAGAGGAAGTATGTCCGAAAGAATGCAGTCAACAAACCCTTGGAAACTCCTCTTGAACTAGGAATTCTTAATCCGGTCACCCCAGAAGTTGCTAGTTATAATGAGAACTCAATAGGTCTAAGGACGTACATTCGAAAGCGTGGAGTCTGCACTGCAGAAACTCCTATGGAAATAACAGGAGCTTCAACTAATGTGGAAGTGCGGAAACGAAAACGTAGTAGGAAAACATGCAGGAGGAATTTAAAATTTGACAATGAAGGAAAACAGAAAGATGAAAGCTCCTCATGCGAGTATTCATCCAACATTTCAGAATTTCTGGTGCATATTCTACCTACTGGAAATTATCATTCACATTTAGTTGTGCAGCATAGGAAAGAAAGTGAAGCAATGCTTGAGGAAGACTGCAATTGCCTTCCTGAAAGCCAAGTATCGAACCTCGAAATTCCGATTGAATATAGCACTTCCCAGTTAAAGCCTCAAATTAATCACTATAAGGATCAGGGAAGCATGGGGAAGACCAATTCAACTAATCATTTGTTATCAAGTTCAAAAGAGTCATTCTGCAGTAGTACAACCGAAGCAAGGGGTATCAAGCAAAAATGTTGTCACAATATAAAACAAGATGATATCAGAAGTTCAGATTTAATTGAGGAATTTTATAACTCAATTTATGCGTCTCAGATGCCACATGCAGAGTATTTTCCAAAAGAGAAAACTGAAAAGGTTCTGCATTCTGGCCCATCTAGCACATATACTGGACAAGCATACAAAGTAAATAGCTTGAATGAAAATCCTTGTGCTTCAAAAGCCAGCCACTGGATATCCAGACCTCAGACACGTAGTTGTTTAACCCCAGGAATATTCGAAGGATCAGTGAACCTCAATAAATTACAACCCTTTGATTTCATCGAGAGGAGATGCGAAGATCAATCTTATGTCTCAACCCATATGCAGTCTAAATATTCCCCCAAACAACCACAGGCGATCACTGATCTTCAAAGAGATGAGAATTCTCATAGACACCATCCATCGTTAGGTGCCCAATTTGACAAGATGCAAGCAGCAATGGTGAGGAAAAAACGAACACGGAAGCCTCTTACTTCATCGCATTCAAATATGGATGGAGTGCGTTCAGGTTCATTCATCATAATTAATTTCATTTCTTTGCTAATATCGATTATTATAACTTTTTGTGAAACAAAAGTTCAAGGGAGAGAACTTTTCCTAATAAATTGCAGTGTTATGCAGGGGATCCTTCAGAAATAATTTCAGGACTGAAGCTTTCTACAAACGCCATGGTTGAGGAAATGAATATTCTAGACATTAACAAAGAAGGGAAAATATCATCATGTGAGGAGCAAAATGTAATGGTGCCTTATAACATGCAGAATCAAGGGCATGGTATGCTTGCAAACAGAGGTGTTGACTCTGTGGTACCATTTGAAGGTTCTTTGGTTCCTGCCAAAAAACGAAGACGACATGCCAAAGTTGATCTTGATGGAGAGACAAATAGAGTTTGGAAACTATTGGTGGGGAATTTTAACAGTGAAGTTGATGATGGATCAGATGAAGCTAGGGACAAATGGTGGGAGGAAGAGAGAAGAGTTTTTTCTGGACGAGCAAACTCGTTTATTGCAAAGATGCATCTAATACAAGGTACAATTACCTACTTATGAACATCCCCATGTTGCAGGGTCTAAGTTTTTTGAATTTTCATTGTGAGGGAAGTAACTGAATTTCGACATAGTCCCTGAATTTTACTTTGTAATGATTTAGTCTTTGCCTTTAGATTTGTAACGATTTAGTGGGACGCAACAAAATGGGTTTGTACACTAAAAAAAAACTAAATCGTTATAAATGTACAGAACTAACTAAAGTTAAAATTTAAATGTATAGGGATCAAATTGTTATGTACCAAAGTCAGTCTACTCAGATTAAGGCAAAGGTACCAAATTTGTTTTTTAACCTAGATTTATATAAAATTAACTTTCTAGAATTGAAGTACAGTTCGGGACCAAAAAGTGCTTTTAACCTAAATTTTTTACTTTTGGCTTATGTATGTGGCACACGCTTGATCCATAGTTCAACCTTCCTATGTAGAATAGCTGATTTCAATCCTCTACGGATGGGGCTATTTCTTCTTTCCTTTCTTCTGTTAAGAACGTACTAGAAAAGCAAAACCTTAGAAACTAGAAGAAAGTTTACCTTTTGAATAAACCAACTGCAGGCAAAAGAGTTGCCCATTGTTATCATTTCATACAATTTAAAAGTGTTAATTTTCGTACAATAATTCCACAGGAGATAGAGGCTTTTCACAATGGAAAGGATCGGTTTTAGACTCAGTGATTGGAGTTTTCCTCACTCAGAATGTCTCGGATCATCTTTCCAGGTGAACTGTATTTTTAACGTGCAAGAAAATAGAATGGTTAAATATCCTCTGAATTGTTTGCCTGTCCCTTCCATACAGCTCAGCGTTTATGTCGCTTGCTGCACGTTTTTCCTTAAAACCTAGAAGCCTTCATGAGTCAAGCATTGGTGATCCGACAAGCTTTGTAGTCACTGAACCAGAAGTTGATATAAAATGGGCTGAACCAGAAGTCGATGTAAACTGTGGAAGCAATCTTTCATCAGAAGATATCAGTGTCAATGGGTCTGCTTCATCTGTGGAGATCATACAGATTGTAGAAACAACTAAGCTAAAGTCAAACTCCAAGAATGTAAGTGGTAATGATTTATCAGATGAGAAGTTAGAGGGTACTTGTAGTACGTCAGAAGAGAGGTACATCGATCAAAGAGAAAACGATAATGCAGATTGTCCTAAAAGCCTTTTAAGAGAATCCCTTAGTCAATCAAGTCATGAATTGCAGAAAACTTCAATCTCAGGAGTTACAGAAGTTCAGTGCTTTAAAATGTACAGAAAAATCACCCGATTTTCCTACGTTTACAAAAGAAGGGATGTATATGATACTAATGAACATGCACAGACACTAGATTCTGCATCTCAAACTACTGTCTTGAACACCAACGACGTTCAAGCAACAAGACATTCTAGAGAATTGTGCAATGTCAACCAAAGTGACCGAGATGTAGTATTCCAGTCAGAAGGAAGATTTATTGAAGTGTCACACGGTGTTGAATCACAGGCTTCAATGGGCAGCCAAAAAGCACATCAAACTCAGCAAGATTCTGTGATAGACAGTACTCTAGATTTTATGAGGAAGACTGAAGAACCAGATCAAAGTAAGCATGGACATACACTTTGTAACAAGTTCAATGATACAAAAGCTGGTACACCTAAATCAAATGGAAAACGAGTTAAAAAGGAGAAAAAGGATGATGTTAACTGGGACAACCTTAGGAAACAGGCAGAGGTAAAGGGAAGGAGAGAGAGAACTACAACTACCATGGACTCATTGGATTGGGAAGCTGTACGATGTGCGGATGTTGATGAGATTGCTTTCACCATCAGAGAACGAGGGATGAATAACAGGCTTGCAGAAAGAATTAAAGTACACCCATTACTATGAAAATGAAATTCTAATTCCTTGGATCATCATCTCAGTTTTCAAATTGTAGTTACGAGGCTAAAAATTCTTCTTGATTTGAGCAGGGTTTTCTTAATCGTCTGGTGAAAGATCATGGAAGCACTGATCTTGAATGGTTAAGGGATGTCCCACCCGATCAAGTAAAGTAAGCTCATTTATTATTTGAATCTCATCATTTCTTTCATATTGAAAATACTGTTTGCAATGTACTGAATTCTCTGGGCTTTATACTACAAACATGTAGAGAATATTTACTCAGCGTAAGGGGATTGGGATTGAAAAGCGTGGAGTGTGTTCGCCTTCTTGCCCTGCGCCAGATTGCCTTTCCAGTAAGTTCAAATATCCTGCGCACTTCTGTTTTCTCCAACCTATACAAGGGGGTGCAACGAATAGAGATCTCCCGCCAGCTGTCTTCTCTTCCTATCACTTCACTTTGTTCGAGAGATTTGATCTCATCGGATCTCACCGGGCCGGGCGAAGGGGAAGGAAGGGGAAGGAAGGGGAAGGAAGGGATGGGTGATCCGGGAACAGCAACGGGAGAGGGCTCGTAGCCCCCCCTCTCCCTCTTCCTCACGCCTATTTGTTCTTCCGGCCTCGGAGAGATGCGGAACTCTTTTTTTTTTAATAAAAAGATGAATATATAGGGCCATGATACATTCCGGAATATTGTAAAGAAATAGACTCTTTTCGTCCCCGCCTAGTTTTTCCAATAAACAGATGTTAAGGCAACATTTTTTTTTTGTCTTTTCTTCTCCAACAGGTAGATACTAATGTTGGACGCATAGCTGTAAGGTTGGGATGGGTACCCCTTCAACCCCTGCCTGAGTCACTGCAATTGCATCTTTTGGAGCTGTCAGTAGTCAAATGAGAGCTTATATCTTAAATTTTCTAGAATTAGTATGCTCTAGGAACGGTAAATAATATTTTGTGTCCTTGCAGATACCCAGTTCTTGAGTCCATTCAAAAGTATCTCTGGCCAAGACTCTGCAAGCTTGACCAAACAACATTGTAAGAGAGCATTATACCGTATTAGACTTTAACAGATTTATTTTTATTTCCTGATTTTTCATGGGAGACTGACAATAACAAATTGATTATCAATACTATTTTGTAACTGACCATTACTATTCTGCTCATAGGTATGAGCTGCATTACCAAATGATTACATTTGGAAAGGTAGCCATTCCACACTGAACTGTTCTTTCGTTAAGTTATTCCGGGAGATGAACTAAGTAGCATACTCTGATACAGGTCTTCTGCACAAAAAAGAAACCAAATTGCAATGCTTGTCCATTGAGAGGAGAGTGTAGACACTTTGCAAGTGCATTTGCCAGGTTTGCATTTCTCACTTCCACTGGATTCATATTGCATTGGATAAGTAAGAATGTTAGGTATAGCCTTCTTTAAGTTTTAATGTTACTGGCAAGTCCGTCTCCTGACTTTTTCCCAAATGTGCTCATGATTTGGCAAATCTTTTTTGCATGCAATTATCCTCAAACGTCCTAATTTTTGTGAGACAATACCTTCATTTAATGTTTTAAAATTAATTCTACATATTTTCTTATTCTAGTTTACTGTCATAAAATTCTATATTATAAATATAGCTCTTTCTTCTTCTTCTTCTTCTTCTTTTATTTATTTATTTATTTTTTTTGATAAAGTAAATATACCTCTTTCTCGATATAATTAGAATTAAATAAAAAATTCATCTACTTCAAACTTTGTGGGTATCCTTAAACATAAAAAAAGGTGCATAAAGATAATTACTTGATTAAGTCAAGTGAATGTCATCTCATGCATGAGTTTCATGTGATATTTCAACCATTTAATGCATTTCAGAATTTTTGTTTACCATTGACATGTTTATCTGCTTCAAAGTTTGTTGGTTCAACCCTCCTTACATTACAACCATTCAAGTAAAATTGGGGAGGAAAAAGTAGTTCACTACAAAATACAAGTATTGACAAATCAAAATTTTGACATTCATGCAGCGCAAGGCTTGCACTGCCAGCGCCAGAAGAGAAGAGTTTGGTTATTGCAACCGAAAGGAAAGCTGATGTAAACCAGGCTGAAGTTGTTGATCAGCGGCCGTTGGCTCTCACTCAGGCATCAGAGCCAACTGAAAAGAATCAGCAATCAATCAACCACTTTAATGTGAGATCTAGAGTAAGTAACATTGAGCCCATTATTGAAGAACCAGCAACACCAGAGCCAGAATGCCCACAGATTTCTGAACATGACATTGAGGACATGGATACCTTATGTGAAGACCCTGATGAGATTCCTACAATAAAGCTTAATATTGAAGCATTCACTAAGAACGTACAGAATTACATACAAGAAAATGTGGAACTTCAGGAAGGTAGCATGTCGAAGGCACTTGTTGTCCTAAGCCCAGAAGCTGCATCGATCCCCATGCCGAAGCTTAAAAATATCGGTCGGCTGAGAACAGAGCATCTAGTGTAAGTACACAGTTCCCAGCTCAAAAACATGAAATATTTAACCATGAGATGTCTTCTCAGTTAAAGGAATAATAGGAGAAAACAAAGTAATGTTGAAATAGTTTGTTAGTGTAGAAAACAAATTATTAGATTTACTAGAATTGCTATCTATTTCAGAATTATTTAACCATGTGATTGTATTTTACCATCATGCAGTTACGAACTTCCGGACTCCCATCCTCTTCTAGAAAAGGTTAGCTACTCTTACAGTTAGATGGAGTGATGTGAAGCAGATTGTCCAATTGTTTATTCTTTCTTCGGTTAAAGACTGTCCAATTGTTTAACTACTCTCAAATTACAGTTAAAGATGGAGCGACGTGAACCCGATGATCCATGCTTCTACCTTCTTGCCATATGGACACCGGGTAACATTGAAAATTGACTAATATACTCTCAATACAAACTAGTTTTACATTCTTAGAAAACATGCTAAGAAGGTAAACTTATAAACTCATTGATGCTTTGTAATATGCAATAAACTTGCTGGTATTTTGTCAGGTGAAACAGCAAATTCTGTTGAACTACCACATACACAATGTAGTTCTCAAGAAAGTGGCCGATTGTGTGGAGAAAAGGACTGTTTCTCATGCAATAGTGTTAGAGAAGCTGACTCCCAAGTTGTTAGAGGAACAATTTTGGTGAGTATAAGAGCAGCTAATTTGCGGTATATCTCACTAGGCTAATAGCTAACCAACTATAAGTACAGATTCCATGTCGAACTGCAATGAGAGGAAGCTTCCCGCTAAATGGAACTTACTTTCAAGTTAATGAGGTAATAAGGAAATCTAACATGCCATGAATGTTGATTGTGTAAATACTTGAAGCTGAACTAACAGAGGAATCATTCTTATGTAGGTATTTGCCGACCATGATTCTAGCCTTAACCCAATTGATGTTCCTAGGAAATGGTTGTGGAATCTCGTAAGGCGGACAGTGTACTTCGGAACCTCCATACCAACTATATTCAAGGGTATGTACTGTAAAGGGTTTATTATGTCGTTTTAGTCTTGTAGAGACACTTAGAATGCACTTTTCATGTAATAGGTTTATCAACCGAAGAGATTCAAGGTTGCTTCTGGAGAGGTAAGAGTATCTAACTTAGTCTATTGAAGAGTTTTTTTGAACTCCTTTTTATTATTAGGAGTATATTTAATCAAATTCAATTCCTTAAAAAGTGAAATAAAGCTAAAAGTTACAGATGCATCATACATGCTAATACACTAGTTGATTATGTTAATGTTACAACTGACACCTCTCTATCTGCAATATCTGGTTGTGCCATATGCACAAGCTGGTAAATTGGCATTCTCCCTCCAAGCTAACTCAAAAATTTGGTGAAAATATTTTTCATCACTATAGCTACACTTCCCTCTGGACTAATTGGAAGTGTTTTATGTAACCGATCGACAGGCTTTTTGTAATTTCATACATCAATGAAATTTTTTCTTACACACAAAATAAGAAAAAAAAGGTGAAAATATGATGCAGACATTTATTTTCTTTTACAACTCATTGATGTGCTAAAAGGCAAACAAACTTGAATTAGATTCAAGTTTCTAAAGTTGGTTCCTTAATTTTGAAAAAGTACTCTCCATGATGTCTTGATTGTTTAAAAAAATTACTCTCCATGATGTCTTGATTGTTTAAAAACTATCCTTCAAGCTAAGTTTGTTTAGTTTAAGTGAAGGATATATGATGTCACAATCATCTGTACTTTCAACTATGTTAAGAAAATGATCGTTTCTCCCAAATTTCTATTATTTGTTTTCACAAAGGTTCCGAAGTCATTTCTTGATGCTTCAATGTTACAAATATTTGGGACGCTCGGAAAGTTTTCTGATAAAAAGTATTAGGTTTAAATCTCATTTTGGTCCCATTATTCGAGGTTGGTTCCTAACTTTCAAACTGTCTACCTTGAACTTTCGAATGGTCTATCTTAATTCTCGAGCATGTATTTATATTGACTTGGGTGGGGTATTGGGTAGACGGATAGTAGGTGGCAGAGCCTCTTGAGTCGGGTCGTTAGCTACACAATTGTGGAGGTTAGAGATGTGATTGTAGCCCACCCTTTTGTTTTTTAAATTGGAAGGGAGAATGACCTCACAAAAAGTTCCCAGTTTCTAGAGTAAAATGGACAAATAGTATGAGAATTCTGACCTTCTTGGAGGATTGAAACTCCTTGAACATTTCAGTCCATTCTTTCGAGACCGAAAAAGTTAGAACCTGTGTAGTACTAGCCATGCTGCAAAGTAAATCTTTCGTTGTTCAAAACTATGGAAATTCCTTCATGCTCTACCCCTATTGAATTTCATGAGACCATCGAATTATGTCGAAGTCGTCTCGAGCACCAAGTTCCTTGGAAGTGGCCTAAGAGGCCAACAAATTCTGCCAATAAAACCTCATTCCTCTCCCCAAGCCTTGGTCGGCCATAAATATTTGAGATCGAAGCCACCTCATCCTACCCCAACTTTCATGAGAAGGGGGGACAAGCGAGAAAAACCAAGCACGACTAAATTGAGTTAACCAAAAATATCAAAAACTACAAAAAGGAACTTCAACTTTTGGTGATCAAGAAAAGAGCACCAACACATTCTCTAACCCCTTTTGTATGTTGTTGGATAAAGAAGACAGATTCATGTGTACTCAAAAACTGTGGCTCAAAAGATAGAAGTATGAGGAGCATCCTTACAGAACTTCCTACAACCCGACAGGGAGTGCCTAAAGTCGTTTGGTTAACCACACGACTCTCTCTGACTCTCTCTTTCTAGCTATACGGAAGAGGATAAAACATTCTCTGTATTTCTCACAAGTGGGTGAAATTAATTTGCAGGTTATGTTTGTGTACGGGGTTTCGATAAAAAAACCGGGGCACCTCGTCCTCTGCTAGCCAGATTGCATTATCCAGCTAGCAAGTTGACCAAAACTAAAAGTAAGACAGATAAGGCAGGCAATCCAGTTGATAAGTAGATGAATACTGTAAATATGTAGATAACCATATCTGATAAACTAGTGGAGTGTGTCATATACCAACCCTTATAGGTCACCTGCAGAAATGGGAAGATCCAATCAAGCTGTATTATGTATATTTCCGTCATAATTTAGTGTATATATTAGTAACATGAAAATCCAGTTTGGGTGGTAACTTATAACATCATCGTATTGGATCTGTGTCTCTAAAGTCCCCAAAAGACGGACGTTAAGCATGCTGTCCATAGGACAAAAGCTCAGTCTTCTTCGGGTTATCCCATCAGATAACCGCGAGTACCGATTGGTCCAACTCGAGTTTTTAAAGACGTTAATGACACAGGACTCCCATTTACTTGACTGAAAAAGGTGTATGTTTAAGGATGTTCATGATTGATGAGGATTCATTGACTTTATAATATTCTTAATTCCTTCAGCTTTAGCACTAAAATATTGCCAATCATCCTCACAGTGAACAATAGGAGCATTGGGCTCAAACTGTTGCTGTCCATTCACTTTCTTATTAACTCAATCTCATACCATTTTCCTGATTCCGTACAACAGGTTTTTGTTAGATTTTTTTTTAACCCGGAATCGATGCCTCCACCAAGAGGTTTTCTATAATCGGGGTGTTAACAATCATTCACTACGGTAACTTACATTGTGGGACTCGTCTCTGAATGGGGGAAATCCCAGCTACAGACCCATGGAGCTCAAACTGGCTTCCCCATTCGACTACAAGCCCACCAGGCTACACCAGCGGGTGGTAACAAGTTTTTGTAAGATCAATAAAAATGCAAAATTACTTTTTGAATGTTCTTTGCCAACATATTTAGCATTATAAAGTCAGTAAAAACAAAAATTAATGAATGTCGTGTAGGCATAGGTGATTGCTACTGCAAAACCAACTAAAATTATTAGCAATTACAATTAGAACTTCTAAAACGGTCAAATTCTGAAAGTTGGGCATTTTAGGGACAAAATGTACAACTTACCCAAAATTAAAACTCATTCAATAAGTATAATTTGATTCAACGCATAATAAATATATCAACAAGTCATTTTCTCCTTACAAAAATTCCAATAAGCCCCTCTATGTTATATTGTTGTTTCTCCAATATATAACTAAAAAATCAATGTTTATTTGGTGGTTTTGTTTAAAAAAAAAGGAGACAAATAAAAATTATCTTACCAGAAATTAATGTATAATTGAATTTATAGCTATTCTCAATTTTGGGTGGATAATTCTGCAAAAAAAAAAAAAAAAACAATCGAATCAACAATTTGACATGCTGAGGAAACAAACAACCACCAAATTGACCAAAACTGCACAAAATTAAAATTTATTAGATTTGAACCGATATTTTAAAAAAATGTCAAGAAGTTCAACACTAAATTTTGTATGTCTCGACCTGCTCTGTGACATTGCAGTTAAAATATTTGTGTTATAATATTAAAAAAAAACAATTTATGATTTTAAATTTATTTTTTTTGTTCAAATGTATAATAAAGTAGTAGAGAATTCAAATCTTAAACCTCTGAAAAAACGTAGAACGTGTAGTGCGCTCACGTCTTACATTTTTTTAATCTAAATGCTCAATAATAAGAAAAATAATAAAATACTATTTTTGGTTCAAAATATTTATTTCAGTTTTTGTATATTAAACTATTATTCATTGTAGTTGAAATGTCCCACTTTTTAAAAAGCAATTGTTTTAGTTCATGTTTGCAAATTTTCAACCTAAATTATATACCTGACAGAAACCCGGCTACATTACAATCAATTTAATGACAATAGGATTGTGCTAAGTATAGAGATTAAAATGAATATTTCAAAAATATATATGTTAAAATAGACCAAAATCGTACATAAACGAAGATGGATGTCTTAAATTATATTAACTAAAATGAACTAAAACAAAGAGGACATTGTTGAGATTATGGAGTCAAAATGGTGTCGTGTCGGATCAGGACAAGGCAAAAATGAAAGAGAATCGAAGAAGCGGGCTGCATGGCCAATTTGGCCAAGAGGACAATGCCACAATACTGTCACAACGCGGTGCGAGGCGGAACATTAAGTTTGTAGCACCGCAGTACTGTCGCGATGAATAAATACATCTGTTTGTTGTTTTTTAAGTGTGCAGAACCAAGTTGCTGCTTGCGTGAGGACAAATAACGAGTGTTTTGGGATGTGGGGCGTTGTTGGCAACCTACTCTCGTAAATCAGTGGGGGTGTTTTCATTCTTGTAATTTTAAGTAATTATTGGCATAGTAACTTCTGGTCATTATTGTGGCCTTTAGAGAAAGTTTTGTAGAATGTGATCCATTGTATTATCCAAAACATAGTAGAACCCGCACATCGTGAAAGATTGAATATAGCCATAAGTTGGATGAATCAGTATAAATTGTTGCATTGTTGTACGTAGGAAATGTATTTTTAGTTAGAGGAGTATGACTGTTTGCTATTTTTTTGTGTGCATAGTAGCAGTCGATAAGAGCATTCAAAGGTAATAAAAAATAAATAAATTATGGGCAAAGAATTGGATAAGTGAAGGAGAGTGTCGTGGAGGGTAGGATTAAAATAAATAATAGGCGTGAAGTTGGACGGAACCAAGCAAAGAGAGCATTTATTAGGGTTTGTGAATGCCAACGGCCTCTCCCACCTTGCAAATTGCAATTCTTCATTGAGCCCCAAAAACCAAACCCAATAAAATAATAAATAAATAAATAAAACTCCCTTTTCCTTCCGTTTCCCTTTCCACTTCCCCAACTTTCTTTCTCTCTCTCCATCTAATCTAAATCCAACTTCGCTTTTTCAAATTCCCACTCCCAAAAAAAAAAAATCTGTTCTTCGTGATCTTCCTGAAAAATGTCTAGCAAATCCCCTGTTTTCCCCTTCCCCGAGCCCCAGCACTTCAGCGACTACGGCTTCGACCCCCAAATCGACTATTTTCAGGTTCATTTTCCCTTCCTTTTTCTTCTAAACAAATTTCTCGATTCCATTGATTCGACTGGATTTTGTTTTTGTTTTAGGTTTTGGAAGAGGCTCGGAAGCACAAACGCGAGTCTTCAAGATCCATAGACTCCATTCATTTCAAGCTCCAAAAGCCCATTTCCAAAGACGAAACCAGTAAGAACAAGAAGAAGAAGAAGCAGCGGTGGTGGAAAAACGCTCTCCTCTTCTTCAAATGGAACCGGATCCAACAAACCCTCCGAAACGACGCCGTTTCCGAGGACGTTCACCGGGCCAGAGCCAGAGCCTTCCGCGCCTCCGTCTCCGGTCCGGTTTACATTACCGAGAGCCAGAGCGGGTCCAGCACGCCGTACCGGTCCACCACCCGCCCCTCCTCCGGCCCGCTCGCCGGAATCCCTTACCTCAGCCTCCGGGAACTCAACATGGAGCAGCAGCAATACAGAATGTCCACGTCAGCGCCCATGCCCATTTACTTGGTCACCTGAAAAAAAAAATAATAGATAATAAAAATGATTAAAGTTATTGGGTATTAGATTAGTGAAGAGAAAGTTGTGTGTAAAGGGGGAGGTGGATGGGTTGTCATTGGCTGCCTTTTTTTTTCTTTTTTAATTTTTAACTGAAAAGCTGTGTTTGATCCATCGGGAAAAGGATGGGATCTTTCTTTTTGATCCGCCTTTATTGATTTCCGCGATCTACCTGAAATCATATTTCCTTCTTTTTTTTTTTTTTTAATCTTCTATTGCCTCTAAACTTTAAACTTTAAACTTAAAATTATCACTTTATATCTGTACTTTTCTCCCATATTTTAGGGGCTTTAACTGTAAAATTATGAAATTTCCTTTAATTAATACTAAATTTGATTGCTAGCCTAAACTTAGTTGGATTAAAGGTTGGATCCTCTGTCCATATTTATTGATATAAAAAATAGCTTAATTTTTATTTTGGTTTTAGTTAAAATTTTAAAAAATAAAATAAGGGGAAAACTAAACAAAATGTGAATTTTAATAATATTAGTTAGATAATCAAAAGGTCTTTTTAGGATTTTTTTTTTTGTAAAAACATTTATAGAAGTACTTTAAAACTTTATGCTAAATTCATATTTATTTTAGGTCATGAATGTAACTATCTAAAAAAAAAGTATTGTTATTTTTCTATTTCTTTAACTACAGTGTAACTGTCGGTTGTTTGTTATAGTATGGTTTAATAAGATCTCATTCAAATTTCCTCCGACCTTTCTCGACAACCAAATCGAACGGTTCGTGGTGGAGCCAAGCTTTGGTAAGCCCGCCACGTGTCAAGATCTTGAATCTCCCTCGCTGGTGGGCCCGTCCAGTACTCTTAAATGGGCCATGGGAACAAACTGGGCCCCCGTATAAATCAAACGGTACCAACGGCAAGTGCGAGAGATTTGGTCAAAAACAAAAAACGACAAATCGGAACTAGGACACGACGTGATCCGGAAAAGGTGCGCATTCAACGGCTCTATATGGCTTCGCGAAATCGTGAAGTAAACCAAAGTGGCTTAGAACCGACACGTCGTTTTTAGAAACCTCACGCGTAGTACAAAATAAGGAGCGGCTGACGCAGATTCATCAGAACTCATGTGCCCGCCGCTCCCGCTATTGTCCGCTCCTCTTCCCTGCAAACCACGTTCTTTCGTACCCAAATATTTTTATTTTTAGGTACTGATTTTTAAAAAATATTTAATTACAATTTCGAATTTCAATGAATAATATATATATTTGTTTAATACAACGTGAATTCACAATTTCTTGATTGGAAAAATATACTAATTGAATTATACTCGTGTAATGTAATCTAAACTTCAACCACTTAATCATTAATCATCTATTACCATATAGTGAGCTACAATTCTTTTTTCGCCCCATTTATTGTATTAAAAAATTGTTCTTAATATTCCAAAAGATCCATGGAGCCAATTCCTATTTCAACTCTTGTCGAGTGTTCTCTCTTTTGAATTTTGGTTTTTAAATTTAAGAATAGACAACTAATTTGGTTTTTAAATTTTGGACTCAATTCGTGTAACTATAATTTATTTCAATTTCTTTATAAAAATTTTAACCCGTTCAACTAAATAAAAAAATGTGTTCATTAAAGTAGACCACGATGCATGGTTTTAGTACAAATTTAAGATTTTCATTTAACATATATCTATATTTCCACATTTGTTTTCTAGAATAGAAATGTAATATCCTAAGAGATTGTCCATAAACTGTTTTTTAGTTTTCAAGATTCTTACATTGGGAGTATCATCTCATCAATACAACGAAACAATTTTTTTATTAAAACAAAAATTTGATACATAGAGATTTGAACCTCAAATTCCAAAAAAAAAAAAATAATAATAATAAATAATCGAACTAGTTGTATTGTATTTAACGAAGGCTTCTGAAGTTAAATTCCGTTTTAAAAGGAACGACGTGGCGCTGTCAGAAATCAGAATGGGATATGAGATATCCCGCGCGGCTCACCAATCTCTCACATTAAACTCTTTATTCCCTGTTCGAGCTCAGCCTTCCAAATTCAGTAACGGTCGTTTCATTTTTTCTTTTCCAAATTTGCCCTTCCCTACTCCCTCCCCATTATGGCCTTTTATGAGATTTACGAACTCTCCTTCATGGGCCTCTGGGGCCCATTATACCTTTACCAATTATATTCTTAAAATTAAAAAAAAGAAAAAGAAAAACATTTTCATTTAATACATAGTTTACCTGAGCGCGTCAATTCAAAATTAAATTATATATAAAAAGACCATTTGATTAATTTTCTCTTCTTTCAATTATTTTCTTAACTAATAGTTTCTTGAATTTCACAATTTTAGATTGTTTTTTTTAGTTGTTAAAAGGTAAAAAATTTAAAACATTAAAATTGCCACTTGGGTCTCTAGTGATAGAGATAAAGGTGGATATGATATGAAATAAATTATCTCTCATAATATAAAGTAAAAAGGTAACCATGAAGAACATGATTTTGCCTGGAAGTGGCAAAAAAAAAAGACGCGGCGCCAGCTTCAATTGGTTGAAACAAATGACAATAATCGTCCAATAATTAACCAAATTATTTCTCCTTCACATAATTCTGTGCCAAAAAGAAAAATGATTGATCCTACGAGAAAAAGAATAAGAAAAACAAATGATTGGAATGGAACCGACATCTGGGTGACAAAAATGAAAATAAAATAGTTAGCAAAACAGTAAGCCTCCCAGCAATTAATGATGGGCCGACACAAATTCAGTTACGTGTTCAAATTTGGAAACTTGGGCCTCTCGATGATCCAAAAGTACTGGGCTTCACAATTTGACATCTGGCCCATAGATATCGATCGGCCCGGAATATTTAATGGGAACTACGATCGACGGTTTACACCTTTAGATTTAAAAAAAAAAAGAAAAAAAGAAAAAACATTTTGAACAAATATCAAGCGGTTAATTAGAGGACAACACGTTTTAAAAATTTTTGGATTTAGAGCCAATGGAATATAATAGCACTAGCAATGCATTTATGCTTGAGATAACAGCAAATTACAATTTTTTTTTTCTTTTTACTTCAACAAACTTAAATATTTTTTTCTTTTAATTTTATTTTTTTATTCAACGTTTTTAGTTCAACAAATAAGAGGCAAGGATAACCTCTGACACGCTCTTGACTCTTGAGCGGCTGAGAATGTTCTGTCAAAAGGACCCATGACGATGAGAGAGGTTGTCCTAAAAGACACTTATATCATTTCATTACCGACGTTTTTCTTCCTGGGCAGCTGTAAATAGATCGAGAGGTCATTCCGCCCCTTACTAATAATAAGAAAGGGCAAAAAATATTGTGGGTCAGTCTATCTTGCATTCTCTCTAGGGAGGGATCCGAATCGGACCTAAATGGGAATGACATGAAAAGTCTTTAAGGAGGTAACTAATATATGACTTAATTTTTTCTTTTCTTTTTTATTTCAAGGAGTTCTTTTTAGGGTCCCTAACGCTAAAAGGTGGGGAAGAATCAAGTCAAACTTCTAATTGACCTAGAAACATCACAAATTCTCAAAATTGAGAGAGATTTTAGATTATTCTGTAACTAGTTTCATAATCATTCTCAAGGATTCCATAAGAAGCGATCATATTTTTTTTTGTTGGGTCCGAATAGAGACCAGAGATCTTGAATGATCGATCCCACCATAACAACTTAAAAATAAATAAAGTCTCATTAATTTTTTCATGTTCGTTCCAAGCTTAAAAGTATCATTTGTACAAATCAAAAATCTATGTCAATCTCTCTCACTGGGTGTGTGTGTCATACGTCAGGATTTTTCCTGGAGAACAAAGAGAGAGTTTTCTGAAAAAAAATACAGAGAAAGAACCGAGTTGGATTGTCTCAAAATTCTTCACCATTTGAAGAATTCAGGCGGTAAATCATGAGATTTTTCCGTTCGTGATTGATCTCCGACCGTGACTTCGTTTTCATGGATTCCACTGTGACGCTACAAGAGGTTAGTACCTTATCGAACGAAATCCCAACACTCTCCCTTCGTGAACATGCTTTCTTCTTCGTATATCTCAGTACTCGATATACAGTTGTAGAAATCAGAGAAAGTAAGGAACCATGAGTGACTTTTCGAATCAAAATATATATTGACCAATTAAACTATGCATATGTCGGGAAGAAAGTAGGGTGTTTTAAACCCACACTAATTCCATAATGATAAGCGAGTTGAAAATAATTTTAGAGATGGATGATTACAAAACAGGGAAATTAGGGATGTAATTGACATAAGGTGGAGGCAAGTATATGTTAGAAATAGAAAAAAGAAGGTGTTACAAATTTAGGTCAAAAGTATGATAGAAATAGAAAATAAAATAAACGGATGCCAAACATGTCTCCAAACCAAAAGTTAGGGCTATTCGAAATGGGTAATATATAAACAACCTAACTTTACATTAAAAGAAAGTTTTCCAAATTCAAAACTAAGCAAACAAAAAATATTCTTATAAATATAGGAACCAACTTTACATCCTAAATGACAAATTGTACTTAAATTTGGCCAAGATGTTGATAATAAATAATTATGCAAAAAAGTCATAAATACCCTCCAAAATTAGCCCCAAAGTACAACCAGTACTTGACAACTCCAACATGGTTAAAGCTAAGATGCCCTTCCTTCATGACTTCATATGTTTTTTCCTTATGGAATCAAAATCCAACCAAAATATCTCTACCCAACTATTTTCTGCTTATGGTTAATTAATTAAAAGATAACTATAATAAATATTTTTCAAATTATTTATTTATTTTTGTTAAATTATAAATTTAGTCCTTATGTTTCAAAATTTTCATTTTAATTCTTATGATTTGGGTTTAACTTCAATTATAAAGTTTCAATTGACAAATTATTTCTCACATGTTTTCTATTTATTTTGGTTATGAGTTTGAGTTTTATAATTTTAGTAGTTAGCGCTACCTGTGTTAGGGTTTATATTTGAGTATGAAATAAAGGAAAATGAGTAGTTTTTTTAGTAAGAAATGGTTTTGATACCATAGTTGTAAGGTTTAATCAAAGTTGTAGAGACCAAATTGAAACTTTTAGAATCGTCGTAGAGACGACCAAATTGAAACTCTTGGAACCATAAGATTAAATCGAAACTAAGCTATATATAAGGATTAAGTTGAAATTAAGCTCAAACTATTTGTACAACAGTTTTTAATTATTTTTAAATTTTTTAAAATTCTGGTAAAGTTAATTAGTATATTTGATATCACTACCTACACCTCCAACGTAATTTTTTTATAGAATTATATGTTAGAATAATCCACTGATCACTTTCTTCTCTAATCAATACGGGACTTTGTTTGCAGAATAGTCATATATGCAACTCATCTACTCTTGGCTGACAATGAAATATACTTTGTTTACATTCTTTAACCCAGCAATCCTCCCCTCGAACAAAGTACCACCGAATTAACATCTCTTCAAGTCGTCATTCATCCGTCCACTCTCGAACTAGAATGAGGGTTTTGCTCTTATCCAAAGCTCCAGGTACACTCGAATAATAGAACACAACCACATATCACACAATGACTATATCTTTCGAGGCTCACTACTTCATTCAGTACTCGTAGATTTCACCGACACAGTTAGGATTAGACCATGACTCTGATACCACTCATTGAGGATAATGGTATCTCGTACCTCTAAGTATCTCCATAATGGTATGATATTGTCCGCGTTGAGCATAACCCTCATCACGACTTTCATTTTGGTTTCACCCAAAAAAAAAACTCATACCAATAAAGATGTTGTCCTTCACTTATTTCATGAATCACTTTCTTCCCTAACTAATGTACGACTTTGTTTGCATTCATTACAAACCCAACAACCCCCACTATGTTACGTCAATATTATCTATTTTTTGAAGTCTAAATTCATATGACATTTGTTGGTCTTATCTCACCCAATAGAAATATCGGATCTTCATCTCAAATACTATTTTTCCAACAAAAGAAAAAAGAAAAAAGCATTTCTTTTCAAAATTATTTATTAGAAAAATTGGCTGGAAACGTTTCTAAGTATCACTCAACTAGTTTGAGGAGTGGGAAAGAAAAGGTTGGTGGGTAAAGGGAATTTATACATAAATGGAAAGAGTGTGGCCTTCCTTTTATGCTAACACAATACTTGCCTCGTGCAAAATGTGTATTTTGCTTTACAAATGGCCAAATATTCATATTACAAAAACAAATATCTATTTACAAAAATATACATAAAGTATTAAGTTTTTAGTTTATGCTACATTTATAAAATTTTAAATCTAATATGATATTTTTGTAATTCTCCCGAAATATATGTACGAAAAAAAAATTTTAAATTCACATGTAACTTTTTAGTCAGAGATAGGTGTTTTAACCAGTTGACCTATAATCAGGTCGGGAAGAAAGAATAAAATAGTGTTTGGCAAGCAAGAAAAAGAAAAAGAAAAAAACAAGTGTTTAATTTGCTTTAATGGCAAGTAAAGTGTAAGAAGAGAGAAGAGAGCTTAAATTTAGGTTAACGTCAATTCATTCACATGCTCGTGTGCCCTCAAAACTCAAAAAGATCCTTTTTTTTTCACATGTTAATCTGCAACTGCCCCCATCCCCCGTTTTATCTCACGGACTTTTTTTTTTTTTTTTCCCCTTTCTTATAATTTCTTTGCTAGCCTGTAATATTGTACCTTAATCTCTTTCATTTCACTTCTTTTTTTCCCCTTTACTGTTTTACATTTTCTTTTATCGCTTTTTTTTCCTCGTTTAGTACAACATGTGTAGTGGAGGATTTGAACTTGCAACCAACCTTCTGGTCGGATATAGGTGTCTTAACCGTTAAGTTATGCTCAAGTTGATTTCTTGTTCTACCCACTAGTTGATAATTGAAATTTGGGTAGATATTCTTTTTTTTTTTCTTTTTCTTTTTTGACTATTTTATAATTAAATATGTGAGATATTTACTCCGCTTTTGATTTGCCTCTTAATATAATTAGAAATGTTTCACTATTTTTTAGACATATGACAATTTCAATAAAAATTAAAGTTATTCAAACATACGACTCATCGAAGAGATTTTGTTCGTACAGCAATGCGACTGCAAAGACTTTAAAATTAAACTACTTAAAAAAAATAAGTACAATTTACAAAATAGTTAATTTATATTAAGGGTTTTTACAATTATTTAGATATTTATATATATCGAAATATTATTGGTCTTATTCTACATAGACGAGTGGAGCACCTATATATGGTTTTAGTTTGGGTAGGGTACAAAAAGCAGCCCAATCAATTAGCTAACTAAGATTATTTCACCCCTAACAATGCCATTTCACTTTACCTAATTGACATCATTGAAAGCAATGTTCTTAACTGTTTCAATCAAGATTAATTTGGATAAGTGATTTGACTTTGTGGGGATTTGACACTTATTTTGGACCCATTTCAAATCAAGTTCATACCTAACTTTTTAAATCATAGACATATACCAGATTAAGTTATATATAGATATGTTATATGTCATAAGTCATAACTTATATACATAAATTCAACGACAACAAACCGACATTCGACATTGAGAAGCATTGTAATTTATACGACAAGAATTGATTTTTCAAAAGTTGTATGCTCATATGCTACGTAATTAGGGATTCCATTGTTTTCTATGAGGATATATTTTCACATTGGGTCATATGATATTATATTGCCAACTTTAAATCTAGAGCGATATAGATCTGTTTTCAAATCTTAAAAGGGTTTTGTGATGACGGCCAACATGAGTTTTAACTCGCAGTAATTGACATCTACTCTTTCTTTTGAATTTAGAAATTTGAACTCTTAATACTCTCAATTTATAGTACTAAATTATGCCGATGGAGATAAATTAAATTTATTTGTAGACTCATGACATTCTAGAATAAAAAATCATTTCAAAATGTGAGATTTTGGTGATATTGGGACTCTAAGAATTTTGATCAATATGCCAACGGCAGATCTAACAAATCTAGGCGTAGTGCTTGGCGTGTTATTTTTGTCATAAAAAAGGTTCATAATGTCACACAAAAAAAGTTCGTCGAGATTGCCAACTTTTGCCGACGAAATTTATTTTCATCGACAATTGTAAAACAATCCCGATATTTTTTTAGGTCTTTCTCGATGCCTCTTTATGCGTCTATTTAAAATATTATTCAAAATTAATGAAAGATACATTTTCAAGGTAATTAACGAGGAAAAAAATGGTAGATTTGGTTAGACAAGTTAATTCATAACTTGTGCTTTTCTTTTTGGTGTTTTAACCAATTGAACTTCGAATTCACGACCTTGTAGTCAGAAATATATATTTTAACCAATTGAGCTATACTCAAACTAAGCGTGGTGTGTTAATTAATAAAAGAGAAATACATTAGTCAAAAGGTTTAAAGCATGACAATCTTGATTTTTTGACTAAAAGATTCAACTTTTAGTAAGTGGAATGGAAGAGGAAGAGACCAAGCAATGTGGACAATCTTTTGGATTTCTCCACACTCTCCAATTTTCCCCACTTTAGGGCTTCAAATATGAAAGAATTAAGAAGGTTGACTAAAAACAAAAAAGAGGAATATTAATTTAGTGCAATATTTTTCTATTTGGAAAAATTAATTATGTCCAATTCATGGCCCCCCATGAAGGATTAATTATTATCCCTAAGATCTACAAAATCTATTGAATCAACTTGGTTTTTGACTACAAAATTGTGTGCTCCTAGAAGCCTATAAAAAGCTCTTCCTAAGGTCTATTTTTTAACCTTTTTTTATTTTTTTTCCTATGGAAAGAATTTTATGTCTTGCTTAATTAATGGAAAGCAATATAATATAAGGTGGGCAAGTGAATGATGGTGCCTCTAGAAAACCATTTTTCCAACATAGTTGTCTGTTTTTTTAGGATTATAAATTCAATAATCAAAGTATGTTTTGGAAACTTTCAATATCATAAACTTTTGAAATAGTCTTAGTTTACACATTATTTAATGAATCATAGTTTCTAAGATAAAAGATGGAAGAACAGTCTAGTCTCTTTTCTAAGCTATAATTTCTCGTTTTTAAAAAGAAATTTGAGTTTAAAGTTGGTTTACAGTAACCTTCGATATCATATCATAGACTTTGTGAATAGAGATTTTAAGGGTGGAATGAGGTTAATTGATTTTTTTTACGCATCACATTTAACCATAATTCTTAAAACAAAAATATAAAACCAATGTGAAGTTAACTAAGCAATAATTAGCATTAGTCTCTCTAGGTCATGAGTTTAAATCTTCATCTCTCTTTACTGTACTAAAAATAATAATAAATGAAAAAAATCTTTTTCCCAAACAATTATCGTCCTTAGCCTAATTTCTTAATCTAATCTGAATGAAAGTTTCATGTGTTTAGCAAAGGTTAACATTGATCATTTCAGACTATATTGATAATTTTTATATATAAGTAGCCTTTTAATTTCTTTCAAAAACCAACAACCTTAACTTTAACGAATCACCTCCACACTGTACCAAAGTGAGCAGCTCGACGATGATTGACATATATCCCTAATCAAGAGATTGTAAGTTCGATCCCCTACTCCTACCTGAGATATCTTTTAACATTTTTTCTTAGTATGAATACAAGACTTCCTTGTGCCATATCATGTTAAATCATCAATGGATCTAAAAACTTAAGCTTATGAGTTAAAGTAGATCTAATCATTTATAGATATCTTAACAACATTTTCTTGAACTATAACACTCTTCGCTTCCAAATCTAAAAGAAAATGTCTCGTTTATATTACGAGTTTCAATACTCTCTTTAACTTATTGTATTGGCTACTGCATATCAGTGATCGAAATTCCTCGCTTCTTGTTTCTCGTTGCTAAATTAAACCAAAAAAGTATGCGGAGAAAAAATGGTTTTGATGAGAAGGTAATTTGAGATGTGAGATGGTTGGGGAATAATAAATTTAATGGTAAAAGTATGGCGGTTTGTCACTCATTGCGGGAGAAGGCAAAAAAGGTGTCGGTGGTTCGAGCTCTTCCCATTGGTTGCCTGATTGCATTCTTAACAACAAAAATCCATCAAATATATTATATTATATTATATTTATTTGGCCAAAACTAGAGGAGGATTGTGACAGTTCGATACGCTGTCGTTTCGTTTCCACCAACCAATCTCTCTCTCTCTCCCTCTCTGAATGCTTATTTAACTAAGAAGTAAGGTAAGAAATCTCCTCTCTCTTAATGGAAAGACATGTTATATATATGAAGAAGTGATGGAATGCAATCTTTTTCTTTTTTTCTTTTCTTTTTTTTTTGTTGCATAGACAATATTATCCCTAGTGGGTGATCAAATAATTATTGATGTTTTGTTTAACCTAGGTTGATGCACATGGATGGTCTTGTCTAACTGTGACATTAAAATAAAAAACAACAGTACATCTCTCTCTCCTTAGATTAGAGTTTAGGCTATCCAAATATTTGAAACCCGGCCATGTTTCATTCACAAATTACTCGAGATTGATTAAGAAGTTGAGTCTATATATGTTTGGTATGTGCATCTACTTTATCTTGAACGTTTCATAAACTTATGTCCAACTTTTATATTTTATGTAGGTATAATTTACTTATGTGTATAACTAAAATATAGATTATAGAGACTCGGAGTTTCAAACTTGATGCTTAATAAAATTATAACTATATCCTTTAGAGTTTTGTGGCAATTAACATGTTAGATTACTAGCCAACCGAGTATATCAATTCGATTGTGAGATGAAAATTTCAATATAGAATAGTATTTATTCACAAAGTAATTTTGAGGTTTTAAGATAGATATTATCTATCTAGAGAATTTCAAGTTCGAGTTATATGTTGGTCACAGTGTTGCTCAATTCAAGCAACGAGCCTCGATTATAGAGACCCACTGACATAAACCGTGTGGCATCAATTCTGAGAAATAAAAAACAGAGCAAATTTGATTGTTCATTCAACGAAAGCAAAAGTGTACCCATTAAAAAAGAAATTAACAATGATAGTTGTTACATGATTAATTGGTGGGAAAATTAATAATTGTGGGAGCGAGCATTGTGATTGGTATGAAAATAAGAGGCAAATTTGATTGCTCTAAAAGGACGTTAGTTATGTGAGAAACCTAAGCAATCAAGATATCCAGAAAAAGGCATTAAATTAAATACAATTAGTTTTATTTTTTCTTTTCTAAATTAAATTTGGCATTAATGTCTTCAGTTCAATAGGGTTTTAAATAATGAACCCTTTTTTTCTTTTTTCCTATTCTCCTTTTTCGTATCAGATTTTGCTTGGAAAGGGGACTTTTTACCCTCTGGAATAAGGGCACCCCTTTTGACCCTAACAAAAAAGCAACTCATCTCTAGCCCTCCCAGCCCCCACCCCTCTAATTTCTCGTCACAAAATATTATGTTGTCAGTGCTCGGGGCAATTTACATCCATCATCGTTGATTCCACAAAACAACTGTCTGACGTCTTCACAGAGATAACAAAAACTCGTAATATATTTAATATTTCAAATGTACAGTTCACTGTAATAATTATATTTGAATTTAATAGCCGTCCGTTTTGCTAATTGTTGGTCCCACTTTCACGGCACAAAATACTATATTGTCAATGTTTGGAGCAGTTTCACATGCGTACTACAAGACAATTGAGACTTATAAATGGCCGTAATTGTCATAATTTAAACTCATAACTTCAATGATATCTGAATTTACACGGTTTGGATAGACCCTTGATGCCTAATTGTCAAAAGATAACGAATCGTGGCGTTGGATCGGAAAAAGCGAAAGAGAAAGAGAGAGAGATAGTGTAAGGAAAGCTATAAAGGGAAATACAACGACCCCCACAATTTAGGCTGTTGAAATCTGCCTTATATTGGCTGTACAAAGCACTGACTTTAATTATAAGAAGATAGCATGTGGTGCTGTGACAAGTTTAATTGACTGTTGATTTGTATATATAACCAAACTTTTGGCCAAGAAAATGCATTGCCATTTGCCCATCTCTCTTAGGCAGCTCAGTTACCATATATTCTTCTCTTTGAAAGTTGCAACTCAAACAAGAAAGGTCCACTTCTTTTTTGCTTTCTCTCTCCTTTTCAATATGGGTGAGAGATTTTTTTTTCCCCACAAAATCAAAATATCCATGTTTCTTTAGAAACAGATGTAACGATCAAGAACAAAATCATAATACAACTTAAAACATCTCTAGATAAGTTTAGGTAAAATGATTTTTTTTTTCCTTTTTAGTTCAATAGATAGAGATTCGAATCTACTACATTAGCTATTGTGAGACGTTACGTGATAATGATGTTCGAATTAAAGAATTTTCCATACTGTTCACCAAATTAACTATATTGTTTTTATTCATAATTCATGATAATGTTACGTGTGGGACAAACTAAAACAAATTATGGGATAATTATGGAACCAAAAACCCATCAAACAAACGAATCAAAAGAGTGATTAGCAAGCTACCAATCTTCCCACAAGGAAGGCTATATAACAATAAATGTGGCTCCACTATTTCCCACGTGAAGAAAAATCAAGGTATTTTTTTATTAAAAAGATTTTTAACTTATAAGCATGATCCTTTTACAAAGAGATGAGTTGATATGTTTCCCTTAATTTTGGAAAGTGCCAAAATTCCATAAAAAAATATAGGCATTTTGTATGCTATTTTCAACATTATCACATGGTTTAAACAAGAAATACATGCTCTATACGAAACAAGCAATAAAAGCCCCACATTAACCTTAGTGCTAACTTTGGCCACAAAAAGAGCCTATTGGGATATTTACTTGGTCTGCAATTTTAATGAACATGGGCTTGAATTTGTATAATCTTTTTGAATTCTAACATTATATTTGATTCACGAATTTATAATTTTATAGAATAGACATGTAGTTTAAGAGAATTTGAATCTAGCTCAACTTATTAAAACATTATAACTTTACTAAAGGAGGTCAGAAATTTGAATCTCTACCTTCAACTATCATTGTGAAGTTTGTGAAACTAACCCACTCGAAACAACATGTGTATCAAATATTCACTCAATTTCCCCACCTCCAAAGTTATACCAACTCAACTCATGTCCACTTCGACGTAGTTCAACTAGTTAAAATACCAATAATCTTATTGAAAATTCAAATTCTCAACCAACCCCACTTTAATGCCTAGAATTCAAAATTTTCAAACACTATCACTTTTTTACAAAGACAGTACTGCATGGTCAAAAAGGAGCAAAATATGACATGTAAAATTAAGCTAATATTTAGTTTAGACTTTTCGTTACAAGCAAATTTGAGCATAATTCAATAGACAGGCACGTATCAGTATTTGATAATAGTTCAATCTTGGACTAAAATAAAAACTGAAAAATAAGTTTGAACTTTCCCAAGTCCACAATATCACATAACTTTCACATAATTCTACTTATGGTTCGGTTCATGGAAAAAAAAAACACATAACAAATAAAATATTGGGTATTTCTTCTTCCGATCCTAGGCTTTGAAATAACTAACTTTGAATGGGGAGCAAAATTGAAAGAAGGGCCTTTGTGCATTTTCCAGAGAGAGAGAGAGAGAGAATGTGTGTCACTAGACGCATAAGAGAGACCCCCACCAATGGTCCAATTCCCATCTCTATAAATTAAAATCTTTTCTTGCATGCCCAACACTCACTTTGCTCTCTCTTCTCTCCTCTCTCTCTCTCTCTCTCTCTCTCTCTCTCTCCTCAGCACAGGGAAAAGAAACACACCAAGGGGCAAAGGAAGGAAAAAATATGGTTGCAGAAGAGAAGTCCCGAAAGTACCCGACAATGCCAGAGGTACGAATTCTTAAAAGAAACCTCCCCCCCAGAGAAAGAATAATATAATAGCCCCCATTGTGTATATATAATAAATTGATTGCTTACCTGTTTGTTTGCGTTTGCTTCCTCTCTCTCTTGCTTTTCAAGGTCCTGGAGGAGCTGAAGCAAATGGCTGACATCGGCTTCCCTGTCATGGCAATGGGCTTAGTGGGCTATCTCAAGAACATGATCTCCGTGATTTGCATGGGCAGACTCGGCACTCTCCACCTCGCCGCCGGCTCCTTAGCCATCGGCTTCACCAACATCACCGGCTACTCCGTTCTCTCCGGCCTCGCCATGGGCATGGAGCCACTCTGCAGCCAGGCCTTCGGCTCCCACAATTCCTCTATTGCCTTTCTGACTCTGCAAAGAACGGTTCTCATTTTGCTCTTTGCTTCTCTCCCCATTGGCTTTCTTTGGCTCAATTTGGAGCCTCTGATGTTGGCCCTCCACCAGAACCCCGAAATCACCAGAATCGCCGCCATGTATTGCCGTTTCGCTGTCCCTGATTTGATCTTGAACAGCCTACTTCACCCTCTCCGTATTTACCTAAGAAACAAAGGTACCACGTGGCTTGTCATGTGGTGCAATTTGTTGGCTATTCTCCTACATGTCCCCATCGCCATTTTCTTGACTTTCCCTCTTGATCTCGGCATCCGTGGGATTGCAATCTCCAACTTTATAGCTAATTTCAGCACCCTTTTCTTCCTTCTACTCTATTTGATATTCTGCACTCGTAGTACCTCCTCCAAGGAGGCTAATTTGTTTGTGCCACTGAAAAGCAGCACAGCCACTGCCAACACCGCCGCCGCCACGGTGGGGGAGGAATGGGGAATGCTGATCAAGCTCGCCATTCCCAGCTGTCTCGGAGTTTGCTTGGAATGGTGGTGGTATGAGTTCATGACCATCCTCACTGGCTACCTCCATAACCCGCAGGTTGCACTCGCGACTTCAGGCATTGTCATCCAAACAACTTCGCTAATGTACACATTGCCGACGGCCCTCAGCGCCGCCGTCTCGACCAGAGTCGGCCACGAGCTCGGCGCCGGCCGTCCCAGAAAGGCCCGACTCGCGACGGTAGTGGCAATCGGATTGGCCTTGGTGGGTTCATTAATGGGCCTCTCACTGACCACCATCGGCAGAAGGACATGGGGAAGAATCTTCACAAAAGACGAGGAAATTCTAGAGCTGACAGTGGCGGTCCTTCCCATAATCGGACTCTGCGAGCTGGCAAATTGCCCACAAACAACAAGCTGCGGGATTCTAAGAGGAAGTGCGAGGCCGGGGACCGGCGCCGGAATAAACTTCTGTTCATTTTACTTGGTGGGTGCGCCGGTGGCCGTCGTGTCGGCGTTTGTTTGGAAATTTGGGTTTGTGGGTCTTTGCTATGGGCTATTGGCAGCTCAGATGGCATGTGTGGTCTCAATCTTAATAGTGGTGTTCAATACAGATTGGGAAATGGAGTCAATCAAAGCCAAGGACTTGGTAGGAAAAGGCAGCGATCATGTCTTCGCACATGCAATCCACACAGCCATACGTGAGGAAGGTCCTGAATTTCTCAAAGAATCACCTGTTCAAAAATAAGAGAAGAAAAATAAAGACACACAAAATTAGATAAGATATATAAGAGTATAATTAGGATTTCTTAGGAAGAAGATATACTATATATTATAATTATCTCCATTTTTCTTCAAAGCCTATTATTTTGTATGATTTTAGGTAAAAATTGGGATTAACTGAAATTGGGATCTTTTGTAATATATTTAGATAGGGACTTTTTTTCTTTTTTCTTTTTTCTTTTTTTCTGTGGGGAGGGGGGAATATTGAACTTGGTGTCATTTCAATGGATGAAATTTCCCTTTCGAATGATAGAAAATTATAACGAAAAAAATGGAAGAGGCATATGGAGGCACAGTAATAGACCAGCCCCATGTGTGGTGTGGGTGTGGATGTGTGTGTGGCCATTGAGACAACAAAATGAAACGTGCGCTACAGCCACAGTGTATTTCGTACATGCAAATGCATGGCTGATATACAACAATACAACTCCCATATTCTTCATATCATCATCATCATATATATACAATGTTGGACATTATAGTCATTTCATTTCCAAGCCTAGATCTTCAGTTATGGTGGGGACATAGCCAAATTTATGGGTTTCCTTTTTCCTTTTCTGAAAATACTTTTTTACTTGCTGACGTAAAAAAATGCTCCTATCAAGTATCAATTTGCTTCGACACATGATGATAAGCTCTGTTTTCGAGAAAGGAACAAACTCGTATACTTTGTCATGTGATATAACTTAGAATCCGGAATATACCAAGATTGCACTAGCTTGTTTCTTCCTTCTTCATGGTTATCGTACACAGAGCAATTCTAAACAAAAATATCTAACAGAAAGTTGTCCAAATTTGGATTTACAGCTCTCCAATTTTTTTTTACTTGCACCATCTAATATAATTTATAAAACTAACAACAATATTGGGTGTATTTTCAAGATAACAATCATTCAAAATTGTTTTACGAAGTAGTAGTTGAAAGAAATCCCATTACTAAATATGAATTCTTACTCTTCATTCCCGGTTCAAACTTCAAAGAACTTCTCGTCAAGCTAAGGATCTTACGGAACAACTCAACCAAAAACGAGTGTAGAAAGTTGACTATCCAACCTGGATTACTGTATTAAACAGTAAAATATTGTTACGAAAATAGAAAACAGTTTCATATCATTAATATTCCCAAACAGCACTCTAAATCATACAAAACCTCTGACTAATGCTTCCTGTCTAGGGGTTGGGTTTTCCATTAAGAAAAATAAAAAGATGAGCTTATTTTAAGGTTTTTGTGTATGTTTGGGAGGCAGAAAAACTGTATAAACTTGATAGTCTTACCTGTCATCCATTTCAGGGGATGGCATTCTTCTTGTTTCAAATTAAAACGGGCAAAAGTAATTAAACGTTGAATCCAGCTGCCCATTGATTCCTTCCCCTGTGTGCAAGTAAGGCAGCAAAATAATGTCAAACAATTAGAGAACAGCATGGCTTTATGCTTCTTCTGCAGACTCTTTAGACTTAATCTAATGAATTGTCGTTTAAGATCAGCGCCTTTATGTCCTCCGATTGCTGACCCTTCAACCAATTTCCAGGGGCTGAACCTGTGCCATTGGAGTTTTAGTCCAACATTTCTGCCAACAGAAAGCAAACTTGACAAACAGTTTCATTTAATAATAACTTTTAATCATTATTGGACTAAAATTTCGATGACTCTTTGCAATAAGTATCCAAACAGAATTCAAAAAGTTGTGCAAATCAGCTTACTTCCCCATGGGGTGCAAATGGGTGGTTAGGATAAAGATGTTAAGTTGTAATAAAAAGTAAAATTTTTGGTCTGATTTTGACTCTTAGTGCACAAATTTTGAAGTAATTGTATCATATGGAACCAAAACATGCGTGATGCTGAGTAGAGATAATTTTTCCTTTTATTACAATTCAAACAATAAGTGGAACTCGAGCCTACAACCTATAATAGAGATTACTGACCGGTCAGAGGAGATAATTCAATCTTATGATTAGTGGAGACTTTTCGCATTAAAAAAATGAAAGAACCATGCCGGGGGGTAACCAAATTATTCAGAGGCGTTTCATCAAACACCTAGCGTGCAAAAGTAGTGGCGCGCATACTTTACAACATGGACCACCAAGGGAAGATTCTACCTCACCAATCAAACTTCATTTCCACGACGATGATGATGAAGTAATGAAACGACCTGAAAACGACCGTCATGCAACCATATGAGCGATACGGAATCTCCTAAAACGATAAGAACAATTTTGCTTTCTAATTCGAAACAACAACCTCAGTATGACCAAAAGAGAGCAAGAAATAAGCACATATTATTTACATCAAACGTGTGAAGATTTGACTCACGTCATATATTTCTAAATTGGCTGTTAAAATTCTGAATCGCGTCGTGGACAAGTGAATTTTCCGACCCCTGGAAGAAAATTTCATAGATAACAAAAATAAATCAACTTAGAAATTTTCTTTGACACCAAACATAAAAATAAGTTACCAGTCAATCTCATAATTGCTGTTGCTTAAACGCAAACTATAATGCTGTTTGCTTTTCAGCTCCCATTGATGAATTTGACTGTTTGACGAGACGCCGGGAAACATCCACCATATATTGGACAATGCTAAGGATATAAAGGTCACGAAGTTCGTTTATGTAGCTTCCATGGTCGACATGATCCGGCAGTGCTAAGGATAAGAAAGCAGGCCTAGCGTACCGATATTGCAGCACCAATACGATTGTTCCCCAACTTTCTGGCTTGCGGTTAACATATTAATTGAACTCCATTAGCGACAGCAATCTTGAACGCCATTTTGTCCACGTCAAATTCGCCGTTGTTCATCAAAGCTCGGTGAGAAAATTTCACAAACACGTGTCAGACGTCCACTACACCTAATCGTTTTCGGAGCACGCTATGATTACCGCTCGCCATTGATGTTGAATTGTAGAATCTCTTTGCAGAATGATTTTGACTTCTGAAACAAGAAAAAAATTAATCGAATAGTTGAAATTGTAGAGGAAATCGTCTTCTGTTCTGAAGACGATCCCGGTTCGCTAGAGGGAACTATTCAACTTCTTGGCGGTTTGTGCCTCGATGGAGAAGTAATTCCGTATGGGCCTCGGGTTATTGCGACCGCTAATTGGGCCTGAAGGCCCTATCTCCAAATGCAAAGCCAGGCCCATTTGATATCGACCAATGTATTTTAAGAGTTTGTTCGTCTTATCTAAATCATTAACTTTAAAAATTTCCTGGTGGAGTCTCGAACTGATCACCTCTTAACTAGAGGTAGCTGCCAATAATGCTGAAGTAAAATAAATAAACAAATAAAATTTTTATTCTTTTCATTTATATCAAAGTTAGACTTTATATATTATTTCGATAGGATAAATTTGTTCAAAATTAATATTGTTTGCTCCAGACTCAAACCAAGAACCAGTCGGATATAATATTTTTTAATTAAAATGATTGATTATTTCCTTTGTAAAATTATTTAATTAAGGTATACTTTTACATGTTTGATATACTATACAATATTTATGTCTCAACATATACTCTATTGGGGTTCATTTTTCTTTGCCAGGCATGGGAACTACTAGACCTGCCTAAAACGAGGTGGAGAATCGTTGTTTAGGCTCCTCGCAAGACTTCAAAAAATCAACGGGCCTTCGGTTCTAGCTCCGATCCGTGAAAAATAAAGATAAAAAATATTGTAAAAATATCATAAATATTTTTTGAGTACAAAATATACCATAAATGCTAATATGAACATAGCTCACTGATGATTGGTATGTACTCCTTGATGTCAAAGTTTACATCACCTGTATCTGTACCACAATAAAAATACACCATAAATATTGATACGTGTGTCTCACAAAATCCATCCAATATCCATCAAATAAAGCGGCACAATATGTTGATGATAATGGAGTGGAAAATTGAATAATTGCAGATTTAAGGTAATAGGGTATGAAATTTCCCTTGTGATATATGGACCACCATAAATGGTTCATTGAATACCACCATAAATGCCTTTTTTTTCCCATGACTAGATGATGGGACTCTCACTTTTTTTACATTTTATGAAATTAAATAATATATATATATATATATATTATCATAATTTTATAAAAAAAATTATTTTGTTAGCTTTACTTTTAGCTTTTATTCATTTTGATCTATATGCCTTCAGAACGTTCATCCCGATCTATATATTTATTTTGTTCACATACCTTATAGTTTCAAAATATTTGACTTGTCTCTCTACTTCTTTAAGAAATGGAAACTTTTAACACAAATTTTATATGGAAATCATTTGGTACAAATTTATGGCTACATTTCAATAAGTTTTGTGAGTAAAGTGTCGTGCTAAAATTGTGATTTGAATAAATGAGATAAAAGCAAAAATAAAAATACCAAAATAGTTGGTTTTTAAAAGTATATATACTAAAATATATGTTTTGATTCCTGACACCAAATATTGTAAGGTCAGGCGGCTGTCCCGTGAAATTAGTCGAGATGCGATCGAACACTCACAGATATCAAAAAATATTTTTTTTAGAGTATATAGACTAAAATGATTGAAAAATATCATTATCAAAATAGTATTTTTATTTTTTTTTTTAAAAGACATTAGATTTTTTCGGTTAGATATCTAATATAAATATTTACCTTAATCCATGGAATTAAAATTTATGATTCTTAATCATGTTTAACGTGGTATTTGACACTAGAGAGGAGGTATGTTTAACCATTTTTAAGTTTGAATGTTCAAATTCTTAGCTGTCAAAACAAAAAAGAAAAAGGGTTAAAATTATTGTGGCAACATTCCACTTTAATATTCTTACATATTTTTTCATTCTGTAATTATTGAGTCCACTTTAATCTGATATTTTTCAATGTAAATTAAATGATATAATATGATGTCTGTACTGATACTGTCATTTTCCATGTTGTTAATAATATATATATGTTAGTGGATAATAAAATAAATCACGATATCTTTTTTCCCATCAATTCTGAACTGTAGATTTAAATAGTACGAAGTAAAAATGTATCTTATAAAAATTTTAAAATTTTAAAATTGGGTTTTTTCTAGTATCACAAAATAAGAGGGTGGGATTCAAACCCTGATTTATATGCTCAAATGTATTTTTTTAGTTTTCAAAATTTGATTTATATTTTGAAAAGATTTTTGAAAGGTAGTAATTGTGCTCACATTGACAATTAAATTCAGGGCTTGTTTTGATATGGCTTTTTTTAATTAAAATATTAAAATTATGTTTAAAAAATAAGAATGCTAGTTAATAAATAAATGGGATGATTTTTTTTTTAATATTATCCAAATTTTGTCTAGTTCATATATCATGACTAAAATGTGAGAAATTTAAATTGTAAACTTGTGAGTGTTGTAATTTTTATCATTTGTTAATTTTATGCTAATTCATCCATTAATTCTAACAAAAAAAACAAACAATATAAAAAATTTTCAAAGTTTACTAATTTCAATGAAAATCAATATTTACACCAAATTAAATTGGACCAATTTTACAAAATTCCCAAACATTTAATAAAAAAAAAGTATAATACCATTTTTTATTTTCTAAAATTTCATTAATTTCATATACCATAAATACATTTTTATAATCAATTCAACACATGATATTACGTTAAATTTTAACGTATTATTCACACGAAAATCCTACTTAGGTACAAATTATAACCTCTTTTCAAGGTTAAGGTAACAATTAGAACATTCATCTCCAAGTTTTATTTGTAATTTTATAAAATTTAAAAATCACGGTAAAAGGAAAAATTGATACACATTTTGTGTATAAATATTGAATTTTGAATTTTCCAAATTTAATATTTCTTTCCCACTTAATTTTTCCTCACTTACCCTATTTGACAATGCCAGGTGGCAAATGATTAAAGGAGTAGATTTAAGTATTAATTAATGTGTGACAAAAAAAAAAGTAATTAAACTTCATTTAGTCGCCAACGGCAACGGCAACGGCAGCGCCGGCTTTTGTATAAAATAAGTAATAAATAATAATTAGTAGTGAAAAATAAAGAGACTGAAAGCCAACGCCGTCCCCTCCCCGTCACGTCTCACATCCTTCTCCCCACATCCAAACACCTGCAAAACCTGCCTGTCCCCCTTTCTAATTCATTTTAATTAACCTTTTATTTTAAATATTTTTATATTTATCTTATAAATTATGTACTTTCATACTTGTAGGTTATTGATTTAGTTAGGTTATAATACTTTTCTAATCCAAACAATGTTTGGATCGTAATATTTATTATATCCATACAATTCTTATTAAATAATGAACTAAACTGTCAGTATTAACTTAACTCAGCGGTAATTGACATATGTCTTTTAATTAAGAGGTCATGAATTCGAAGCTTTACCTCCCACTTTTTAATACTCAAAAAGCAAAAAATAGATCCAACTAAATTCAACCATTAAATATTTAGATTTAATTAGCTTTTGATTTTTAAGTCAATCATTAATATTGATTTTGAATGTTTTAAAATTTTCAAGGGGCAATTAGGTCATTTATTAAAAAAAACAAAAATCTATTTAAATTTGTTAGTAAGAAAAATGGTGTACAGAAAAATATGTATAAAAAATTTCCTAATTTTAATGATGATTTTTTATGGGGCAAGTAACATCCAAATCCAAATGACATGTTCCAAATGTTGGCAAAAAATAATAATTTAATAATAAAATAATTTTTTTAAAAAAATTTTAATATTATTTTTTATGAAATACCGTAGTTAGGAGTTGATCGGTTAATTCAACAAAAAATGAATGGGATTCCGATCAATTATTTGCTACAATCACGGAATACAATTTGAAAATTTTAAAGATTTAGTATCAAATTAAGAATTACATAATAAATTAGACAATCATTCAGTATATTTAACCAACTAATTTCATCTATATACGTTAAAAAATACATCTGGTCCCTGTTCACTAAAGTAACGATTTAGTCCATGACGTTTGAAAAATAACGATTCGTTACTAATATAAATTTTAGTCGTTACTGTTAAATTGTTACTAATTTTCAAGATTCAGAGACTAAATCGTTACCTTCATGAAAATACAATGATGAATTATACTTTTTAACCTTAATTTGATTGTGTATTAAAAAAATATAGTCTAGACTAGCGATATGTCAATTTCTTTACAGCGCCTGCTTGAAAAAATTAGTACATTTAATTAACATTAGTTATTAATGTTGAAATTATTAATATTAATAAATTAAAAGAATAGAATGAATATACGTGAAATATAAAATAAATATATAAATATGAATTTGGCAAGCTAGACTGTCCCTATAATACTTAGACGTCCACAGTTTCTTCTTTACTTACACCATTTATTATTTATTTAATAAAGGGAGATTTTGACATTTATTTATGAAGCAGCAGGGGTTCCGTACAATAATTAATCGAAATTTTTGTCCAATATATTTTTTATCATCAAATCAATTTATGATTTAGTTGTACAAATTCTTATTCCACGTCATTATGTCTATATCACTGCAATCCAGAACGTTATTTAAACCTATGATCTTATGCGTTAAAAGAAACCAAAAAAATAATAATAATAATAATAATACAAGCAACTCAACAATAATTGGCACGTAGACGGAAGTTCGATCTCTCATATCTTCAAATTGTTATACTAAAAAAATGACAATACTATTATTTAAATACTATGATCATTGTATTTTCGACTATGGTTCATCTTGTACTTTCAAATTTGGTCCATTTTAGTCTCTGTGCTTTCGAGACAATTAATTTGGTTGTTGAAATTTTAAAAATTCATCATTTTTGTCCATTCATTTTCATTTTCATTTCATTATTTTGATCATGGTGTTAGATACAATTATTCACAACATTTATTGAAAGGTTGCTGTAAACTTGTATTAAAAACTTTTCATTCGGTATAAAACTTGTATTAAAAATTTTGCAAATAATGACTAGGTCACTTTGAAAAATACATAAAACATAAAATAGGCACTTTGAAAATATAGGAACGCGAATTAATAAAATTTGAAAGTACATGGAGTAAAATAAATGTATTTAACAGTACAAATACCAGAACGAACTAAAGTCGAAATTACTATGTAAATCTCTTTTTAAATATAAAAATAAAATCAAAATATTTGTATCTAAGGTTAACGATCTACATTGAAAAGAAAAAGTGACCTAACAATGGTTTATAATAGACGTGGACAAACAAACAACTCCCTATATTCAATATCATTGTGGGGTAAATAACGATCAAAAATCATTAAAAAAAACTTTCGTTTCTTATCATTATTAACAATGAATAATAACGAAAGGTCTTCTTTTTTTGTAAAAAAACAACATATCAAATTGAGAGTAATGTAACAAAAATGATGCGCCCCTTTGTTACTATTCCCCATTTTGGTACTAAGAATAGTTTTTCGACTACTCCTCTTATTGTCAGTTGGTTTTGAGATGAATTATTAATATCTAATAGAATAAAATCAAATCAAAATAAGTATTTACTTATTTCATCTAAAATTTAAATCATCACGCTACATTTGTAAACCATATTTATATGCATAGGATCACTTCATAAGTAATAATAATATATAAGGATGAAATTTTGATGCTCGAAAATAAGTTTAATTGTTTTTTAGTGTCGAAATAAGTTAATTGTTGATTGTGTATGGTATTATTAAAGAATAAGCAATTAATAATTAATGATATAGAGAGATAATAATCTTGTTTAATTTTGCTAGTACAATAAATGTGAGGTAGATATCAATAATGAATTTTCAAAAAAAAAAATAGTGTATGGCTTGCATAAAATTGAGAAAATAATTGGGCTAAAACTTGTTCAATATTTAGGAAAAATGTGTTGTTTAATTTCAAATTTAAATAAATGGTGTAATTTTTACTTTTTGTTGGACTGCCACTGTATTCACTTATTGATTTCAAATACAGGCACAGGGTTAAAAACAAGGTGAATTTAGGATATTAATTAATACCAGATGTTTAAGTTCAGCAGTCTATGTTATTGATGAAATTCAAAATCCCGGGTTAAAATTGACTGACCCACCATTTATTACTAAATGTTGAATGTTAAAAGATTAAGGAGTACGCTCGTACACAGATTTATCTGTCTAAGCAACGATATCCATTCCTTCCGTAAGTCGTGACCTACAAGAGATAAGCACTCCAATGTCTAAGATAGTATCGGTCGGAGAAAGTGAGTGGTATATTCATAAGGAATTTGAACATACCTGGATAACAGGTTACCCAACCTTCCGATAGTGAGGAAGGTCGAGATTCTCACCCTCCACTTCAATCTTGGCGACGAGCACTAACTACGTTCAATCCAAAGCCCGTACTTGACGGTAAACAACAAGGCAAGGTCGCCCTAGTTCGTCTCTCACAGTCGAGCTGACCTCACTAAATCGATATATCTTCTCGACGTTCAACACGTGGCGGAGTAAACTTACACGGGGCTGGGTTTGTCGTGCATTATTAGTGCATACGGAAGGCCCCCACGAGAACAAGGGGACAGAGGAAAGGCAAGCAAAGCAACTACCAAAAACCCCAATCAAAGGTGAAATTTCAAAGTCCCTTTAATAATATTTTCTTGTCGTTTTCAGTGAACCTATTATCCCCCTTCTTTCTTCCATTATTATGTACCTTGTTAAGGTGGCACTCTTTTACAACTTCTCTCTCCTTAATTTTCTCTCTCTTAATTAATTCTATTATCCTCCATTCTCTTATCTCGATTTACGTAAAAAGCTTTTTCAGCACAATAAGTAGAGGTGAAGATCGAACTCATAATCTCTAGATACATGCCAGTTAGCACTGAGCTATGCTTGCTTTTGCTTACTCAACAAATTTTAGTATTACGAATAAGAAAAGATTTATACTTTTGTCTTTGTTTACGCTATAGTTTTGTTTCTACGTTTAATGTTGGTGGATCTCGTGCCATTTTTTTCATATGATGCTGACGTGAAATAAATTAATGAGACGAATAACTATACTCTTGTAGTACCATAAAATTTATCCAACTTTATTTTACTCCATTCATGGGGGAGTCGATGAAAAGTTTTTACATGTTTTTTAAAATTTAAGAGTCAGATTAGAGAAACACTATAAAATCTTTCATATTTTATACGTATTTCTGTTACGTGGAAAATTGAGAGAGGGTCAATTGCCCGCCCTCGTTCATTATTTATTTTTCCCTCGACACGAGATACAAAACTATTATTGTGTGGAAATGATGTAGTTTTTAATTTTAAAAAATGTTTTATATATATATACACGCACACATACATATATGTATATATTGAAAATTTGTATGTAATAAATTTTTAAAAATAGTTTAAAGAGTTGGTTGTTTTATTTTATTTTATAGATCGATCTACTATGGGAGGAAGAAGCTCAAAATGACGTGTAATTAAGAAAGGGACACGCAATCGTGAAAAAAATAAAAAATATATATTTTTAAATACACATGACTTAGAAAAAAAAAACCTACTAAACTTGTATTTTTTTTTACATGATTTTCTCAGTCAAGTTTATAGTTGACTGGTCACGTTCATCCCAAACTAACATATTTTTCTTTTTATCTTTAATTTCTCTTAAATATCTACTTAGTTTCTAAATGGTGAAAACATATAATGGTCAATTGCTAAAGCTAAAATAATGGTAAAATTTTGAGTGAAAATCTTACAAATATCAACCAAAAGTAAAGAACTAAAATATATGTTTTAAAAAATATAAAAAGTAAAATAAAAGAAAGTCGGAACTATATACTGCAAAATATTATTTAAATCTGAAAAAGAGAAAAAGCAAAAAACTATTGAAATACAAAAATGTACTGGAAATGTTTTGAAAAGGGTAAAAAACAAATCTACCACATTAATAAATGTGAAACAACACTTGTTCTGCCACGTGTTCAATTTATAGTGAACAAAAAAAATATTCATGAAATCAACATATTTATTAATTCATATATCAGGTCCCCACAAGAAAGGGAGGAGCATTTTTTGAGATTGGCTCCGCTTTTCTAACCAGAGACGGTAATTTTTTCCAAAGCCATGTTTGGAAGTGTTTTTCTCTAATAAATATTTTAATTAAAGTATTAATTACAAATTAAGTTGATATTTATCATACGCTCTTAAAATTATTTTAATTTTCTCGGCAGTTCAAATCACTTGTGCCAACAACCTTTTAACAAAATTTTGAAAATAAATTTAATAGTACAGTAAAATATAATAATGTTTTAAAAATAGTTACTGTAGTGAGATTGGTAATTTGAAAATAGAAATAATCTAAATATTAAAAAAATAAAAAAATTGTAGGTTAGTGTTTTCGAATATGTGTTTAATAACAAATTATTAGTTTCATGAATTCATAATTTTGCTTTTGGTTATCAAGATAATTGTCTTTATTTATATACTAATGATTATGTTTTTATGTTTTTATTTAGTCAATATAGGACTTTAGTCGCATCACCTAAAGTATATTTTATTTTACCTGTTTAAATTTTAATGAAATTATTTTATAATATGAAATAGTATATTTTTAAGTGTAGTTTTGATTTTAAAGTTTTAAATTCAAAATTCTGACAATTGTAAAATATGTTATTTACCAATCAATTTGATTAAGTAAATTTGCATAAGAAAAAAAAAGTATCCTCATGAGGGGTGAACCTCTCCTTGTGATCGTGATGATGTAGATGCCTCCCAGTAGGGGCAGATCGTATCAAAATTTTCTTACCCCATTTTTTCATCAGTTCGAGTAGAGACCAAAGGTATGGAACGGTCGATCCGACAGAACAACTCAAGAGATAAAGAAGTATCGTTAATTTCTTCACGCTCGTTCCATGCCAAACAGATCATGAGTTATTATTAATAAAATAATAAACAACATTATCCAAACATTAAAATAAAAATAAAAAGAAGATAATATAAAAAAGTTAAGAAAAAAAATAAAAGAGTATTGTGTGCGTGTGTGTTTTTTTAATTAAATAAAATCCACAGAAAAAAAATATACAATAGAATGCTGCCGTTGGTTTAGAAGGGGGGATGGCCTAAAATTCCATGGCTTTTGAATAAACTACCAATTAAAGGAAAATTATAAATGCTTAATTAAAACGTAACCAGAACTCCAGAAGCAGACGAAACAGGCATAAAATAAAAAATAAATAAAAAAAAGTAAAAAAAAAAAGTAAAATGAAAAAAAGAAAATAGAGGGGGTACGTGGCAGTTCATAAGCACTAGAAGTCAAATCGCTCGCTACGCTGATCGTCCTTGTTTACTGCTCCAAAGCTGTAGGGGCCCCACCACTCACCACCCGTACCATCATCTTCTTCCCCTCCGCTTTTTTTCCCATTCGCTTATTTATTTTCCGCTTAAATTTTCCCGGAAACCAAACACAGTCGTAAGAAAGTAGAAACCCTAACTTTCTTTCTCCTTTTTCTCTCCCGATTTTCTCGACTGAAAGAAATGCTTGGGCGATGATGGTCGGCCTGAGCGTGATTCTGGAATCCTCCCAGGGAGATCATTTCTGCCAGAAATCCTCCAAAGTTATCAGCAAAGCCTCCGTTATGATGATCAACTCCAAATCGTCTAGGAAGAACAGTAATTCCTGTTTCCAAGCACCGCCGTCTCCGCGCCTCGATTTGTGCTACCTCTGTAAGCAGAAGCTCTTGCCGGGAAAAGATATCTATATGTACAAGTAAGTAATTCTAATTCTCTCCGTTTTTTTTCTTTCTGCGATCTGTTGAGATTTGAGGAGCGCTATGGATTATTCGGTTTGGTGTTTAGGGGAGATAGAGGATTTTGCAGCGTGGAGTGCAGGTGCAGGCAGATTTTTATGGATGAAGAGGAGAGTATTGTGAAGGAGAATTGTTCGTTCGCTGCTGCCGCTGCCACGAACGGTAAAACGGCGTCGTCTTCGAGCTCGGCTTCTTCTTCTTCTTCTTCGACGGCGGCGGGGGCGGCAGCGGCGGCAGCGGCGGCGGCTTCTCGTGACCGCAAATCGACGAGAAATGGGCGGGGAGAGTTTGCCTACTGAGAGGGGAACCAAACCGGGAGAGAGAGAGAGGGGAATTATGGGGATGAGGTGTAATTCCAGAATTAGCCTTGTTGAATTTAGTTAATGACGTTTTTGTCCAATCATGAGTCTGGATTTTGCAATTTTGCTCCCTGGAAGAGAAGCCAAGGGATAGGGGCATGAACGATGGATGAGTCTGAAGTACTCCCGCATTTTGGCAACTTCCCCTCTGACAGTTTTTTTTTTTTTTTTTGGCGTTTTCTCTGGCGAGTAGGGACTGGGAGGGTAATATTTGGGGGGCACGACAAGGGCATTTCCGGAATTTTCCATATTTACCATTAAATAAAAAAAAACTATATTATTCTTATATATTTGTTTTCCACATTTTCTTTTACCCTTCTTTTTTTACATGGATGGTGTTGGTGTCAAGTGAAGAGTTGAAAAATCTAGTCAAAAGTAATTAAAATTAATATATCAACGTTTTTTTCATAATATAAAAATCTTTATGGATTTATTTTGGAATCACTGTTTGTTTTGTTTTTCCCCCTTCTTTTGGTTAAAAATAATAATTTCCAAACATATAAGAAAATATATTCATTGAACAATGTTTGATTCGTAGATTTATCGTGTTTAAATTTAAACCAAAGTTAGGAAGTCTTGGTAAAGAAACTAATTTATGAAAATAAATTTGAATTTATATCGTTTAAAGTTTTGCTCATAAATAAATACAAGGTTATAATTATGAACTATACAAATTTTATGGAGTGAAAAAATATCAAAGAAAATAAATTGTGTTTGAGGTTCAAGGTTTTCAACTCAATCTCATACTTAAAAACAAAAATTCTCACATCACCATGAGTTATGAGCATTAAATGTAAGTACTTATTTTTCGATAAGGTAGGATGGAGAATGTATTTAACACTCGGCTTTGTTAATAAATTCAAATTTTATATTAATATTGTTTTTTTAGTACAGTGATGTATATATTCATTGATATTTATGTACATATATTTCCCGACATAATATGTTGCATAACTTTAAATATTCAAATTAATAAAATATATCTTTATTTAATTACTTTTTAGTTGTAGATAAGTAATATTTTGTAACGGTATTTGAGGATGCAGATTAATATAGAAGAAGAGATAAGGAGATAGGAATGTAATAATTAATTATAAGAGACGTTGATAGTGTATTAAATAATTAAGATTATCTGAACGTAGGAGCATATTATTTTAAATCTGAATTTTATAATAAGATTTGAGCCTGTAATTTCATAGAAATAAACACATTTTTTAAATCAATATTTTTTTTCTTTATTGAGTTTTACAGTGGGCGCTCGAGTAGGGAATGTTCTAGATTGCGCACTGCAAGGAAAAAGAACAGGCACATATAGGGAAATTTAGTACTTTGGAGAACAACGAAATTTTTTTTCAAAGTAGAATCTTGACTTCATGGGGCCTCGAGAACTGGTTATTTTTCTCAAGGCCCTTGAGATTTTATATAATTACAAACTCAAAGCCGAACGGAGTTTTATTTTTTAAATACATTACGAGAGTAGATATTCAAACTCGCGATCTTTTAAACAATGTTTCAAATGTCGATGTTGATGGAAATGTCGATGTCTCTAAAAGGTAAAATGTTAAAAGTCTTCTGGTTCATAATTTAACTAAAAAAAATAAGGCATTAATAAATGTAGAGGTAAATATTAAGCAACCAAAGCAAAAAATAATCACCCCATCCATGTCATAAAAAGAAAAAAAAAAAGATATTTAACAATTTCATATTAAAAAAGATATTCAATCATTTTTGCATTTAACTTAAATTGTTAAGGAAACGTTTGAATGCAAAAACGAGTAAACCAAATTTAAACCAAAATTTTAAGACACATTTGATAATCATTTTATTTCTAAAATCCCGTTTTTTAAAAATAATCTTACAAACACTATTTTTAATTTTTGTTTCTTTGTTTTATTATCTAATTTTTAAAATCTAAGTCAAATAAAAAAAACAGTTTATAATAAATGGACCCTTAACAAACAAAAGGATTCAAATTATTGGAGAATTAGAACTAGAATAGCGAGCTGCATTATGCCTAAACTCATAATATAGAACCTGCACCAAATGCAATCAACATGGTGGAAAAAGAAAACTACTTTTGAACAACAAGAATGCTCTTCAGTTTTCCATGGCAAACAAATTGATTATGTCTAATTTAAAGGTTAAAGGAGGCTTGAGCAAAATCATTAGATCGAAAAAGGAAAAAAGAAAAAGAAAGTTGCAGAAGACAGTGTTGTCCACAAGGATACCAGGCATTTGATTAAATCACAATGATCATAATCAGTTAATCAAGTTCATTAATCTGCATTCAAAATATACATGAGTTCATCAACCTGATTTGAATAGTAAAACTGCTTTCTGATCCAAGTAGAAGTAAACAAAGTGGTTTGTCTCGTGTGTCACGTATGAACCTGCCATGGAAACAATGCAAGCTCAAAATTCAGGAACGACGGAGCTAAATTCTGTTTGATGACTATTTTGTTTTTAGTTTATATTTTTTTTTAAACAAAGCTTATCAGTTATAAATACTGCATTTATATATGTGCTTCTTTGTTTTGTTGTCTATTTCTCAAAAATGCTTTCAAAATCTAACTCTTGAGTTTTGAAAACTAATGAAAAATAGTTTTTAAAATCTTGTTTTTATTTTCCAAATTTCATGAAGATTTCAAATGTGTTTATAAGGAAGGTAAATAACGTATCAAAGAAACTGTGAAAAAACAATTTCTTGTATAACTAAACAAATTTTGAATGAAAGAGGTTTCCTATTATCGGTTAATGTCTATTCATTTCAATCACCACTACAAGATAAAGATGTCTTAACCATCAAACTATACTCAGGTCCCATGTATCTCCTCGGCATTAAGAACATTCTTAAGCAATCACTTGATGGTTATTGCACGAGGATGGAAAAGTATCCTTCTCATGAGTTAGAAGCAGGGTCTCCATGAGAACAATTTGGTGCGTTTAGTCAGTAGTTGAAAGTTTTGGAATGAAGAGTAAATCAGATTACTCTGCATTCTACAAACAGCATTCAACTAGCGATATGTGGAGAGGTTTCAAGAAATCTGAAGAAATCCTCTCGTTTTTTTTTCTTGTTCAGTGTTCACTGAATTTTGGGATGTCTAGTCTAAATTTCAGCAAGCATTCTCAAGGGACCTGGATATGATTTGATTGGCAAGAACTGAAAGCAATTTGTAAGAATTTTCAGACCTTCTAAATTATTTTTTTTGATATAAGAAATCAAACTTTTCATTGAGAATAATGAAAACAAAACGGATGTACACGGGCATACAAAAACAAAACCCTAAAGAGGGAAGCCAAACTAAAGAAAGGGCCTCCAATCCAAAAGAATATGACCTAACTGATAGTTACAAAACAATTTCGAAACAGACCTTCTAAATTATTTCGACCCCATTTGAGAACCATTTCATTTTTAGTTTTATGTTTTTAAAAAGTATGTTTGTTTTTGTATAATTTTTAGTTAGTTTTTCACTCATCTTGAAAATATATTTCAATTCTTAGCCAAAATTTTTTAAAATAAAAGTTTTTTGGTAAATGACCATCATGGGTTCGAACTCATTCCCTCTAATTTTACCCTAGTCCATTTCAACCAACAAGCCACCTATGATGGTTAATCTAAGCTAAATTTTGAAAACTAAAATACAGTAGTTTTGAAAATCTTGTTTTTGTTTTTAAAATTTGGCAAAAAATTCAAATGCATTTTTAATGAAGGTAAAAAACATAACAAAGAAATTGTAGAAATCAAGCATAGTTTTTAAAAACCAAAAAAAAAACCTAAAACAATGTTGTTATCAAACCGGGCGTTCATTACAAAGAACAAATAAACGTGCTACACAAACTCGACCAAAGTTGGATACTGATTAGACTCTCCCTCACTTCCTGGAACAAGAAGGCCCCTCCTCCATTAGTTTGCTTCACTTTCATTCATTAGGTTACCAACCAAGAACACAGAACAAAAGCTTTGAAAGAAACCTTAATCCAACCTACCATGGAATCAGCTTAAAAAGGGTTAAGAGGTTCTTCTGTTCAAGAGTGATATGTTCCAGAAGAGCCAATGAGTTCAGTTACTTTCTATTTTGACAAATTTGGCCCACCTACTTATACCTCGACTAATCTCGAAACCGAACACTATCAAAGACACTAATATTGATCACCAGGTTTAAGAGAGCAGATTTCACCAAAAAAAAAAGAAAAAAAAACTAAAATCAGAAGAAAGAATGAAAGGGGAAAACAAAAATCATGGTTCTTGTGAGAGTTAGCTACCCTTTACAGTTCTAAATCAGCTGAATCCAATGGAATATATCTAGTGGAAGGACCTCCTGTTTGTCAAATGCGGGTGAATAATAGAATATCCACAATCTAACAGCTCATTTTTCTACTCAACTAGTTTAACCAGATCAAACATTTTTTAACAAGCAACCTACAATACAAGCCTAGATTCATGCCATTCAGAATGTTTAAGCATCACCATCACCACCAAACTGGAAACCATAAGACAGATTTTCAAGCAGTTAAATCACAAAATTTTCAGTTGAAATTTCAGAGAGAGAGAGAGAGAGAGAGAGAGAGATGAGTTACCAAAATTACGGCCGACAATGCAATGCCAGGTTGGTCCATGCCTCTTATCGAACTCTTTCTTAATATACTCCGCTACATCCTTCTCTACACTATGCTTTTCAAATGCCTGATGCCGAAATCCCCAACAGAAGAACGACAGTTTCAAAAATGAAATTCGAAGTCACAATTAGCAATCAGCAAAAATAAAAGAAAAATAGGGCTAGAGGAAGAGAGCTTACAGCTATGGCGACATCGACGGCCTCCTTCTGCACATCTCCGAACATATCGGCACTCTTTATGACGACTTTCTTGCCGGTATTCGCCACCGCCGACGGTTTCCGATCTTCCGATACAGATTTCACCATCATATTGCTTTTCTTCGCATCGTTGCTCATTTTTCCAATTCTTCTCCGGTGCCGATCCGGTAGTTGGAAGCTCCGACGAGAAGGCGATGAAGTCGACGGAGGAGCTCTTTGGCAATCTCTGCGCCTCTTTTTCCTTTTCAGTGATTTGATTTCACTGATCCTTTGACTGGAAATTGTAAACGAAACTCGTGATTTCTCAGAATCTGAGAGGATAAAAAGATTTAACTTTTTCTTTTTATTTCCTTTCTGGAATTTGTAACCGCTTTTGCAATCTGTCTCCAATCGAGCCGTCGGTGAATGTAAAAAATTTTGTTGTCCGCTCCAGCTGGCAATACGCCGTCGTTTTGACACTTCCTAGAGTTTATTTTGCAGCAGAACGAACAACGAAGAGCCGTGTTCTACTGCTCTTCCAAACTTAGCGTTCGTCCCTCTCAAAAAAAAAAAAAAATTAAATAAAATAATAATAATAATAATGAATGAAAAAATAAAGAGAGGAATCAGGACCATATATTGTGAATAAAGACAGTCTTTAACTGTTAAAAAGAAAAAAAAACTCGTTTAAGAAATAAATCTTTTTTTGTTTTGTTTTTTAATATAAGGGTAGGGATCGAACTCGCAAGCTCATAATTGGAAATATATGTTAATTACCGCGAATTATGTTCACTTTGACGTTTAAGAAATAAAATTTAATCAGATAAATTAATGAAATACATACCAATATGAATATAGTTGGGTGATCAAATCATATCAGACATTTATGACTCGTTTAGTAAAGTTCTTGTTTCGTTTCTTTCTTTTTAATGAAGAAAAATGTATTGCATGGTTTCAACCTTTAAAATTCAAGATAAAACAATTTTTTTATTTATGTTTTGGAACAAATTGGAAATGAGAAACTTGTTTTGATTGTTTCAAAACTTTCTATATAAGAATGTTCCCAAAAAATGATAAACAAGAAACAAAGTTAGTTGTAAAATACTCAGATTTTTCAAAAAATTGAAAACGAGAAACAATAAATTGAAAGGTTACCAAACGAATGCTTAATTTTCAATTTCCATATTTGTTGCTGAAAAACAATAATAAAATAACAAAATGTACGTCATTTTATATTCTCCTTAAATTGTTTATATTAAGAAAATAATAATAGCAAGTTTTTGGTTAGTCTGGTAACTAAAGTGATAATTTGACTTATTTGACTTAATCGTCGAAGTGCATCAATCTTTACCATGCTCTATTTTATTCTTTTAATATAATATGTGGCGATAAATATTTGAATTCAGAATTTTTTAGTCATAAAGAAGTGGCTTGACCAATTGAAATTATGCTCATATTTTGCTAATATGCTTTATTTTACCTATGAGATTGAGACTTATTTATGATTCACTAAATTCACCGTTTTCATGTCTTCATAATATTATATCAAGTGCTATTTTAGAAATTATAAAAACACTCCAAAGAAAAAAAATATATACATAAAAAAAAAATATATATATATATATATATTATTCTAAAGCACTCTATATATTTTTTTTTTTACTGTTAACTTGTAACACCCGTGTCGAGAAGAGGGGTACATAGCCTACGATTTTTTTCCACTAGTCATGGCTTTGACCGAAAATTTTGGCACTAAGTCTTCCAAGCCCACAAATCGTGACATCGTATTAGATTGTATTATTTAAAGTTACAGTCTAAATTAAGACCACATCCGAAGAAACATTAGACGGGTTAAAGTTCTTATGGTCTTGGGACTCTTCCAATTTTTTGAGATCTTCCGTAGGTATATACCCAAACTCAAAAAGTGGCTCAATTGTCAAAGCCTCCATCCATATAGTGTTTCTTCCAAGTAGCTAGGTTGTTCCTTTTGTGTCCTACTACTCTCCCCCTTCTTTCTTTCAGATAAGAAACACTTATATGCAAGAAGCATGGTTGGATTGGTTGCAACCACACTTACTCTTATGAAATCCCAAGATAACATTTTGGAACTTCAAAAAACAAAAAAAATGCAGGATGCATGATGAGAAGAAGCCTTTTACATGTTCTCAGTTACTGATCAAATGGCATTCTGTTCATATCTTTAAGCACCACATTCGACTAAGAAAATCTTAAGATCATACAAGCAGGATCAAGAAAAGCTTAAAATGATATGATAGTACTACATATACCAACAATATGCGGGTTTTTTTTATTGCTCGATTGTAAGAATTCGAAAGTTTAGTATACTTGGCTTGAAGTAGCAGGTACGTTTGTAGGAGATGCATTAAATATCGGGAACATGAGGTGCAAAATTTGGATTTCAAATCCTAATCCAAATTCATTTATAAAGAATACACAAAACTAGCTGAAAGTATTTGTTATGGAGAACGAAAATGACCCGAAACGAGACAAGAAGTTGAAGTCTGATTGGGGAATACCGGCCCGGGACATAACGGGCCGGCCAAAAGAGTGACCTAACGCCGGGGCAGAGAACGAGGAAAGCGACCAGAGGGAAGCCCACTGAGCCACGAAGGGCTCGGCCCCGACCCGGTGCTCGGCCCACGGCCCAGCCAGTGATCCCCCGTCTTCGATCGACGATGTCGCCCAGGCCCTGCAACGGGGAATTAGGGTTAGCTACGGAAGATTCTGGAACAACTTCACGCTATAAGTATTGATCCAGCCTTAGAGGTATAGGGGGAACAGAGTTGACTACATTTACGTTATTCTCTTGCTAACTTAAGCATCGGAGCCCGTGTGACTAGAGTCACACCGGTTTAGCTCGATTTGATTTTGCAAGTACTAGTCCCGGATCAACAAGTTTGGTGGATGCGAGGTAGTGAACCGGAGGACCGAAATCCACGCATCAACAATTGGCCCCGTCTATGGGGACGATACAGCAAAACGAGTTTCGTCGAAGCAAAATCCCGATCTGAGGTGAAATTTCGATCCAAGGCGTGTAGAGTGCAGTGGCCGACCATTCAGGCGAGGTAGGACGAAGCCCTGATCATCGACTTGGTCCGAAAGCGACATGAATCCTGATGAGAGCCATCGGTGCTTCGAAGAGAAGAGCCTGAAAGAAACGGCTGATCACTTAGATGAGGCAAGACCGAGCCCTGATCGTCAACTTAATCCGACCACCCTTGACGGGGGAGAACCAGTGTCGGGCCTGAATAAAGCGACAGACCTCTCGGGAAAGGCGAGGCCGAGCCCTGGTTATCGACTTAATCCGACCACCCTTGATAAGGGAGGACCAGTGGCGGGCCTGATTAAAGCGACAGATCTTTCGGGAGAGGCAAGGCCGAGCCCTGGTCATCGACTTAATTCGACCACCCTCGACAGGGGAGAACCGGCTGAAGAGGTAGAATCTGTCCCTCTGACAGCCGAAGATCGACGGGTCAACATCGGAACCAAGTTGGGGAGTGAGGAAAGAGAAAGCCTTATAAACTTCCTCAGAAGCAACGTTGATGTGTTCGCATGGTCACCGGAGGACATGCCGGGAATCGACCGAGAAGTTATGGTACATCGACTCAACGTCGACGAGAGCTGTAAGCCAGTGAAACAGAAGCGTCGCGCGTTCAACCAAGAAAGGAACGAGATTGTAGCTGAACAGGTGGATGAGCTACTGAAAACAGGCTTCATTCGGGAAGTACATTATCCCCAGTGGATATCCAACGTGGTGCTGGTAAAGAAGCCAAACAGCAAATGGAGAATGTGCATCGACTTCACGGATCTAAATAAGGCCTGTCCAAAGGATTCTTTTCATTTGCCTCGAATAGATCAACTGGTTGATGCCACTGCAGGACATGAAAGATTGAGTTTCATGGATGCCTACTCTGGATATAATCAAATCAAGATGCATGTACCGGATCAGGAGAAAACTTCTTTTGTCACGAGTCGAGGCTTGTATCGCTACACCGTGATACCGTTTGGATTAAAGAATGCAGGTGCAACCTACCAACGAATAGTGAATCGGATGTTTGCAGCCTTAATCGGCAATAATATGGAAGTCTACGTAGACGACATGCTGGTAAAGAGTCGAAAGAACGAGCGACACGAGGAGGATTTGGCAGAAGCGTTCGACATCTTGCGAAAGTACAAGATGAAGTTGAATCCCATCAAATGCACGTTTGGAGTGACCTCAGGCAAGTTCCTGGGATTTTTAGTGCACCAAAGGGGAATCGAAGCCAATCCAGATAAGATCAAAGCTGTTCTGGAGATGGATCCACCTAAAACTCTAAAGCAGCTGCAGGGACTCAATGGAAGGATAGCAGCACTCAACAGACTCAATGGTAGGCACTGACAAGTGCCTACCATTCTTCAAAATCTTAAGGAAGAAAGGATAATTTGAATGGACGGAAGAGTGCGAGGCTGCCTTTAAGGAGCTGAAACAGTACCTAGGGGCAGCTCCACTCCTCGCAAAGCCGATCGTGGGTGATGAGCTCTACTTATACTTAGTTGTATCCAGCACTGCGATGAGTTCCGCGTTAATAAAGGAAGAAGATGGACGACAATCCCCAATTTACTACACAAGCAAAGCAATGGTAGATGCAGAACTTAGATACCCACCAATGGAGAAGCTGGCATTGGCACTGGTCACTTCAGCTCGGAGACTACGCCCGTATTTCCAAGCTCACAAAATAATGGTCCTCACCAACTTTCCCTTACGACAGATCTTACAAAAGCCAGACACTTCTGGACGACTGGTAAAGTGGGCTGTAGAGCTCAGCGAGTACGACATTCACTATAAGCCAAGAACTGCCATGAAAGGGCAGGTTGTGGCAGACTTCATAGCGGAATTAACACCAACAGAGCCTCAAGTATATAGTATCGACCCACAAGTGGTTGAGGAAGAACAACTCTGGACACTCTACGTAGATGGGTCCTCAAATTTTCGGGGATGCGGGGCAGGACTCCTACTAATCTCTCCAGATAAAGAAAGATTCGAATATGCGCTGCGATTCAACTTTCATGCATCCAACAACGAAGCCGAGTACGAAGCTCTACTAGCAGGACTAAAAGTGGCCAGGTACGTTGGGGTCAGGAACATACTAATACTTAGTGATTCACAGCTGATTGTGGGTCAGGTGAAAGAGGAGTTCCAGGCTAGAGAACCTCGAATGGCGAAATACCTTTCACAGGTAAGAAACCAGCTCGACCAGTTCTCAAAATATGAGATTCGACAAATTCCACGTGCTCAAAACATCAACGCCGATGCGTTAGCTCGACTAGCTGCGGCTTATGAAACCGACTTAGGCAGAACTGTACCGGTCGAGATTCTACCCGAGCCAAGCATAGAAGCTCAGGAAGCCATGGATATCGACAATCAAGGGCAACCAGAAGAAAACTGGAAGAGCCCTTTGATCAAATATTTGAAAGATGGGATCCTGCCTATTGAAAAGATAGAGGCCCAGCAGCTACAATGACGAGCGACCAGATATGTGCTTAAAGACGACAATCTGTACAAAAGAGGCTACTCGTTGCCGCTTTTAAAATGTCTAACGCCCGATGAAGCCGACTACGTCATGAGAGAGATACATGAGGGTGTTTGTGGGAGCCATTCTGGAGCACGATCCCTAAGTCACAAAATAATTCGACAAGGGTACTACTGGCCGACCATGCTGAATGACACGAAGCAATTCACCAAAAAATGCGACAAATGCCAACGGTTTGCAACCGTACCTAGACAACCGCCAGAGCCTCTGACAAGCATAAGGAGTCCTTGGCCCTTTGCTCAATGGGGAATAGACCTTATAGGGCCTCTCCCACTAGGAAAGTGCCAGACCAAATTTGCAGTAGTGGCAGTCGACTATTTTACTAAGTGGGCCGAAGCCAAAGCCCTAGCAACAATTACAGAGAAAAAGGTCACCGACTTCATCTGGAAGAACATAATTTGCCGCTTCGGAATACCCTACGCCATTATCAGTGATAATGGGAAGCAGTTCGACAATGCTGCCTTTCGAGAATTTTGCAGGGAGTTGGGCATTAAGCACATCTGTTCCTCGCCAGCACATCCGCAGGCTAATGGGCAGGTTGAAGCAGTCAACAAAATTATCAAAAGAACTCTGAAGACCAGATTAGAAAAGCTCAAAGGGTTGTGGGCAGAGGAACTTCCCAACGCATTATGGGCATACAGAACGACACCTTGTACTTCGACAGGAGAAACGCCATTTTCATTATCATTTGGCTCTGAGGCGGTAGTGCCAGTCGAGATCGGACTCCCCTCCCCAAGGGTAGAGCAGTTCACTCTACTTGACAACAACGAATCCGTAAAGCTCAACCTCGACCTATTAGAAGAACATCGAGAAACAGCACGACTACGAACGACTGAATACAAAAATCGAATAGCTTGATACTACAACTCGAAGGTCAAGCAACGTGACTTTAGAGAAGGTGATCTGGTGTTAAGAAAGGTTATGCCCAATACAAAAGATTCAACTAGCGGTGCGCTCGGGCCAACATGGGAGGGCCCATACAAAGTCACTAAAGTGGTGCGAATAGGCACTTATGCTTTAGAAGACCAGCGGGGGAAGGCCTTACTACACCCGTGGCACGCCCAACACCTCAAAAGATACTACCACTAGTTCGACATATTTCTGGACATTTTTATGTTTCTCCATTATTTGGACCAACTAAGCTTATTGTGACAAAATCTTCGACAGGACGATTTTCCTACTAATAAAGTATTCGACGTTCGACGTGATACTTGAGTTCTTATGTTCATTCTGAAATAAATTTCTCAAGCAGGGGGCATCATATAAATATCTACATATCTACGACCAATCAAGGAACTCAAAATTGGGACGGACCTAGAAGCAGGCCGATAAGCTGAAAGCCAATCAGTGAAACCAGGGAAAAGAATCCCGAGGTGCTGAGAAAGGCATGCGTACGGGCCCAGCAAGGTTAAAACAGAAAACAGGCAAGCCTAACCGATCAACGAAACCCACGGGTAGAAAATCATATGGCAAAAGCCAAAATAGGTTAAAAACCCGAGGGTGTTGATTTAACTGGGGGTAAAAAACCGGTAGAAGCCAAATATGTTAGAAACCTAAGGGTACCGACTAAACTCAGGGTATAAAGGCCATTGGCAAAAGCCAAGTGGGTTAGAAACCCGAGAGTAAACCCTGAGGTATAAAACATGGGCAAAAGCCAAATAGGTTAGAAACCCAAAGGTATCGACATTAGTTCTGTTAAAGTTAGATCCCAAGGCCAAAATGGTTTAAACTCAGATGAGAATAAAACCAGGCTCAGGAGACTTGATTATGGTCAACGAAAATTGGAAAAACTTCCAATTCATGAATAGTATCGACAAGTTCAAGGTACAAAACCAGTGGCAGGAACCAAGCACTAAGATCCAAAATTGGATCAAAAGCTTTTGGTAGAAGCCCTGTGCGTTAGCAACCTTCCCATTTTTAGCCACTGATATACAATGATCTCGTGGTAACGACAAAGCGACAAGTACTCTCAAAACAAAGATCATTACACAATTATTCGTCTTCTGTTTTGAGAGTGGGGGCCATTGTTATGGAGAACGAAAATGACCCGAAACGAGACAAGGAGTTGAAGTCTGATTGGGGAATACCAACCCGGGACATAACGGGCCGGCCAAAAGAGTGACCTAACGCTGGGGCAGAGAACGAGGAAAGCGACCAGAGGGAAGCCCACTGAGCCATGAAGGGCTCGGCCCCGACCCGGGGCTCGGCCCACGGCCCAGCCAGTGATCCCCCGTCTTCGATCGACGATGTCGCCCAGGCCCTGCAACGGTGAATTAGGGTTAGCTACGGAAGATTCTGGAACAACTTCACGCTATAAGTATTGATCCAGCCTTAGAGGTATAGGGGGAACAGAGTTGACTACATTTACGTTATTCTCTTGCTAACTTAAGCATCGGAGCCCGTGTGACTAGAGTCACATCGGTTTAGCTCGATTTGATTTTGCAGGTACTAGTCCCGGATCAACAAGTTTGGTGGATGCGAGGTAGTGAAACGGAGGACCGAAATCCACGCATCAACAGTATCTTTTACCTTTAATAAAACTATTCCAAAGTATAAACCTCTCATAAAATCTGATTTATTTGAACTCGTTAATATCTAAAAAAACGTTGTAATAAATAATAAGTAATTGTTTCAAAACATAATAATAATAAGTAATTAATTTTGTAGATATTGAAATTTAAAATGTCGGGAGTTAATTAGACAAGATAAATTACTGACCATACTATTAACAATTTGAAAAATAATAATATTATTTTTCGTTATCCACGTCAATAATGCGTTTCCGCATTTCAAAGCCCAATCTCCTGCTGTAGCCAATCAAAAGAAGACAGCACATTGTTTAACTATTTTAAAAAATAATTAAAAAAGGGGTTCCATACACCTCAACCGCTTTGGTTGCTCATTCACTCCTTCGCTAACAGCTCAATGACGTGGCTCGTCGTTAAACTAATCGCTCAGAGCGAGCGTGAACCACACCTTCCACCTTTCTTTCTTCTTTTTTAGAAAATTTCATTATATACCTCCAACTATAATATATATTTTATAGTCGAGAGCAGCATAACTCAACAGTTAATATAACTTATTCATTTTCTTGAGATTAGAGGTTCGATTCTCCATACTCACATTTGTTATACTAAAAAAATGATTTACGTTAATAATTTGTTCTTTTACTGAATAAATAGTTTGGAGAAAAAAATAATGGAATAAATAGTAAAATCCATTAAAACATCTTCAAACCGCAACTTAGCATATTAGTCATTGCAACTTTGGAAAGGTGAACTCAAAGGATTAAACCAAAACGGTTCCTGGGACCCAAAGGAGATTCGAACTTACGATAGAGAAATAGGAAAAGTATTTACATGGCTACATTGATATTGATAAAATTTATAAGAGTTGAAAGGAACATTACTGCTAGATTTTATTTTAAAAGTCAAACAGGATTTTTCTTCTAATAAAATAACTTAAATAGGAGTAATTAAAAGTTTTAATACTAAAATAAAGGGATAAATCAACATTTAGCAATAAATGACAAAGTGTATGAATGTTTAACCTCTATTTCTTCGAACTTAAATAAATGTTGCAATTTTTACCATAAATTTGAAAAAGTATTGCAAATGTTACCGTATAGGATAATCTTTGTTGGAAGAATTGTAAAAAAAGAAAAATGTTTTTTCACGTGAGTTCAATAAAATAAGTTATATAACATATATTTGGAACAAAATTGATTGAATAGCAAGAAAAACTTAGATGGATATATATAGAAAAGGATTTTTTTTAAATATTGTTCCAAATGAAACTTATTTTAAAAATATAGTTGTTTAATTAAAAATATTAAAAATATTGTAGGCTTTGAAACTTATTTTAAAAATATTGTACTTTTAAAAAATAGAAGGTTGGTCGTCTCTTGAAGAGACGACCATTTAGACGTGGCGCCACGTAAATTTTTTTAAAAATTTGAACACCATGTGATCGGTTAATTTTTGGAAAAAAAAATAAAATTTGTTATATTATATATTATTAAGTAGTTTTAATGTTAAAAACTGGTTAGTGGTGTAGTGGATGTACTACTACCCTATTATTTCTTCCGTCCCAAGTTTGAATTTTGGGTAACACTTTTTTATATATTTTAAGTATAATTATTTTAAAAAATAATTAAGATTAATTTTTATATATATATATTATTATTGACAGCTAATTACTAATAATAAAATGTACTATTTATAATTATTTCTAAAATATACTATTATACTTAATTGTTAATGATATATTTTGTAAATAAATAAATTAAAAGTAAAGGAAAAAATTATATATTAATAAAAAAGTAAATAGGTATTTTAATATTTTTATTTTTAAATTATTTCAACCTAATATGGGTTTTTTATTTTATTTTTTTAATATTTTGTTTGTTTATTAAATATTTGTTTAGGGCTGATATTTTGTTGTATGTGTTGAATTTTTTAACTAAAACTAAATTATTTTATTGATTTAATTTTATATTATAATTAAAATTATTAAAGAAAAATTCTTCAAATTATATTATTAGAAAATAAAATGACCAAGAGTTTTATATTCCACCTTTTACGATTCTATACAAATTATTGTTTATAATTAATTTATTAATTTAATTTATTAATTAAACATTTTTTATATACTGACTTCTATGATTGTTTTTTTTTTCAACAATAAGAACATGAGCTTGTAATTATCTATATTTTAAACAAATATTCTAAATAAAATTGCTAAAAAAACATTCCAAATAAAAAAAATACACTAAACAATAAAAAACATTAGTAACAAAAAAAAAAGTCCAAATCCTAAACTAAATAAAATTGCTAAAAAAAGAAACATTCCAAATGAAAAACACACTAATTAGAAAAATAACAATAGTACCAAAAAAATCTAAGTACTCACTATACACTCATCTTTCCAAATAACAATATGCTCATTCTTGAAGATTGCTTGACAGATACTATTATTCAACTTTGTAAAATTGTGGAATGGTAATGTTCCAAACCTAGTATTCGAGATATGTAGATTCAACATATGTCTCTATTGCAACTTGATGAATATGTCACAAATATCTCGAGATGTTTTCAAGATTGAATCATCTTTGAGAGATGTTTAAAGGAACTAAGGATAAAAAAGTATTGAAACTTGTGAAAAACATGTAGAAGAAAACCTATTTTTATAGTAGTAGAGGATAAAACGTTACAAAAACTTTTCAAATTCTAAAACTCTTGAAATTCTAGTATGAATTTTAATTAAAGAAAAAATTAATTTTATGTTGTTGGAAAACTTTTTGCATTCTAACCTTTTATATTCCATGCATTTATAGTATTGATAATTAATAATTAATAATTAATTTAATATTTGTAATAATATATTAATGGCATAATTTGTAAATTTGTAAATTTAGTAAAGGACAAAAGTGTCCAAAAATGTTTTTCCTACATCCTACCTTTTTAATATAATATAGATATAGATAGATATAGATATATATTATTATTATTATTATTTATTTGTCTCTTTTTTACCTAATATTACCATTTTCATCCAAACTTCTTTTTTTCTATTCTATATATTATTATTCATTTAATAATAATAAAGTTATTATTATTTATATTATTGTATGTTCTTTTATTTTATATATTATTGTTTATACTATTATTTATATTAAGTAAAAAAGAGAAAATAGATGATTAATGGTTATAAAAGGAAACTTCTTTTTTTCTATTCTATATATTATTATTCATTTAATAATAATAAAGTTATTATTATTTATATTATTGTATGTTCTTTTATTTTATATATTATTGTTTATACTATTATTTATATTAAGTAAAAAAGAGAAAATAGATGATTAATGGTTATAAAAGTAAAAGTTGCATGACCCAAGATTTGAACTTGGGATGGGAGTGTTATCAGGGTAGCAGTACACCCACTGCACCACTAAGCAGTTTTTCGATTTAAATTACTAAATAATATATAATATAACAAATGTTATTTTTTTTTCCAAAAATGAACCGACCAGATGGTCGTCTCTGGATGGTCGTCAGAGACAACCACCCTTCACATTTTTAAAACTACTATATTTTTAAAAAAAGTTTCAAAATATACCATATTTTAAACATTTTTAATTAAAATACAATATTTTTAAAATAACTTTTATTATTAACATTATTGATAAAAAAAAACCCTATAGAAAAAGGTAAATTAACATTTAAGTACAGTATATGAAGACACCAAAACAAGCATAGCTCAACGATCAACGATAATCAGTATTTACCTCAAATCAAGAGATCGTAAGTTCCAACATATTGTACTAAAAAAAATTATATTATTAAATTTTCTACTGTAGTTAGAACTTAAAAATAGAAGCAGGGAAATCGACATATTTTTTATTTTGACGTGAAATTACTTGTTCGCACGCGCTGTGCAAACGCGTGTTCTCTATTTGACGGTAAGGGAAATAGATTAGGATCAGAATGTGGATTATTTATATTAATTTTACCATTGGGCAGATTTGATAATTCAGTGTTCTTCCCGTATTCACCTCTGCGATTGCCATTTTTCAGCAATCTGAAACTAGTAAATCAAACGAAACTCCAGTGGCCTCCCTCGAATTTTACGCAATTCGTTGCAGAAACGAGCTCCCATCTGAGTTTTAACATATAGGATTGGCTTCGCTACTGAGAAAGGTTGACGGAGAGACGCGAAAATGGGTAGCAAAGCGAAGGGAAGAACAACTTTGGAGGTGGGAGCTGATGGAATTGGTCTAATCACAATCATTAATCCTCCTGTCAACTCCCTTTCTTTTGATGGTATTATTTTGGCATATGATTTTTACTTTATTTTTCGATCTTTGGCATGAGTATTTCTCTTCATCCTTTCTCCTTCTTTGTGTTGCGGTTTTTTGTTTTTGATAGATTTCGTACTTTCAATCATTTTTTTAGCTCGATCGATTGAGGAAACTATTGAATTTTCTGAAATGAATGGAGAGCTGCGTATATTAGCTCCTAATTTCATCTATAACAGCTCTGATATGTGACCGATTGGCAATTCCTGCTGGTTCACTGACTTCAGCGTTTTAAAATAACGATGGAGCTCGTAGGTTATAGCACTCTACTTTTCTGCATAACGGTTGTGTTATAATCGAGATTGGGATCTTTGCCCTGTATGACAAACAACTGAAAAAGAATTAGGATTAGTTGTAGATGATTGCGCTCGAATTGCCGCAAATATGAAATATACGATGCCTTTATTTTAGAGCACTGCATAGATTTCATCCAGTCATGATACTTTGTGATTTGGGGACTCGCATTCTAATTGTTGGGAAATTGTATTCCGAGATCCACCTCTTGGTTCGTTGTTTCTTCTAAGTAGAGTTAATTTTATATCCGTTTATACTAAGAATGTTACTTCTCTTTCTCTGTTCTGCACCTGTTCGCGCACAAATATAGTATTGTTCAGCTTGAAAGACAGTTATGAACAGGCTTTGCAGAGAGAGGATGTGAAGGCAATTGTTATTACAGGTTAGTGTGGAATGTTTTTCTTTCATACATGAGTTACCAGAAATGTTAGGGATGTAAGATCTAACTCTTTATGTTATTGGAGTAGGTGCTAGGGGAAAGTTTTCTGGTGGCTTTGATATATCGGCCTTCGGTGGACTGCAAGGTGGAAAGGGTGGGTTTAGATTTCTATGTTTCCAATTGTCTCGTAATCTACTCTGAAAACTTTCGTTGACATATTTTAAATGAATTTTAGCCGAAGAGCCAAGGCCTGGCTACATTTCCGTGGATGTGATAACTGACATTTTTGAAGGTACGTTTGCACTCAGTTTTTTCAATCTTCACTCTTGTTTTCCTACTCTCATGGAGAGTGAGAGAGAGAATTTTAGTCAAGTTTATCATTGTTTTGTTTTTCAGCTGCTAGAAAGCCTGCTGTTGCAGCAATTGATGGGCTTGCTTTGGGTGGAGGGTTAGAGGTTGCAATGGTATGTCTTGCTATGTCTCTTAGATAATTAAATTTTATAATTTTGCCTTGTTAAAATCTCTTCTATAATTGTGGTTTGTTAGGCATGCCATGCACGGATATCGACCAAAACTGCACAGTTAGGATTACCTGAACTTCAGCTTGGTATAATTCCTGGTTTTGGAGGTATGTCTGAGTCACTGTTTCTTGGTGGTTGTTTTCATTTCTACTTGTTGATTCTGTAATTCGTGGTCATGTTCGTTCTTCTAACTAAAGTTTACTTTGAAGCTGTGGGCCGGCAGTTGTCATCTTACCAGTCTACCCCCTTAGCTTGTAGTAGATATGGAAAATTAAGGATTAACAAATGGCATTTTGAGTTATCTGTTGGATCCTTTATGCTCGAGTATTGGGATCTTGGGCCTTTGATGGGGTAGTATACAATGTGCTTCATTGATCTTATTATTAGATGATGGATAATATATATGTAATAGATTTTTTTTTGGTAATATCTTAATATTTGCGTGGGGCTGATAAGAATGTCTATTATATGATAAAAACAATAGGAACTGACGGCTTTGGAATGCCCTATGATTTTCTTTGCCCTTTTAATCTAGAGCTTCTATATTGATCAGGAACGCAGCGACTTCCTCGTCTTGTTGGTCTTTCAAAGGCTTTAGAGATGATGCTGGTGAGCTTAATAGCTCATGCTTTGGACTTTTGACACGTTGCTGTAGAATATTTTCATTAGCCATATGAATCTCCTGCTAATTTCTCTACATGTCTCTCTCGACACTTGTTCATACTTGCTCTGCTTTAACAGACATCCAAGCCAGTCAAAGGAGAAGAAGCTTTTTCTCTGGGACTTGTGGATGCCATAGTCCCTTCTGAAGAGTTGATTAGCACTGCACGCAAGTGGGCTCTGGATATCTCAGAGCGGAGAAAACCATGGATCCTTAGTCTTTACAAGACCGACAAGTTAGAGTCTCTTGGTGATGCTAGGGAAATATTTAAGTTTGCTAGAGCTCAGATACGAAAACAGGCTCCAAATCTCAAGCATCCATTGGTTTGCATTGATGTTGTTGAAAGGGGTGTAGTCTCAGGTCCCCGTGATGGACTTTGGAAGGTTCTATATTTCTAATGTAACTGTTTTTCATTTATTATTAAAAAGCCAAAATTGCCTTCCTGAATTTCTTTTTGATGCTCATGGCAGGAGATTGAAGATTTTCAAATACTTCTTCATTCTGATACCAGTAAAAGCTTGATTCATATATTTTTTGCTCAGCGTGGAACGACAAAGGTTTGAGATGAAGATTTACTGCAAAAATAAAATCGTTGTTTGTTATAAGCACACCCCCCTAGTTAATATCTTATGAGGTCAATCGTTTCATCTTACTTGGTGATCCTGATTCCCTTTTTTAATATAACAGGTACCTGGAGTTACAGATCTTGGGTTGACGCCAAGACGTATTAATAAAGTTGCTGTTGTTGGTGGGGGCTTAATGGGATCTGGTATAGCTACAGCGTTGATTCTTAGCAACTATCCTGTGATTCTAAAAGAAGTAAATGAGAAATTTTTGGAGGCGGGTATTGGCAGAGTCAAAGGTAAGCCTGGAATTTACAACCATCGATTAGATTTTTCAGTACTCTACTGGTTCATTAATGACTTGTCATGTTAACATATTAGCTAATCTACAAAGCCGAGTCCGCAAAGGGAAAATGACTCCGGAAAAATTTGAAAAAGCTATTTCCCTACTCAAGGGTGCCCTTGACTATGAAAGTTTTAAAGATGTGGATATTGTGATTGAGGTAATTTACACGTCTTCATTTTTCTTCTACAAAAAAGTAACAATCATTAATGTCAATTGGGTTGTGCTGGTAACAGGCAGTTATAGAGAATATCTCTCTCAAGCAACAGATTTTTGTTGATCTTGAAAAATATTGCCCTCCACATTGCATACTTGCTACCAATACTTCCACAATAGATCTGGAGTTGATTGGAGAGAAGATCAAATCTAATGATAGAATTGTTGGAGCTCATTTTTTTAGGTTTGCAAAATCACACTTCTCTTCGTTCCTCTTTGTGTCTTGGGTTAGTAGCCATTTAGTTTGTGCTTCTTGTGCAGTCCAGCACATGTCATGCCACTGTTGGAAGTTGTTCGTACTAAAGGAACATCTACACAAGTAGTTGTTGATTTGCTAGATGTTGGGAAAAAGATGAAGAAAACACCAGTTGTTGTTGGCAATTGCACTGGTTTTGCTGTCAATAGGATGTTTTTCCCATACACCCAAGCTTCATTGTTGCTTGTACAACACGGAGTAGATCCATATCAGCTCGACAAGGCAATATCTAAGTTTGGGATGCCAATGGGCCCCTTCAGGTTTATATTATAGTACATAAAAGATTATTGTATTTCAGCTGCATGTTTTTTGCCCCCTCCCTTTTTTGTCCTTCAACTGGCTTCTGTATTTTTCCTTCAGATTGATTGATCTTGTTGGTTTTGGCGTGGCAATAGCGACTGGCGGTCAGTTTGTTCAGAATTTTCCTGATAGGACCTTCAAATCTATGATAATTCCTCTTATGCAAGAGGATAAGAGAGCAGGTAGAGTTTCATCCCTTAAACTTTGTAGGGATCTTTACTCCATATCTTTTATCAATGAATCACGATCTCGCACATTCCATCCGCCTCCTTCAGGCACTGATTTTCTTTGGAGAATAACTTGGTTATCATGTACATTTCAGGTGAAACAACTCAAAAAGGTTTTTATATCTATGACAAGAACCGTAAGGCTAAGCCGGATCCAGAGATATATAAGTATATTGAAAAGGCCAGGAGCTTATCTGGCACTTCTATTGACCCTAAGGTATTGCTCTCTCTCGATTCACGTGTCCCAATTCAATGTTCCTACCTTGAACTTGCACCAGTTAAATACAAAGTTCCAAAATTATACCTGAAAAAGTGTTTACTTTAGCCATTAGAGAGGTTTATCTGATAATCGAATGTTGAATTCTCGCACGTCGTTTCTTGTGATCAATGCGAGTGCAGCTTACAAAGTTACCAGAAAAGGACATCATCGAGATGGTATTCTTCCCTGTGGTGAATGAAGCGTGTCGGGTCCTCGCCGAAGGTATAGCAGTCAAAGCAGCAGACCTTGACATTGCTGGTGTAATGGGCATGGGTTTTCCACCTTACAGGTTTGGTCTTGGTGAAAGTTTATTTGGCGGACCTCAAGAAATTATTGGTCTAAAATGTTTGGTTCCTCTTGATCAGGGGAGGAGTGATGTTCTGGGCTGATTCTCTTGGATCAAAATACATCTATTCAAGATTGGAGGAATGGTCAAAACTGTATGGTGGATTCTTCAAGCCTTGTGCTTACTTGGCCGAAAGAGCTGCTCAGGGCGCAACTCTGGTGAGAAATCTTTTATACTCCATGTGTTTATTTGAGTGCTTTTACACAAAGTATCTAGTGAAAAGTGTTTTTTAGGTGATTCCTGTTTCCTTAAATAATTAAAATTATAAAAATTTACAAAAAAAGAGATAAAATACATGTATAGAGATGCTAGTTAAAGTGTGTAGACGAGAAATTAGCGAGAGAAAATGTGTGAAATAGGAAGTTAGGAAAAAAAATGTGTGTAAAAAGAGGTTATGGAAAGTGTATAGAGAAGTTCGGAAAAGAAGCGTCATGGACCCATGAGAAATCAAGAATGAAGTGTTTAAGCCAAAAGAAATCAATAAAACATCGAGAACTATTTATTTAAAAAACACTTCACTCTTAAATATTTTTTAACTTTTTGAGAAGTGCTTTTAGATTGCAGCCTAACATAAACGTTTAAAAGTAAAAGGTAAGGTACTTTAGATTCTTTGAAAGTACTACCTAAGATCCTTTGATATTTTAGATCAATTGGAATCATTTGTGTTCATGGATCTCATGTTATTAGACTTTACAAGACTCAATGTTAAGGGCAGTTCATCGCCGTGGCATGGAATATGGTCCCGAAAATTTATTCTTTACTAGTCGACATTCGATTTTTCTATAATACTTATGTCATTTGTTGCAGAGTTCTCCATCTGGTGCTGCGAAATCGCGATTGTAAGACGAAGATCTCAACCCACAGTTGGCCTGAGGTTTGTTTACAGATTGTATGTGGGAAAAGGAAGAATGATTAAAAAGCGAAGGGACAAATAGAATCACAAAATAAAACAGGTTTAAATGATTTATTTGAATTTGAATTTCAAGTGTCCGTTTAATTTAATTATAGTTTTGTTTCAATTATTTGTTTTAGAAGGTTGTCTTTTATTTTATCATCAATTTAATTTGTCTTGTAATCCATTTCTAAAACATTATAACAATTCTAACCAAAAACTCGAAAAATCAAAATAAATAGTTTTTTTTTATTTTGAAATTTGAAGAGTTTTTAAATATTAAAATATATATATATAGCGAATGAAGGGTGCTAGCCAAAATAGAAATAAAAAATCGGACAAAAATTGATTACTATTGTGTTTGGAATATCTTTTGAAAAAAATATATTAAAAAAAATACTTTTTTTGAGTGACATCTGAAGCAGAAGCAGTTTGTAAAAGGAAAAAAAAAACTAATTAAATATTTTATCTAGAAGCGCTTCAAATATATATATTTTTTATCCTTTTTAGAAATCGTCAGACAATTTTAAATTATTTAAATTTTTAAAAAGTGTATTTTCTTTAAAATCTTAACTAAACCCTATCAAATTTTTTTTTTTATATGTTTATACCACAATGGATTCATATTATCGAAAAAGATCAGATGGAAGAGTTTAAAATCTCAATTAACATTATTATTTTATTCATAATTAGTGGAGATGGGAAAAAAGTGAATAATGGGTACAGAGAAGGCATCATGAGAATGATATTTCCAGCATTTATATTTAAAAAATAAATAAAAATTGATTCAGAGCAGCTTTGTTTTAGGCTGTTTTCTATCTCTTTGCTAGAGTCACAGCTAAGAGCTACCCTATTTTCTGCACCCGCTCTGTACAACCAGCTGTCTGTCTGTCACCCTTCTATTACCTCACAGTCACACTCAAGCTTAAATTACAAAGTTCACTTCTTTAATTATCTAATAAATCAGTTTATTTATTAACCAAATTAGTTTAAGAATCTCTAAATTAAAAGAATTTCAACAAAATGGGGTTTTTTTTCTCTCTTTTGGGGTTTGCATGGCTTGATGTGTGTGATCATATTTTGACTTCACAGTTAAAACTAGCTGTCTATTCCACTACCATGCACGTGCCAACATGTGATTGTTTGGTAAAATTCAACCGATTTTTATTCTTGAAAAAATAAAAATAAAAAACTGAACAGAAAACATTACATTCAGGATTGACAAGTTACATTACAAATCGATATTACAGAGACAAAGCAAATTCCATCTCTCAATTCAAATCTCTCTCTCTCTTTTTGGTCTGTACTGTGAGAAGTGGGAATCCACTGTGATTAAACGCACCTGGGTTTAGGTGAGGCCGCATGATTTCGTGGATCTTTTGCCGCACATCCCAACAACTGCATTGGAGAAATAAGAAATGAAGTTGGAACAAAAACAGATTCAGAAAACAAAGGAAAAAAAAATTGTTACTGTTCAAGTTTGTTATACTTGTAAGTTGTAACTACTTTGTAGAGATGGAAATTATGGCCGGAAAAAACGGTAAAAAGTTCTGATTCACTGTGGAACTGACCGGAAAAAAAAGAAGGGTAAAAAAAAGTGGAGGCGTTTTTAGCTTCTCACGGCCAACAGTGAAGGAATGGCGGACAAATCCGGCGAGGGGTTGTTCTCTGAAGCTTGTCTGATTATGGACCGTTTTCTGTCTTTCGAATTCGACGGCTTGAAAGCTCTCATCGGGCTCGCGAATGCCCACCCCCAGCTCCAGCTCCGGCCGCCGCTTATGAGCGGACCCGACGCCGGTGCCGGCGTTGGCGTTGGTTTTCTGTTGAGCTCGTCGGCGGAGGACGAAACCAAGTAGGATGAGGAAGATGAAGAGGAGGAGGATGAAGTCATGATGAGTCCACTGAACAAACCGCCGCATTTTACTCGTTCTTTTATTCAGTGGTGGTCGACGCCGGTGCCATTGCGGTGGCCGGAGTTGCCGGCGGCGGCGACCTTCGAGGCTTTGCTTTCTCTCTGAGACTCCACTCGCCGGAGCGTGCAGTCGCCGAAGCCGGTAGAGATTCTCTCGAAAAAGTCGCCGGAAAAGCTCCGGCTGCCGCACCCGACGGATCTGGATCTCGAGACCTTCCGCTCAAACGACGTCGTCTGGCTGTTAGGGCTTTCGTCTTCCTCCAAAATGGTCCCGTTCGCCCCCAAATCAGCATTGCCCTTATTGTTATCCATTTTCCTCGGCGCGTGAGATTTGGACGAGGACGGCGCGTGGTGGTAAAGAAACGACCAGAATCCTCCCCGTTTATTTCGAGGGCTAAAATCGCCGCCGTCATCGGCGTCGACCAGTAACTGCCCCCTCCTCGGCGCCGTCGTGGACTTGCTCCGCTTGAAAACGACGTCGTTGGCACGATTGCTATACTCAGCCCCAACCGTAACCACTTTCTTCTTCTTTTTAGCCAACAGAAAAGGGATCCGGGCCCGCCTCGAATCATGATAATGACAATCAGCGCCGTTGAAATTGACAGTTCTCGAAGTGGAGCCGCCGATCGAAATCGCACCATTCGACGACGACGGAGCAGCACCGCCTCCATTGTCGACGCCATTAACGTTCTCAGATCCAACCGATGGCGAAGAAGGAGAAGATGGCGAACCACGAATCGGAAGCGGAAGAGAAGAGGAGACGAGCTTGCCGAGCTTCTCCTGCAGACAGAAGGCGCAGATTCCGCCGGGATTGCTCCGGTAAGGATGGTCGCTGCACTGCATGCCGTCGGCCATGTCGTCGTCGAGGCCAACGCCGACCTTGCCGGCGGGGGCTTTGATAGCGTCGATCTTCATCATAGTCAGGGAAGGGGATTGGGACGTAACGTGTGAAGATTCAGAGAAGTAAAAATGGTTGTGATGAAATTTGCTCAGAGAGTGGCAGAGGGGAGAGGATGAAGAAGAAGACAAAGAAAAAAGGGGGAACAGAGGATCAGAAAGGCGTAAATAAGTGGGGAAAAAAATAATAATAATACAGAAAATGAAATGCCATTCAACCAATTGACGAGAGGCTTCACAGTAGCACGTGGAATACTGACTCTTCTTCTTTCTCTATGCCCTTTTTCTTCTTCTTTTTTTTTTATTTATTTAATACTATGCTATTTCTATCCTTATATACACACTTATTGTCATAGTGTATTTTTTTACTTTTGTTCATTTTTTATGTGTATTTAGTTGATTTTAATCTCTGTATTTTTAAGAATATTGTGTGTGGTCTAAGTATTTTTGGAAAATGTAATTTTGGTCTCTGTCTACAAAATTTCAATACTAATGCTATTTCAATAAATTTTGTGAGTGGGAATGTAGTGTTAAAATTGTGATTAGAAAAAATGAAATGTATGGATTATAGTGGTCAATTTTTTAAGTGTGTGGACAAGGTAAGTTTTTAAAATACATTGATTAAAATAAATAAAATTTGAAAATACATATACCAATTGATATTTTAAAAGTATGTGGATCAAGATGAATATAAATTAAGATAGTATTTAAACCTAAATTTTAGATTTATGTCAAGTTTTGATCTCTAAATTTCGAAAATATTTATTTTTGTCTTGAATAGTCAGATAGTTTGAGCCTTAAAAAAATAATAATTTTAAGTAAATTAATGCGTGCAAGTTTCATAGACCATAATGAACTGAACGGAAAGGTCATTTAACTTAAATCAAAATGTATAGACTAAATTGGGACTTCGAGATCTTTTGAATATATCGAACATTTTCGTAAGATATTATGGAAATCTACCAAAGTCTTCAAAAAAATTCTCGTGCTTTTCTAAGATATTCGAGGTCATTTGGAATTCTTTTCGAGTCTTGTTTTTGTTTGTTTGTTTGTTTTTTTTTACATCCGTGAATATCTAGGCCAACTTATACGCTCACCTTGACTAATCTCATAGAACAACCGTCTAACCATACAACATTTGTGCCAAGAAATACATAGGAATTACTAATTTCTAAGGTAAGTGGTCATCGTGAGTCTTGTGAAAATCTTATACTCTTTAGAGATATTTATATTTGTCTAATTTAACTAAAAAACACTATAAATATGTATATTTTCCAACTTTAGCCTAAAAAGTTTCATTAGCATCTTATTTATTTGTATTCCATTAGGATATTAATTAATATCATTTCTACTCCACATATTATACTATACTTAAAAGAGAACGATGGATCTATCATCTTGATATGACCCACAAATAAAACACGCGATCAAAATTTAAGATTTTGAAACTTATATACAAATAAACTCGAAAAATGAAGGGATAAAAATGGTATTTAACGTAAAATATGAAATAAACAGTGTTATGAGGTATCTGAGTTGGTCAAAGACGAGGCTGAATATATTAAAGAATAAGCGGTGAAAAGCCAAAACACAGCCAATTAAATATTTGCACATTTCTGCTACGTTTCCCCCGAAGGCCAAGCATCTTACAGAGAAGGCCAATTTTCCAATTCCCTCTTTCATTTTTTTAATATTCATACGTGTCCTTTTTTAATTGCTTCTCTTTTTTAGATCCAATTTATTGCCTTGGACCACGCCCTCCAAACCCCTCCACGTGTCACCCCTTTTTTGTTTCTATTTCCCATATTAAACAATTTATTACTTTATGCTGCCCTTGGATTTAATTAATATTTCCTTTCCCACTTCTTATTCTCGCTTTATCACTTATTTTATTTGGAGTTTTATTTTTTATTTCACGATATTTTTAGTTCAACAACGTATAAGGGTATATAGCCTTTTTATCGAAGATATATATTTTATTGTTGCGTGATTTTTATCGAGTTGACACGTTGGCAAGCTATCTACGGTGGACTCTGACAAGGTCTTTGATGGTAGCTGCAAACATAACTTTTGCACCAAGTTGAGGTTCACCAGGTTGGAGACCATCTGAGCTTTGCTTACTTCATTGTTAGTCTTTCCTCCTCGTATTTGGAGTGTCCAAGTTGAGGTTCGGACATACATGCCCAAGCGAGAGAGGGCCATGTGTTGTGCTTGATCACTCCATAACATATCTTAACTAGTTGACTTTCTTTTTTACAAGTTACTTTAGGTATTTCATACTTTTAATTTATCATTCCACTCGTTACTCACTTTAAGTTTTATGTTGTGTTAACTTAACAAATTTTTTTTTTTGTATTTTTATTCTAATCAACATTTAAATAATAGCATAAATCATTGAGTGTATAACCCATCTAATTATGGCCAAACCGAGCATAGCTCAAATGGTTAAAGCACCTATATTTGACCAAAAGGTCATGAGTTCAAATCCTCACCCCCACATGTTGTACTAAAAAAACCATCTAATTATGGTATTAGTAGCCCATCGCATAAGTCATCAATTGAAATATTTACCTTTGAATTATAATATTATTAAAAAAAAGTTGTACTAACAAAAAATATTAAAAAAAGTCAATAATTTATGACTATTTTTAAAACATTGAGTTAAAATACCAAAACATAAAAATGAAGTAAGCCAAAGTGAAAAAGATACAAACAGGAAATTTATACAAGCATTTGACTCGTACCTTTGATTTGTACAATCCAAAATTAGGAAAAGTTGAGATTACATTTGGTATTTATGACTCTAATTAAACCAATTTTACAAAATTGTCAATTTAATAAACTCAAATTACACAAACTAACCATCCCTCGATTTATATAAAAAAACAATTTAAACAATCTGTATAAATTTAAGAAATTTAAACTCTAAAACAATAAGAATTCGAACAAATATCTCTCTATATATTTGGCGATGTAGTTGTGGCCCATGTCGCATAGATGGGCAATTCACTATAAAAATGGAATAAAATCACTTATTTTTCAACCTTCACGCTTTCCTAATTAATAAATATCAAGGGAGATCGATAATATATAAAAAAAATTATTATTATTATTTTTACTGGGAAATTGATTCCTGGTATTCTAATTTCCACCGTTGGATCGGCCATCACATTGAGATCTTCGCTTACTTTGTTTTCTTATTCCACCCCCTTCGCCTCTGGAGCGTGGTGCCCCTCCACCTCAACGGTTGCATTGGATTTCATATTTTATTTATTGGTTTAAAAGTTTTTATGATATTTTTAATGGCCGGGATAAAACTATTTTAAATTTTAAATAATATATACTAAATAATAAAAATCATCAACTAAATTGTTATGAAAGTATGGAAATTAAAAATCTATTTCGTAATATTTTTCGTTTCTAATTTTATTATATTTTAGAAATATTATCAAAATTGTATATAAATTTTGGAAATAACAAAAACACGTCTCTGATTTATTGATCCGTTTCCATTTTGTTACAAAATAAATAATTTTATCATTTTGTGTTAGGGTTATGCAATTCTATATTTTTCTTATAAAAAAATGAGGAAATAGAAACAAAAACTTGAGATCAGAGTTTCGTAAATTTTAACATATTTATATTTATTGTTTCATATTTTAAAATAAACTATTTCTAAAAAGAAATGAATTTGCAGAAACTGACGCGCTGAGAATTGGGCCACCAAGGAGTTTTATTTCAGGCCCAAAGATGTACAGAGAAGGCAGTTATGGGCCGGCTCGGGAAAGTATAATGGGCTTAGCTCTGGGCCCAATTATGCTGAGCGACGAAGAGTTCGAGATGAGTACTATCTTCACAAGCCTGGGTACTCCTGTAAACTCACACCAGGTTAGGCGCCACTGATCCTCGCAGCAGACAGCTCCCGCGCGTTCAGCTCCGCCGTGGTGCTAATCGGAATCGGAGCTCCGTCGGAGAACCGACCATTTTCTGGCCGTAGAAGGAGGAGAAGATGCCAGGCCCCGCCTTAGAGATGGAGCCAGTAGAGCCGCAGTCCTTGAAGAAGCTAAGCTTCAAATCTCTCAAAAGAGCCCTAGACCTTTTCTCTCCTGTTCACGGCCATGTCGCTCCTCCCGACTCTGAGAGGTATGCTAATGGCTTTAATTCGTTTCTCAGCTTCGTAGTTTTGTAAGTTTACTGTAAAAGTTCATTGTGTGTGTGTGTGTGTCTATGTTTTGTTCTGTTTGATTGATTTTTTCTTCTTTAGATTTTTATTTCTGGTGCTCTAAAAGCCTGGAAGTTCTAACGGACTGATCCATGCGTTTTCTCCGTGTCTTTTCTGAATGCAGTAAAAAAATTCGCATCAGTCACAAGGTTAGTTAATTTCTTGCTTACATGATTTAAGCCATTGAATACGAACAGCGTTTGGAGTACTCGGTTGTTATTTTGAGCGGCATTGGAAAATTTGTTTTATGCTTTGTGAATCCTGTTTAATTCATAGATCAGTGTTGAGTATGGAGGGATAGATAACACGAGCACTAAGCCTACTGGTCAAGCAAGTTCCGCCGCTCCTGACGCTCTTGGAACTTCAGCGCCATCCAATGCCCTCGCTCTTCCTGGTATATTTATCCTTTCATTTCATCTTATATTTTTTAATAGGCTAATTCTATCCCTCCGAATTTTAATGGCCGGATTCCTGGGTAGGTTAGGGTTGGAATTTATCTGTTAAAAGGTTTGACAGGGAACGGGATTCCATAAGACTTAAGCTCGGATTTATTTATATATTTATACGGAACCCTTATTACAAAGGACCAATACTCTCGAACACACGCCCCACTAAGATCCTAACTACCAGCTTGACGTCTATAACATAAATTCCTAACGATTATCAGCTGAGGTGGTACCTTAGTTACTAACTACAGATCTGCTCTATCTTACTAACCTCAATTCTCACAAATTTATCACCAATAATTTGGTTATTGAGTTGGGTGGATCTCTCTGTAATGCAGGGCCGGACGATTCTAGAGATGCGAAGGCCACTACACATAATGCTCTGGTTATTGGTCCAACCGTGCAACCGAACGCACAGTAAGTTCTCTCTCTCAATTTCTTTCTCCACATGGAATAGTGCATACTAAAGTGAACTATAAGCTATATGCTTATACTGTTCTACATGCATCTATGTCGTGCTTATTATTTTTTTTACCAATGCTATTTGGATTTCCTTTTCTTCATATCCTCTCTTTGGGCATCTGGAGTGAAATTTCCGAAAGTTGTAGACATTTTTTCCCAACTGATGACAATTTAAAGTCATGTCTTTAAAGAGTTAGAAGAACTTATATACTTTCTGCGTAAGCATTGTGTTGAAGGAAAGAAAAGATTTTGCAAAGTGGCGGGATAAGATGGGAAGCCCTTGAGATTACCAAAATGGTTCTCTAGGAAGTGCTTTTGAGGGTTTTTTTTTCCCTTCACCTTTTGGTTGGTAGTTTTCTGTTGACGAGGTTAATTTGTTTCTTATGGAAAGTGTTCCAATTGGTTCATGTCTGTAACTACGAATAATTAATTTTGTTTTAAGCTTTTTTTTAGTGAAAAAGAGATTGGCGTTCCTGTTCATTTCATGTGAGTTTAATTTTTTCTGCTGGGTTGGGATTATTGCTAATCTTTTTATATTATTTTTTTGTTGTCAGAAATGATGGTGCTCCTCAGGGACGAAGCTCTGCTATTGTATCTGCATCTGGTTCATCTGAAAGGTTTTCTAATTTTTGTGCATTTCTTATACCCTACCTATATGTTAGTGACGGAGGAAGCATATGATGGTGCTCATTGATGTATGGAATTTAATAACTGATGATTTTTTTGTTACATTTTTTTATTTTTTGCTTCCTTCTCGTTTTTCCAGTGATCAGAGGCATATGGATGTCTGAACATATTTGATTTAGTCAATTTTAAGTGTTTTTTCACAGATCTCTCTAGATTGATGTTAGACCTCCTATTAGGAATATTTATGTACGCAGGGGCAAAGGGGGTAATCCCCCTCTTCTGACAATTAGGAGGTTGACTTGGGAAGGACCTTAGTTTTTGTCTTTTGTGTGGTCCTAGGTTGTGGGAGGGAGAATATATGTTTTGGGGCTGCCAAGGTTAGGGGCATGCTTTTGTTTTGTACTCTGTGAGAGAGACTAGTGGGGGGAGTGCAACCCTCTCGAACGGTTGCTTGTTTCTGTGTTTTGTTATCAATCTAAGCATCTAAACTGTGAGGGAGTTACCTCAAAATTGATGACTAATCCGATATTGATTTAGTGAACCTATGTAATTAGTTTTTGAGTCATCATTCATCAAGCACTACACATAGAAAGCACTTCAGTTCTTAATTTTTATATTACGTGCTCTTGATTTTTTTTTTTTTTTGAGATATATCATATCTTGAATGATTCTTTTGGCTTATGCCACTTACTTAAATCCCTCCCTCAAAAATCGAGCTTCATTCTCCGCAGTATTGGCTTTTATGCCTGCAGTTTCTTATCAACCTTTTTTAGAGTATCTGTTGGTTTTGCCTCAAATAGTTTAGCTTTTGGTCTTATAGGATGTCGACGTCTGCAATTATGGAAAGAATTCCAAGCAAGTGGCCACGTCCTGTTTGGCATGCTCCATGGAGAAATTATAGGGTTAGTTTATTGTTGCTGTTTTTTTTTCTCATTATTGTGGATATCATCAATATTTCAGCATTTATTGTAAATCAAATGAGAAAAACTGCCAAACTGGGATGAGGTTTGAAGTTTTAATCTTATGTTCCAGTATAACTTGTATATGAACATCCAGTACTCCACAATTTAACTGGTGTATATTATAGTTTTGACAATTATACTGTAGCTTTCTATTCTGAAGTTGTGATTGAAAATAACGTTGGGGCTAGAAAGTAGACTATATTTGAAAAACACTCATTACTTATGACCCCATATCATCGTGTCAATTTGTATGCCTTTTTTAATCAACTTCCTTATTGCCCATTTAACATGTCAATCCTCCATTTCATGACTTCTTGAATGTATTTTGCGCTTGATATCCACTGCTTCCTTCTCTTAAACCATCAACGCTTGTTTTTTAATTTATAGGTCATAAGCGGTCACTTAGGGTGGGTAAGATCTGTTGCTTTTGATCCCAGTAACACGTGGTTTTGTACTGGTTCAGCAGATCGCACCATAAAGGTATCTAATTTTGATGTTATTTTAATCCATTTTGGTTTGTTATAGTCCTCATTTCTAGTTTTATAGTTTTGCCCTTTGATAAATGTCAATATCTTTGAATTTTTCTGCAGATGAAACTTGGAAGAATTTATATTAGTGATAATTGTAGGAACATGTTTCTTTCTTCCTAGAATTGTGTGACACAGAATAAATCCCAAGATTGGTGTATGGTGCTGGAAATATATGGATCAAAATGTTTGGGGACAATGTTTATTATAAATTTAATATGGTTTTAAGAGATAGATGTGGAATAGTTTTATGTAAATGTATTTATAGAAATCAAAGAAAAAGACCTCCTGTTGAAATCAAAATATTCAGGAAGAGTCTTGATAAGATATCCACCCAAGCTAGATCCAAGGAGACTACAAAAGCACTCTCGTTTTGATCAAGATAAAAGAGAGAGTAGTTGCAAAATTCTGAAGAAAGAGAATGCAGCATTAAAGATACTAGTATCCTAACAATTCATGAATGGTCTTTCCTCCCTGCTAAAGGGGGGTTTTTAGATTTCTTTCGAGCCTCTCACCAGACACCAGAAAAAGCTTGGAGATGAAACTCTTCAACGTTGCTAGGAAGAACCTTATTGCAGTAAAAAAACTGAACTATTTACCTCCACAATTGATACATCAGAGGGTAGAATAGAAATAAGTGATTGGCATACTCGTCAGTCTTCTTACACTAAGCCACCAAACTGGGGAAGAGCAAACTGAGGGATGAATCCATGCTGGTTGCTTAATCCCATGTGCAACATTTGAGCTGGTTCTCCTTTCACCCTACATCTCTCACAATCAATTTTTTCTTCAATATTCATGGCATTTGGATCCCCCTCACAATCAATTTTTTCTTCAATATTCATGTTACATTTGGATCCGGATTACTTTCAAACATGGCTGTTATTTATTAACCATGTTTTTTTTTCTTTTACTCTTAAGAATGAATAAACCACCACTCAACCCAAAAGCTTAAGCTGATGGATTGGGTAAATTTAATTCATTTATATGGATTCTAACATTCCCCCTCACTTGTGGGATTGGAAAACAACATCAAGACCCAACAAGTGGAAATTATAATAAGTGGGGAGGAAACGACAATGCAGGGGTTCGAACACAGGACCTCCCGCTCTGATACCATCTTAAGAATGAATAAACCACCACTCAACCCAAAAGCTTAAGCTGATGGGTTGGGTAAATTTAATTCATTTATATGGATTCTAACATTTACCTCCACCTATATTATTATATGTGGAATCAAAATTCATTTTTAATGAGGTTTTAGGCTATGAAATGCGGTAGGACATGATAGTTAGCCCCAGTCTTGGATTCAGTGAACTTGGGGAGGTTTATAGATTTTCTGTAGGTCACAGAATAAGATTAACTGAAAATAAATGTCACATAATTATTAGAAGTATTGATGCATGGTCTGGAACTTGACATTGAAAGTTCAGTTACCTGTGATGAATTTATTGTGTATGCTGAGTCATTCCCTCTGATTGGATCTTTTCAATTTTCATCCATCAGATTTGGGATGTAGCAAGTGGGAAGTTAAAACTCACATTGACAGGTCATATTGAGCAAATACGAGGTCAGTTCGTATTCATTTATATCCTAGCATAGTTAATATTACTGTGGCTTATTGATGTTTTTGACATATATCTAAATATGTTATTTTGTCACTAGGTCTTGCTGTCAGCAACAAGCATACCTACATGTTTTCAGCTGGTGATGACAAACAAGTTAAATGCTGGGACCTGGAACAGAATAAGGTTTAAATATTTTCTTTTCATTTATTTATAGGGAGCTCAATCGTTGATATAAAATTGTGAGGAACGAATTTAATTTCTAAAAAAATTTCTATTCAGGTAATTCGTTCTTATCATGGTCATCTGAGTGGCGTTTACTGTTTGGCCCTTCATCCAACAATTGATGTTTTGCTTACTGGGGGACGTGATTCTGTCTGCCGGGTATCCAATTTTACCAGTTTGTTTGATCTATAATTTTGTGGTATCATTTAAGTGAGGTTATTTCCTTGTGAGCATTACAAGAATATATTGTTTGGTTGACACGTCATCTTTGTTCCAGGTATGGGACATCCGAAGTAAGATGCAAATTCATGCTCTCTCTGGGCACGATAACACAGTTTGCTCAGTTTTTACTCGACCCACGGTATCCTTTTCTATCTTTCTCTCCTTTCTTTTGAATATGTTGGTCATTGTAATTTATTATCAATAAACTAAACGTTTTACTCATGTAGTCTAATTTTCTTAGATCACTATTTTCTCCTTGTTCATGTAAATAACATCAGTTGCTCTTCTTTCTTGCTTGATGCCTCCCTCATTCCTGCATAATCAGGCCCTGATGAGTTTGTTATAGTGCTGGGATGATTACAAATTTTTCTAGAAATGAAAATAGTGCTGGGATTATTAGAACCGTGTTTCTTACTATTATAGTATTTGAGTATTTGCAGGATCCACAAGTTGTGACTGGCTCCCATGACACAACCATTAAGTTTTGGGATCTTAGATATGGTAATCTGATACATTTTATTCCTAAACCGTTAAGTTTTGCTTTCATTTTCATACTTCATTTCTCTGCTTTGCAGGAAAGACAATGACAACTCTAACATACCATAAGAAGTCTGTTCGAGCAATGGCACTGCATCCTAAAGAGTATGACATTGCAAAATAGTAAAGCAACATTTTTCCATATAAGTTACCAATCTCACTGCTTTACATTTTTATAATATTTATATCTTGCCCCTTCTCCAGGCACAGCTTTGCATCTGCTTCAGCTGACAACATCAAGAAATTTAACCTTCCTAGAGGGGAGTTTGTGCACAATATGCTGTGAGTTTTCTAGCAAGCTCGCGATGCATATAATTTGAAAATTAGTTGGAATTTTATCTTGTTAATACATTGCTCATAATCCCAGAAGGGGTAGCCCTGTTGTCAAGGGCATGGGGCCTTGTGGTATCAACTACCACGAGGACTTGTGTTTGAACCCTTGGGTGAACTTAATACCAAAAACCGTTGATGTCTCTCGGGTCCAAGCATTGTGTCGGTGTGGATGCGCCGAGTTATAGGGAAAAAAAGCTAAAGAGTTATGAGCAACGACACAACATATTCTGCTATACTTGAAGGAAAGCAAGAAATAATAACTTATAGAAAACATATTCTGTCATTTCTATCCTTGGATTTGTACGAGTCTCCATTTCCAACTCTAATCATGTAATGACTCTGTTAATTTTGCTGCTTGCTTATGACGAGGCGAGCCTTTTGGTAGTTTTTAACTTTTGAAGTGGGTGGGCTGTGTGGAGTTTAGTAAATCTAGAAAAAAAAGCAAATAGAAGATTGTATTCAGTTGTATCATTGTATGCGATCTTCGTGAAAGTCTTTGTTTCATATCAATTATCAGTACCTCGATAAATTCCAAGAATATTGTTCTTGTGCAAGCTTTTATTTTTTACATTTTATCTTTTTTCCTCTGCTGTAGAAGTGTTCCTCCTATTTGACAAGTGACAGATATTTTTTCATGCTTCGCAAATATATCAGTTGTCTTTGAAAGAACAAATACATAGATGTGTGTAGTACTACGAACTCCGAAATACATGACATTCCAACCCTGTGCTTCTTTTTTGCTCAGATCTCAACAGAAGACTATAATCAATGCTATGGCTGTCAATGAAGAGGGAGTTATGGTGACTGGAGGTACTATTTATTATCGTGACAACATTTTGGATGGAAATTGTTGCCGGATAAACTAAGTTCATTCTCTTTATTTTGGAACATATTAATATTTTTCTTTTCTTGGGTTCCTCGGATTTTATCTTCCCTGAGCATGGCTGGGAAAGGCTTGATTGAAGAATTTAAAAAGATATAGACTCGTGTGGTTTGTGAAGTGCAATGAACAAAGTCTCTACAGAAGAGAACTTGTTAATTAGAACTAGAAAAATGCTTGACACTTACCGCTTGTCCTCACCAGAATTGAAAAATTGAAAAATTGACAATTCATTATTTTTACAAAAAAAAAAAAAACTCTTTTTTTGCATGTCTCTTAGTCGTCAAAAAGGGTGGTGAGGAGTCAAGTATTTTCCATAGGACTAAATCATTAACATTATAAAAATTTGATGCTTGTTACGTTCATTTTATGCATTACTTAATTAACATCTACATTTTCTGATATTAAGACAATAATTTTCCTGTCGTGAAGGTGACAATGGTAGTTTATGGTTCTGGGACTGGAAGAGTGGCCATAACTTTCAGCAATCACAAACAATTGTACAGCCCGGTATGAATGTTATGATTTCTGTTCTCCTATTTATCAATTTACCCGGAACTTTTTTTTAAGTCGATGAATCCTCTATTTCAGGCTCACTGGATAGTGAAGCTGGTATCTATGCTCTCTCTTATGACATTACTGGTTCGAGGCTTATTACTTGTGAAGCAGACAAGACAATTAAAATGTGGAAAGAGGACGAAAATGCTACCCCTGAAACTCACCCCCTCAACTTCAAGCCACCAAAAGATATCCGACGTTTCTAGACCTCTGTTTCTGCGGTCAGTAATCCCTAATACGATTTTTCGAACCAATCTTCGAGATTTAGTATATGAGAATTTTGGCAGATTACATTCCCTGATAAAAGGCCTCAACATCTTTGGATCTCTCCATGTCTTTTCCCAACTTAAGCTCGTTGCTTTAATCTGTAAGTGGATTTTTCATTCATATAATGTTCTTCATGCTTGTAGTTGTAGCGAGTCGCGTCTGGGTAGCTCGGTTTCGTGCTCATTTGGGTTACTCGTACGCGTCGGGAGGTGTTATGTAGGCTTATTAAAATTGTCAAGCCAAGCCCCTGTACTTGCTAAGCCTCCTGAATAGAAATGACCTCTTAGTTTCTTTCATTGTTTGTATATATACATATAATCAATTACGTTAGTTATTTATGACTCCTTTGGAAATTAGGCCATTTTTCTAAACATAGTTGGAAGTGCACTATTACAAGGTTGAAATTTTTAGTGAATATTATCTGATCGATCACAATATTTCTATGAATGGTTGAATTTTTCAGTGAATAATGTCATTAATTTCCCCAAAATCCTGACTAATATGTATTAATTGTCTATTGGTTCATCTTTTTGACTAATATGTTTAATTCTCTCTTTACTAACGTTTTTTTTCTGACAGTTGTATTATTCAAAATATCATTTTCTAATTCATTTTTCGACGAACGATATTAGGGTAGAAAATAATGACAATGACAGGAAATATTAACTCCTTGAAATGATGATGATTATCATCTTGCCCCTCCTTTTTTCAGGGGGTGTGTGGTTCATTGGTTGAATTTGTATCGTCGACTTGGAAAATTGAGTCTTCATTAGGTATGTGAACATTGTTTATTTCATGCTAAATCTTATGAATTACGTATAAACTCGAACTATATAAATTTCGAACTTTGAAATTTACTTCTTTCACAAAATAAAAATTAACATAATGATAAACAAATTATATTATTCAAATTTTGAATTTCTAATATATGAACCAAAAATTTGGTTATTAGTAAATGGTTTAGGACTTGCAGACATGATCGGCCACGTTATGTCTCAAAATAATCTTATTTAATTGAAATAGAGGTTGCTGCTGTCGTGTTATTGTACAATTGGCTCAAATCCCAACCCTTTATTTTAGTTAAAAAAAAAAAAGTTAAAAAAACACTTCTGATCTCTATATTTTTATTGAAATAATTGTTTAGTCCATAAAATTTAATCTTTCACCTATATAAGAAGTCCTGTTCAATTGGATGGGTGCTAAATTATTACAAATTTTAAACTATAAAAATTAAATTATTACTTACTAAAATTTAAAAATTAAATTATTAAAAATTAAAAATTATAAGGAGTAAATCATTTCTATAAAAAGTTATCAGAATTTTTCTTTCTTCAATATCTCATTTTTAAGAGGCATTTCAAAACTGTGGAAATGCCCAACCAACTCAACCATATTATTAATTTTTTTGTATTTCAAGTACTCTCTCCTCGACGCCTCTTTTAGAACAAGTTGTGTTCCTCCCAAAAACTATTTTTTCTTACTATAGAATCTGTTCGAATCTTATGCCTTATTGTTATTTTTTATTATTATTATTTTTTGCTAATGTTTTAGAAGTGACGTGAGATTATTTTGATCACATTTTATTTGGGGTTGAGATTAAGTGGGGGAGGGAAATTACTCTTTTATTATTTTCTTTAGCTCCATCTCATCCTAGGACGAAGATGAGCCCACAAAAATATATAATTTACAATAATTAATTAAAAATTGCATGTGTTCGCCACAAAATCAAATCAATAAATTTTTTATACATGTATTCAAAAGTCTGAGAGATCAGCAATAATAATTATAAATTAAAAAGAAAAGGAAATTTCACTGGATACCATAAATTTAATATATATTTTTAAAAACGTTACAACTATTTATTTTTTTTGAGTTTGTCGAAGATGTGTGGATTATATGCAGGTTGTTTCATTTTCTTTTTCAAATATAACGGAAGCTTTAGTTGTTATGTTTTATATTACATTTGAGTTAGCTCCCAAGGACACTTCAGTTGACAAGTATTTGAGGTGTATTGTGATTCAGAGGTTTCAAGTTCGAATTTTCTGATGAGTTTAATATAAAAAACTTTTGATACCTCTCGAGTCAGGGAAGCAAAATCAAGACGAGCGTACTGAAAAAAATCTAGCTATATATATTTATTTATTTATTCATTTATTTGGTGTTATTTGAAAAAATGGAGGGTATATTATTACTATTTTACAAAACAATAAGTCGGATCCTATTTACTTAAAATCTCCCTTTAAAAGGAAGCGATTACACGGCGAAATTTCCATGCATGAAAGTCACCACCCCCTTCCCCTTCCTCTTCTTTCCAACACTAATTTTTTTCACTCTCTCTCTCTGAATTTTCTTGAAACTTTCAATCTCGAACCGTAATCTCTGCGTATTCAATTCTCTGCAAATTTTCTCGGGAAAGAGAGATTCATAATTTTTTTTTTTAAGATGATTTCTGAGCGAAATCAACCGAATGCGTCTTCACAGCTCGTGGCTGATCCGCCGAGGTCTCCCAGAGGTTCTTCCGGCAAATCCAGAAATCCGATCCAATACGTGCTTCGCGAGCAGCGTCTGCTCTTCGTTTTCGTCGGTGTCGCCATTGCAACCCTGTTCTTCAACGTTGTTCGTTTCGTTTTGCCGCCGGAGCTCCGTGATCACCCCCGGGAAGCGGTTTTGGATCCGTTTGTTGAATTGGAGTCGACGATCCCTACGCGGAGAGTTCTCTACGAAACTCGCCGTGAAGGAGGGCTAGGGCGGGTGATTTCGCCGGGGAAAGTTCCGCCAGGGCTGAGGAAGAGGAATCTGAGGATCGTCGTCACCGGCGGTGCCGGATTCGTTGGGAGCCACCTCGTGGACCGTCTGATCGAGAGGGGAGACAGCGTGATCGTCGTTGATAATTTCTTCACCGGCCGGAAGGAGAATCTGGTTCATCACCTCGGAAATCCGAGATTCGAACTGATCCGACACGACGTCGTTCAGCCGATTCTACTAGAAGTCGATCAGATCTACCACTTGGCTTGCCCTGCCTCTCCGGTGCATTACAAATTCAATCCCGTCAAGACAATCATATCCTTCTTGTTCTTCCTCCGGTTTTCTTATTACATGAATTTTGTTTTCCGATTTTCAAAACGTGAATTTCTTTCAATTCTCAATTTCTTAATCTTAGGCTGAAGAACTAGCGCGGAGCATGTTTGGTTGAGATTGAACTGGAATTTCCTTCTCGTAAATCTGTTCTCTTCTGATATTTGGTTGAGATTGTCCATGTTTTTTCTCTTTGCATCCAATCTTCTTTCTCGCGTTGTTTCGGCATGATCATTTCGAAACCATTTGTTGTATGATTGTGAGATTTGATTTCTTTAACCTGATGGAGATCACAAGACCAATGTGGTGGGCACACTGAACATGCTAGGGCTTGCGAAGCGGGTCGGCGCTCGCTTCTTGCTCACCAGCACCAGCGAGGTGTACGGCGATCCGCTTCAACACCCGCAGGCTGAAACCTACTGGGGCAACGTCAATCCCATCGGTAATCCTCTGCCATGGCTGCCCTGCTCAGGCTCTGTTCTTCCTCTTCTTCCCTCTCATTTACTGATCGTGCTTCTTGCCGCCGGTCGGCCTTCTCTCCGCAGGTGTACGGAGCTGCTACGACGAAGGGAAGCGCACGGCGGAGACTCTGACCATGGATTACCACAGAGGCCTTGGAATTGAGGTCGCAAATTAAATCCGTTTTTACTGAAAGTTTTTCCGATCAAATTTTAGTTTAGAAACTTAGAATTTGCAGTGGCAATTGGAATGGAATCATCCATAATTTTCTTGCAGGTACGAATTGCTCGGATCTTCAACACTTATGGGCCACGAATGTGCATCGATGACGGTAGAGTTGTAAGCAATTTCGTAGCACAGGTACGCTTTTGTTGCTGTACTCGGTTCTTAGTTCCTATTTCAAGCAAATTGTGTTAGAAAATTTGATGTATAATTGTGTGCACAAAGATGAATGCTAATGGATGAGTAGTATTATCGTGTGGAAAAATACTTGGCTCCCCAATCGTAAGATGCAATCTTGTGACAGAAAAATGGAAAAACATAAACTTTTTTTTTAATAATGAGTTGTCAAATTTTTAATGGTGGTGTTTGGTGCTGAGCAACCAAGTATTTTCTCTTTGTGGGGCTATAGATGTTAAAAGGAGCTAGTTTGATAATCATTTTAATTTTTTTATATTTTTTTACTTTTAAAAATTAAGCTTATACACATTATTTTCAATTTCTATTTTATTTGTCTTATTATATATATATATTTTTTAATTTTGAAATTTGACTAAGAATTCAAGTTCTATGTAAAAAATGTAAAAGATACACTAAATAAACTATGAGGAAACAAAATTTTAAAAACAAAAAAAGGTAATGGTTATTAAACAAAGCTTTATGTTTTCGCTTTATTTTTCTTCTTATTTTTTAGATGTTATTTTCTATAAGAAAAAAAAAAGTCAAGTGGTCTAAATTTAGAATATAAGAAATGTATCACCATTCAACACTGATTTGGTCAATTTCGATCCTGATGGTGATATTTCAGTTTCGTGCTCTCTTTAATTTACCTTGAGTTTTTATTCAATCTTATAGGAGCAGGTAAGACCATAGAATTTACACCCAATAAAAGTTTATAATTAATGACGACTTTAATTGTAACTTATTCGTTATAAAGTTGCATAATAATAATAATTAATATATTGGCCAAGCTTCTAATTAGTGACAGACTTTTAAGTAACTTATTATTTGCATCACAATAACGATTAATATATTGGCTACATGCCAGATTATTGAAATTAAAAACTCTAATAAAATTACTCTGTCAACCCCCACAGGCATTGAGAAAGGAGCCGTTGACAGTTTATGGGGACGGCAAGCAGACCCGTAGTTTCCAGTTCGTTTCTGATCTGGTAATTGAATGCAAAGTTTAAATATAATGACCATTTTAAACATTATTTTGGTGATTTTTAGTCTTGATTTTAATTCATTTTAGAATTTTAGTACCTTCAATTTTAATAAATTTTTTGAAATATTGCAATAAATTTCTATTAAAAACTTTCAGTGTATTTTGTAAATAGGATAAATACCAAAACGAACTTTTAGTATATATTAGAAGTGCTATAGCTAAAATTGGCATTTTGAAACTTTATAAACTGAAATAGTATTTAAACTTGAAATATAATATCCCAGTGAAATTAGATAATCCCAAGAATAAATTTAATTATTATTTATTTATTTGGGTATGATCTGTAACTGACAGGTGGATGGTCTAATGAAACTGATGGAAGGGGAGCACGTGGGGCCTTTCAATCTGGGCAACCCCGGTGAATTCACTATGCTTGAACTTGCCCAGGTCAACTTTTTTCTCCCTATCTTTTTTAAATTTCAATCGTTAATTACTTTATATTAGTGATGAGACTTAGATCCATTCTAAAAATTGATCCTGTGGCTTAAAATAAGTCTGATTTATAAGTGATTTTATATGATACTGGTGTTATATAATACCATGGATCAACTGAAATTTGATGTAAAACTTGAACACTAAACTAATGTATTTCAAAATATAAAGACCAACATATAGAACAAATAATCTTACATCTTATCAAAGTATTAAGGTACTATTTGGTAATTATTTCGTTTTTAATTGTCAATTTTCTTGCAACCTAAGTTTTATCACTTTTCCCTCTTAAAAGTATATGTTTTTTAAATTTAGAAAAACCTTAATTTGTGCAAATTCAAAATTAGTTTGAAGATTAGTGATGAAGTTTGACTTATAAAGATCAAAAGTGACGTTTTTTTTTTCTTTTGGTGTGTGAGTTAAGCGATGATAGGCAGAGCATAGCCAAAATTTTGAATGGATATGGGCAAGGTTTATTATTATTATCATCTTTTGGGGAGTGTTGTGTTAAAACTATAATTGAAAAAGCTCTCAAAAGATATCCTAGAGGGTTTGGGTTCTCATTGTCATGCTGGTTTAGAGGTCTCTGGGTGAGTTTAATACAAAAAATTCTTGATGTGCAAAGCTTCGAGTTATCAAAAAAAAAAAAATATATATATATATATATATATAATTGAATAGAAATGAGACGAAAATAAAAACAAAGTACCAAAATGGTCCATTTATGAAAGTATAAGAATCAAAATAGATGTTTCGAAAGTACTTAAATAAAAAAGTTTGAAAATGTCAGGATCAAAATTGTCAAAACTGAATCGAAATCGAAACTATTTTAAATTGTTTATATAATTTTACTTTTTAAGTTTAATGACAAATCAACAAGCGAGAATAGAAGGGAAAGATTCAAAATTTAGACCATGAATAAATATGATAAATGTTTTAGCCAATTGAAATTGAGTTATGTTCGGATCATATACTTATTTTTCATATGTGTAAAAAGAAATATGAAAAGGGTATTATCGTGCAGGTAGTGCAAGAGACAATAGATCCAAATGCAAGGATAGAGTTCAGAGCCAACACAGAGGACGACCCACACAAGAGAAAGCCCGACATTTCAAAGGCCAAGGAGCTTCTCGGATGGGAGCCGTCGGTTTCCCTTCGCAAGGGCCTTCCCCTCATGGTCTCCGACTTCCGCCAGCGCATCTTCGGCGACCCCAAAGACACCGCCGCCACCACCGCCACCTCCACCGACGCCGACGCCATCGCCGCCGCCCTCTCCACCGCCACCTCCTCCGTCTAGTACTCTTCTCCCCATACAAATTAATACCACATATATAAGAGATCTCTAAGAATAACACTTGGCAGTTCCCACTGGGAGTGGGACCCACCACCTCCTCTCTCTCTCTCTCCTCTGCTGAGTACAATTTTTATTCTGAGGCCCTAATCCCTCCCTCTCTCCCTCCCTCTCTCCCTCCCTCCCTCCCTCCTGTTCTGTATTATATTTTATATCGTTTAACCTATTTATGAAAAATTTTCCCTTTTTTCTTTTAAATGTTATTTGTTAGTCTTAAATCTGACTCTGAGATATGAAATATCATTTTTGTTGTTGATGCGAGTGATGTTCATTTACTTGATAATTAAGTAGAGAGTAAATAATGTATTTGAAAGCTAATTAAAACTACTATAGGACAGGAATACAGTAAACATAACAGAACAGCAAACCAATAAATATTCTATATTTAGTACATTTTATAAATCATAAAGTAAATAATTAAATAGTTAGTTAAAGAAATAAAAAATGAAAATTGAAGCAAGGGCAAGGGCAGGCATTTCTGAATGAACCAGAATCGTTGGCCATAAAAGGGGCGCACCAATTACATGTTGAGTTTTTGACGGTAAGTTTGTTGTTGAAATTGAGCTTCTTCCAAACTTATAATTTTATCATTTCACTGAACAATTTACTGTGTTTTTCTTTGAAGGATCTGTAAGTGGGAATAATGTGGCTGAGATCTGAGTGTATTTGTTTTTCAATGGTGATTTTGGGGATGGCATCGGTGAGTTTGAGTCAACTGGATTTGATAAGAAGTCTTCTTGGTCTTACACACGTCCAAGGAACTCTCTATTGCACTCTTAATGGCAATTTCATCTCTGGACTTCTAACCCCAACATTTCCAAGTCAGTTCTAACTTTAAACCTCCTTTCTTTTTCCTTTTTTTTTCTCCTCCCTATAATTATGTATGCTTTTAATAGATAAAAACGTATAGTACTATTTTTAAAGGTTCGGTGGTTCAATCTCTCCACCTTATTGAACTAAAAAGTACGTTAGGCTAATGGAGACATTCTATGTTTATAAAAGGAATTGAGTACCAATTGTAGATAGTGCTAATGTAAGACGTAATTCGGTGTCATTTCTAATAGTTTATAATTTTACCTCATATTATAGATAAAATTGAAAATTTACTCCTACATGTTAGAGAGAAGGAGGATGTTGTAGGACAATATTTATGTGTGGTCGGTACTTATCCCTATGCTATTACTGGCGCGTGGTGGCGTAGTAGGTTTGTGACTGAATGGGGATAATACCCTTTATCAGTTAGAGTCTTGCAAGGTGCGTAGTGAGACTTCCACATCGAAATTTGACCACTCATTATTTTTAAACAAAAATTTTCTAATTTTGTGTTTCTCTATTTTTAAAAAAGTTGTCAATTTTTTTAAGGAAAATACTTGGCTCTTTACCGAATCAAATTTTATCCTCGACGCCATTAAAAAATTGACAATTCATTATTAAAAAAAATCTATTTTTACATTTATCTCGTTTAGTTGTCATCGTGGCAAAGACAAAATTGACATGCTAACCCATTAATAATAATAAATAAATATTTTTGTAACGTTGTTTTGCTATTGTTTAAAAGCAATTAAATTTAGGAGTTGATTAATGATTATGTATGTGTTGAAAATTGAAAATTGAAATAGATGCTGGGGTGGAAATGCAATGTGGATCCGGAACCGTAATTTCGTCGGTGAAAACCGACACGTCGGGAAGGTTTTCGATGCTTCTGGATGCGCCTCTGTTGCTGCTCTCCTTCTTACTCGACAACTGCAGTCTCGTCGTCACGACGCCGCTCGCCGACTGCGACGCCGCGCTGCCGTCGTTCGGCGGCCTCATCTCGCCGCTGCAACGCATCGGAAACACATTTCTCGGACTCTTCAACGTCACCAATATCGTTCCCTTAGGCTTCCGCTTCCTCCCCTTCCTTTAATAATCCATTAAACGGAATAAACCGAATCTTTTCCATCAATTTCCGACATTCAACGGAACGGGAACGGACTCGTGTTTCGCTCTATTTTAAATTGTAATAAAGCTTTACTGTATCAACAACTGCTATTTCCATTTTCTTTTTCCTAGAATTTACCGTTGAAACACTGTTTAGCTCGCTTAATTTTATCTCTAAAATAGGTTTACTGATGTCGGTATTTTTTTAAAAAATTACCAATTTAGTCTCTCCTTTTTTTTCACATAAGTTTTACCCATTATGAAAGGTCTTTAATATAAAAATAAAGTGAGAAAGTATTAAAATAACAAAATGTCTGTGAAACCGAGCATAGCTCAAATGGTTAAGGTACCTATATTTGATTAAAATATCATGAGTTTGAACCCTCACCCACACATGTTGTACTTAAAGAAAAAATGACAATTTTTTTTTCTAAGAACCAAGGCTATTTCCTTTTAACGTGGCAAAAAGAAGAGAAAATGAATGTAATGCGACATAAGATTGTGCTTTTTTCTCATAATTTTGTTATGCTACGGTCACTTCATCATTCAATTATATCAACTACTTTTAAATAAAATCTAGTAATGACATGATGATTTGAAATATTTAAATGAAATCGCGTTAACAAATTGTGTATCACACGAGGCAACTAATTTTCAAAATGTTTAATATTCACTTGTGTTTACATAGGTATATTTTTTTAGATCAACGATTATATAAGACGGAGGATTTGATAATAAGTGACTTTTCTATTTTTTGTCGAAGATTGTAGGCTCATTGGTTTAAAGAAGGGTATGAAAAAATGTGAAAGAAAATATGGAAATACGGGAGTACTCCTTTTACTCACAGTGTGATTTTACTTTTATAAATAATTTGTTAATATTTGTGGACTCTGCATTATTTTTAATACGATATTGACGTGATAGACTATGAATACGAAGATTAGAAATCAAATAGTCAATTTCTCCCAGTTTTTAGGGAGCTTGCCATACACGCCTTTTCCAGCCCCCTCCACCTCACCACGATTAGGATACACTCGAGGACCTCTCTAACACTATGTTCTTTGTGTGAGCAACTATTCCAATCTAGTTATGTAAATGATTTCCTCTCATAAGCTATAAGTTATTTATATATACTCATTTATTCATTGTCTAATACGTTGACCTGTTCAAATGATTGAAGAGATTATTTGTGATAATGGAAGACAATATGCCTTGGGAAATTTTCCAAAAAAATGGGATAGAATTTAGGGTACACGTGGCAGCCGGTGAGAGGCTACTGCGAGAATGCTTTAAGCGGGAAGTTAAAGAAATTCAAAGATTTATGCCGCCACAATGACCGAATCCAGACGACGGCGATACCGTCGAACGCTCAAAACTTCACAGCCATGGAGGACGCCATATCCCGCATTATCACGGAGCTCGAACAAGTCCGCCATTTCGACGACTCCACAAATCTCCACTCCCATCCTCCGCCGCCGCTCTCCGATTCCGCTCTCTTCGATCTTCAGAGCTTGTCCGACAACTCACCCGGCACCGATGAACAAGAACCACTCGACCGCCTCTACGAGGACCTCTCCGCCAAATCTCTCTCTCCCTCCTCTCTCGTCCGCGCCATCGCCTCCGCCATGGACGAGCCTTCCTCTCGCATTTCCATCTTAGCCTCTAGAGTCTATCTGTGCCTTATTCTAGCCCCAAATGCGCCGGTTTTTACACTGTTCAATCCGATGGATTTTCTCTCGTTTCTCCGGTCTATTCGGCGACTCTTGAAGCATCGACCGCGGGATCCACCGGATGAGGATAATCCAAATCAGGAGTCCAATGCTCCCAAACGGAAGAGGAAGGGCGGTGTTAAGGTTATGGGTTTGAGGAATTGTTCTCAGAGGCAGAGTTTGAATAGTGGAGGCGACGATGGTGCGTTCGATGCTAGAGTTTTGTATCCGGTGCTTGAGAGGTTAGAGACTTTGATGGGTTTGATTCATTTAGATCGATTTCCGGATAGTTTGAAGTCTTTGGTTGAAACAGTAATTGACATCCCGGTTTTGGCACTTGAAGTATGCACTAATTTAAGCATCTATAGTAAGTTAACCAATTTATGTTCGCGGATTTTGAGTGCAACGTTGCGTCCCGAGCATGGGGATATGGCTAATACAGCCGCTGAGGTGATAAAGTCTCTGTCACCGTTGATTCTTCATCACAAAGATCAGGCGCGAACATTTGCATTGGGGTTTGTGACTGTTCAAATAGTGAATGTGGCAAATGAATCCGATGGAGTTAGGAACGCTCTGGTGAATCTTCCAAGGTATTTGGTTCAGAAGGCACCAGAGAAATCCGAGCCTCGTGGTCTAGCTGTAGATTCAATAATGGAGGTTGTTAAAGTGATGGAATTCAAGGATCAAATTGGGTTTGTGGATTATGTAGTGAAGATGACACGAGGGAAGTCTAATCTTAGGCTGTTAGCTGTTGATCTTATATCAATGCTTATAACGTCTTTGAGTGATCCGCTGGCTGTTGATTCGGGAAGCGAACTGAAGGATTCATGGGGTTATGAGTGCTTGGTAGCATTGATTCAGCGTTGTTCAGATGCGGGTGCTGCAATTCGTGCTCGGGCACTATCAAACTTAGCACACCTTGTGGCGTTCTTATCTGAGAATGACAAGAATAAGGCCTTATTGAAGGAAGTGTTGGGGTCTGATGGCAGAAATTTCAGAACGGATGGAAGTGGAATTCTTGATCTTTTGCGAAAACGGTGTGTGGACGAGAAGGCAGCAGTTAGGAAGGCTGCATTGTTTCTGGTTACCAAGTGCACAGCCCTGCTGGATGGAGCAATGGATGGAGATATGCTGAAGACTGTGGGAATTGCTTGCTCAGACCCACTTGTTAGCATACGGAAAGCTGCAATGTCAGCTCTTTCTGAGGTAAATTTCAGTTCAAGTAATTGAGAGAAATTTGGCTTACATTTCTAAGTTGGGTTTATCAAGTATAAGCTTCAGAACTTTAAGTTTATATCATTTTCGTTCAGATGATATGTAGGAATAAGTTATAGAAGCTTGAATTTGTAACTCTGTATAACCTTTATTTGGCTCGAAGATGTATGATGGTAGAAGTCAATAAGTAATATAGAAGATAGGTTCTATAGACCTTGAATTACAATTAAAAATTAATAACTAATACTTACCTATAAATATAAGTTTAATTTATCAGTCTTGAGTTATACTTTTAAATGAACTTGTGTCTTAAACGAGGGTAAATGGCATTCCGGCACATTGCATTTTAGGGATAAACTATACTTTTAGTTACCATTGAGCATCCAGTGGTTGTAGGATATTGTAAATTTCTTTTACCATAGATTATCTTCTATGGGGTTTTTTATATTTTGGTATTCAATTCTGTTATGCATGCTTATAGCTACAATTTAAACTTTTCATTCATTCTTGGTCTTATCTTAGTCTTATGCTGAATTTGTGATTACTTTATAGGCCTTCCGTAGATTCCCAGATGAAAGTGTAATTGTCGAGTGGCTACAATCTGTTCCACGTTTAATTGCTGATAATGAATCTAGCATTCAAGAAGAGTGTGAAAACTTGTTTCAAGAGCTAGTACTAGACCGGTTGTCTAGTGTTGGATCCTCAAGTTTACCCTGTGATGGATCAAAAACCATTGATTCAAATAGGGAATTTGAGTTGTTATTTCCTGAAAGAGTATTGGATCTTCTTAAAGAGATAAGTCATTCAGAGGTAATGCCTTGGGTAAAGAAAGTTTGTGCTAACTTGGGGAAAAAAAATCGATTAAAGCGCACAATTTCTGTTTCACTTCAGACAATTATAAAGACATCTGAATCTTTTTGGTTAAGCCATTCTTTGCCCCCAGAGAAGTGGACAGCTCCCCCGGGTGCCTGGTTCCTGATATCGGAAGTATCAGCTTATCTTGTGAAGGCAGTTGACTGGGAGTTCCTTCACCATCACTGGAAACTCCTTGATAATCATGGTAGGACTGCGTTTCAGTGTTCAGTGGCTCCAGCAGGTGTATTCGAAGACGAAAACAGTCCGGAGTCAAATTCCATTGCGTGGGCTCGAGATCGAGTTTTTCTCTTGCAAACCATCTCTAATGTTTCTCTTGAGCTGCCTCCTGAACCTGCAGCAGATTTGGCTCACGAATTGCTTAAAAGAATCGAAGAGTTCAGCATGCATTCAACAGAGGTATGCACCAAAATGATTGCTTTCTGGCTCTGTTTTACACCCTACCATTATTGGTTTATTTCTCTACTGCTGTTGTTTAGATAATCAAGACTCAAGAGTACAATTCACCAATACTTCTGTCTTTTTCTTCTTTTTATTTGTGATAGCGTGTGCTGGTTTACACGTATTTCGGATAATCTTACTGGACATCCACCTAACTTTATAATATTTAGTTGTCAAGAAACTTGTAGATAATATCCTAGTTAGCTGTGACCTGAACTCAATAACTAGTTTCACCCACTTTTATGGATGATTTCATCTTTCGAACTTGTACTGGTATATGAATCCTGTCCATCAGGGATTAAGTTCTATACTTCATATTTTTTCCTTACACATGACTTACTGACTGTGGTCATCTAATATAATTGTATGCTACACTTTTACTAGGTGAATGCTCACGTAAAAACACTTAAAACATTGTGCAAGCGAAAGGCTTCGCAATCTGCTGAAGCCGATGCCCTCATCCTAAAATGGGTAAACCAGCTGCTTTCTAAAGCCTCTCACATATTGGAGAAGTACATATCTAAGCATGCAGAAGCAAAAAAAGATGTGAACTTCATAACACCACCTCCTAAAAGTGGTAGTAGAATGGGGAAGAAAGCAACTGCGAAGAGCAAGGTCTTGTCACAAGCAATTACTGCAGTTTACACCATTGGCTCTTTGATTCTCATCTGTCCATCTGCTGATATGACTACCATCATACCACTGCTCCACACCATTATCACTTCTGGTAACCGTGATCCCAAATCGAATAAACTACCGATACAAACAGTATCTCTAAAGGAAATTGCCCCTTCTTTATACGTTCAAGCATGGTTGACAATGGGAAAGATTTGCCTTGCTGACGAGAAGCGTGCAAAGAGTTACATTCCTCTATTTGTACAGGTTAGGTCTTGATTCTTCAGCTTTATATCACTGAAACCTGATCTTTCGATGATTTGAACGAATGTTGTTAAACAAGTAGATTTCTAGCGTTAGTCTGGTTTCAAAGGAATAATTTCGCAACAATTACATGACTTCAATCATATAATTTCTTTCCAGTAGACAGACATACATCATAGAATGGAAGTGCTCCACCTACTTATAAATTTTCATTGATTTGTTTATTTATGGAGTTCTTTCTTGCATAATATTATACACATGCTCATGTCTCTATAAATAAATACCAAAGGTAAGATTGTGCTAGAGTTTCAGACGTTTTCCTTGTTTTCATCTACAAGATTTCAAGTTATATTACTTTCTCAGTGCCTTTTACATTGTCAAATTCACTTACGATACAACTCTAGTCGGCTGAAATTTTATGTCTTTTATGTTAGTTCAGGAGCTTGGAAATAGTGACTGTGCGGCTCTTCGCAACAACCTTGTTATCATGATGTCTGACTTTTGTGTACGCTATACCGCTCTAGTTGATTGGTAAGACTAATACATGACTCAAATATTTATGGCAGTGACAATGACAGTGAAGTTGTTTTTTTTTTGTTTTTTTTTCCTAAATAAATGCTTATTCCAAGTTGCTATCTCACTAACTCTGAATTGAACAGCAACCTTAAAAAGATAACAAAGTGTCTTCGCGACCCTTGTGAGCTTGTCAGAAGACACACATTTATACTTCTATCAAGATTACTACAGGTAAATCTTCCTTTCCCCATCCCCAAAAACTTCTCTGAATTTTCACCTTTCCATGTTAATGAGCAACAATCATGAGTAGTACTACTTTAATTTTCAGAGAGACTATGTGAAATGGAGAGGGATTCTGTTTCTTCGATTTCTCTTGTCACTGGTTGATGAATCAGAGAAGATTCGTCAACTAGCAGATTTCCTTTTCGGGAACATCCTAAAAGGTTAAATTACCAACCGTTCTCGTGGTTATAAGTATTGGTCAAGTCATTACAACTGAATTGTGAAACTGAATTTGCAGTGAAGGCGCCACTTTTGGCCTACAACAGTTTTGTAGAAGCAATTTATATCCTGAATGACTGTCGTGCCCATTCTGGACATAATGATTCGAAGGCTTCACGAGCTGAGAGCCGGCTATTCTCCATTCGGTAGAAATGTTTGAACTCCATGACTTGTTATTCAATTACCCATAACCGAAAATGATCATCTTTTGTTTATCCTATCAACCTTATTCTTTCAGAGGTAACGATGAACGGTCGAGGTCCAAGAGAATGCACATTTATGTTTCTTTGCTAAAACAAATGGCTCCCGAACACCTTTTGGCCACTTTTGCCAAGTTATGTGCAGAGATTCTTGCTGCAGCATCAGATGGTATGCTTAATATAGATGATGCCACTGCACAATCTGTTCTGCAGGTACAAATCTGAAAGCATCCAACTCCTTTATGTTGTTTTTGGTTCACAAACTAGAATCTTACAAGTTCCCCTTGACTGCAAGCACAGGACACCTTTGCTATTCTTGCTTGTAAAGAGATCCGAGTATCGGTAAATCGTGGATCATCATCAGAGTCTGCTGATGCAGATGAGGAAGGAGGGGACAGCGGAGCAGCATCTGCAGCTACTGCCAGAGGAAGGGCCATAACTCAGGCAGTGAAAAGGAGTCTCATCCACAACACCGTCCCCATCTTCATAGAGTTGAAAAGACTATTGGAAAGCAAGAACAGTCCCCTTATAGGTATGAAATATCACCCTTAAAACTTAAACGCATGAACTGATACTTGATATTTAATCTTTTATTCATATTCTTTAACAACATCAACAGGTTCCCTGATGGAATGTCTTCGAGTTCTTCTCAAAGACTACAAGAACGAAATCGACGACATATTGGTAGCCGATAAGCAGCTTCAAAAGGAACTCCTCTACGACATCCAAAAATACGAAGCAGCAAAGGCGAAGTCGACCGTCGCGGAGGCTGTCAACGAGATGCAGAAGTCGACCAGCTATCTTTCTCCGGAGGTTCCTCCTCATGCCAGAAGCTCCATGAACAAGTTAGCCAAAAAGCTCAAAAAAGACTCGAAAGTTGCTTCAGCCATTGCTGATGCAGCGGCTGCAGCCACAGCGAGGACTGTACTGGAGGAGGTGAATAAAGGGGCTTTGACACCGCCCCTCAGTTCTCTAAGTTTGCCTAAACTCAAGTCTCGTACAGGAGGAAACAATACCAGAAATGCCTTGCACTTGGATGTGATTGAATCTTTGAGGAAACGGCAGTCTTTTGAGTCTGATGAAGAAAACTGATGTGCATAGCCTAACAGGTAATATAGTGATATAGCTACAAAATTAGTGGAGTTTTGTATGTATCATATGATTATTATTATTATTATTTTCTTCTGTTTAATGGGGGCCTAGTTGAATGGTTAGAAGTATTGGCCAATGGCATTGGCATCCATGTTTGAGGTGGGAAATCTTCGATTTGATTGAGGTTGTCGAGCTCAGAAATAAGAATAAACTTCAAATCTAAGTAGAGTTGGAGGAGTGTGAAGAATGTATTCCCCATCTTCATCTTATTAGAAGTAAGTCGTTATTTTTTAACTTTTAACTTTTAATTTGAATTTTTTTCAGTACAATATGTGGGGTGGGGTTCGGGTTTGAACTCGTGCATTTTTTGTTGGTGGTATAGGTTAATTACTGTTGAGCTACATCTGCTTTGACAATTTTTAATTATTCTTAATACATATTGCTAAAAAAACTCAATTTTCTTTGTTTCAGAGTAAGTTTGTACTTCTATATATATATTGTGAAATATTTCGTTAATGGTTACTTATTAACTAAATAAATTTAGAAATATTAGACCAATATGAATATGACTAAACTATTTGTCGTACCTATCTTTATTTGTTGTACTAAAAAAATAGAAATATTGAAAAAAATCTTTTTGGGAAATCTTTAATCTTCATTCGAGGAGGTTTGAACTTCTTTTTTTTTTGTTCGAAATAGGAATTTTGAACACATCTTAATTTTCTTGTAATAAAGGAAATTTCACCTTGGTTAATAGCAGACAGCAATTGTTAGAATTTCACGTAATATATTAATGATTTAAATAATTAAAATAAAGATTAGTTAGTTAATAAGTTATTGTCTCTCGAAAATTAAAAAAAAAAAAGTCAATTTTGAGCATAGTGATATTATGATTGTAGGGTTTGATCCTCCCTCCATATCCGTATTTGCTAAACTTAAAAAAAAAATGTCTAGCAAATCAATTACTCGTGGATGTAAATAATTAATTTTAACTAAGATATAAATTTATTGCTTAAATTTCTATATTAGAAATGACCTGCAATGCAATACAATACCTTAAAAAAAGAAAAAAAAATTGAAAATAACCTGTAAAATTCAAGTTATTTTCTAATCCTTTTCTCGATATTCTCCCTGAAGGTCTACCAAGACATCCATGGATCAAATGTCCTCTCCGCTGAGGAATGGACGCCATGGCAGCAGGTCGACTCCGAGCTCGGTGCCTATGGCGCTTGTAGGAATTCTATCTCCGGAGTGACTCCAGATCCTCGTCTTTCTCCGAGTTTGAAGCCGTCAATCTCCTCTTATCAGGCACGACTCTCCCTCTTTTTTCCTCCTTTGCAAGCGATCGTGTATATATCTTGTGAACGATGATGCTGTTTACTTTCCCTTATCATCACTTTTGTGAATTTTTTGATCCGCTTGCTGCCTATTGGTGCGTAAATTATAGTGGAATTTTCCTTTGCTTTTATTTAGGTCTTCTCCATTTCGAGTTTGTTGATCAGCCTAGTTGGAATTGTATCTGAAATTGCGCTGAAGGAAATTCGGCGAATTAGGTTCTCTGCAAGATTGTGTCTGTGCAGTTATGGATGGGAATAAGGACGAGGCTTTAAGATGTATTCACATAGCGGAAGCAGCAATTGCGTCGGGCAATAAAGCGCGAGCACTTAGATTTATTAAAATTGCTCGGCGCCTTAATCGGAGCTTGCAAGTTGATGAGCTTTTGAAGGCGTGCGAGGAGGTCGACTCAGGATCACCTACATCTTCCTCCGATGAAAAACGCGCGGGAAAAGTTGAGAGTGTACCTGGTTCGGCGAAACATGTCGAAGGTTTGAATGGGGAACGTAATTACACTACAGAACATGTTCGATTGATTAGGCAGATTAATACAACCAAGGACTATTACAGAATTCTTGGTGTTGAGAAAACTAGTTCGGCGGAAGAGATTAAGAGGGCTTATAAGAAACTGTCGTTGAAAGTTCACCCTGATAAGAACAAGGCTCCTGGTTCAGATGAAGCATTCAAGAAATTATCCAAGGCTTTCATGTGTTTGAGTGATGATACTTCGAGGAGGCAATATGACCACACGGATTTGGTTGATCAATACGAGTACAATCAACAGCATAATGTTAGGCAGAGGAGAAGGAGAACGGGTCATGATTTGTTTGAAGAAAATTTTGATCCTGAAGAAATATTCAGGGCATTCTTTGGTCAAGGAAACATGTTTCATTCAAGTAGTCGTGCTTATACGTATAGAACTGGAGGTGGGGGCAGCCAACAGAGGGCAGAGTCTAATGGGGGAGGTCCCAACTTGTTGATTCTTCTTCTAATGTTACCATTCTTGTTAATTTTCTTGTTGGCTTATCTTCCCTTTCCAGAGCCCGACTATTCTTTGCATACAAATTTATCCTATACTATTCCAATGGCAACTGAGAAACATGGAGTGGAGTTTTATGTCAAATCATCAGATTTTGATGTAAAATATCCTCCTGGAAGCCTAGCTCGGGCTGAAATAGAGAATACTGTGTTGAGGGATTACAAAAGCATGGTTTGGCGTTATTGTCATATAGAACTCCAGAGACGCCAGTGGAACAAAAATCTCCCAACTCCTCATTGTGAGAAGATGAATAAAGGTTCTCTCTTTTCTTAGGAAAGAGATCATACTATCTGTCTAGAGATATTTTGCATGTGACCCTCCTGTTGTTAGCCTCATTGGGCCTTTCATGTGTTTTAGACAGTTTAGACTCGTACTATTTAATGCTCCTTTCCCTGTCAAGTCTCTAGAAAAGTAATTAATATGAATAAATAAGTCTGTACTTACTAGAGTCTTCTTTCGTGAGCCTACCAATTACCATGTGTGAAGTAACACATATTTGCTTGTGTCGAAGGTAACCGAGCTTTTCCCGGGTAAGTATGACATTTGAAACTCGCTGACTAATGGGAAACAGTTCTGTTTCTATATAAAATTTGTAGTTCTGGGATGACACTCCATGCTGATATGCAGAACGCTCATGGCTGGAACACAAGGGCTATGTCCTGAAGACTTCTCGGGGTTGAGCTTTTCATTCAGGGAGACTAATCATCGGCGCTGGTATGATACTACAATCTGTAATTTTTCTACATCACCTCCACTTGAAGTAGTATGATTCATTCTCGAATCAAGTCGACATAATTGTACGAACTGAAAGAAGATAGTGATTTATTTCTAGACATTTTCCATATGTTGAAGTGAAGCTAAAGTATTGACTTTGGTGTACTTTTATTCATCATTCCCTTTTTTCCTTCTCTTTCAATTCTTTTATGCCCATTTTTATTCGTTATTTGTTTTTATTTATTTGAATATATAATACAAGATTCGTGATACGTGTGAAGATAATATTCAAATATCACCCAGACCTACTAGATTATTTGGTAAAACAGTTATAGAATCTGTGACATGAATCTTATGGGAAAGACGATAATTAAGCTTTATCTCCTGGATAACTCTATTCTTTAGCTATAGTCTACTTCCTGCATAATTAACGATACAAAATCCTGGATAACTCGTATACCATACTTCATTCTTTGTTTGAACAGGGTAGACCCAGTTGCTGAAAATTAAAAAGAATGTAAGGTTGTATCAGGTTGCAACAAGGATTGATTTGAGGGATACATTTTTAAGAATTCTAGACGAATGTAATGAAAAACAAAAAAAACGAGAAACAACCGACAAGCTCCACCAATAGAGATAATGATAAAGAATGCTATCACAAATTGTATTGAAAACTTCTCCAACTCAAATTCCTTAAAAATCAATGTCTTTCAGAGGTACAACGTCAACCTCAATACATTATTCATATAAGCCCAACCCCAGGCTTATCTAAAACTTTAGTATAAATACAGAAACAGACTCCCAGCTGAGTTGATTGATCTTACATCCGAGGTTTAGCACGACCTGTAGGAGCACTCTGCAAACAAATCGCACAACACAAGCACTACTTTTAGAACCAATTATCATAATAAATCTGAAACCACAAATGTAATGACGTTGCCACACACCGAAGATTGGAATTGTATATTAACATGGTTAAGAATACTCGTTCATATTACCCGAGATATGAATTCAATTTTTGCAGAATACTCATTATATCATTGCTACGAAAAATCTGTCAATTGGGAAGGCTAGATCATTCTCGACAAAGATGACCCCATGAAAGGTGATTCAGGAATGTTTCATATTTTATCAAAAACCAATTTTCATTTCCAAGCACAAGTGATGTAGCGTCATATCATGTAATATGAATTAGTAGTTATTTGTAATTTTATTTTAGTTTGTTGTTGGTTAATTGGTTTTCCTCTATAAATAGAGGGTAAATCTCTTGTTTAGATACTTTACAAGGTTCCTTAAAGAATTTTTTAGAGTTTTAGGATCTTTGTTGCTTGATTGCATCACAAAAGCACTGAACTAGATACTTAGATGTAAATTCATCGGCCTCTTAGAAGTTGGCAAGCAATTTTAGTGTTCCATCTAATACTTGCACCAAATTTTGACCTAGAAATTTATTCCATCACAGTTTTTGCCTGCCAAACCAGACTAGATCTGTTTATTAGCTCTCTGTTCTGACAAGAGTTCAGCTCTCGCTCTATGTGGAAGATGCATATAAAACTTGAGGGTTGTTTTTATAACAAGTTTTACGGAAAATCAATACATTGGATTGGATATGATTCAAAGACCTTTTCCTTTCCTATTGGGGCCTTACTGGTGTGTGCTTTGTAAAGGTGCCTGGGAAGATCTTTCATATGGTCTTGTCAGATTTCTTGGGAGATTTAGGATTGTTTTTTTGTGTGCTTTGGGATGTCTTCAGAACATAACAGGAAATATCGAACGATGATGGAAGAGGTGTTGTCCCCTTTCCAGGATAGGGGAATGTTTCTGTAGCTAGCCTGGGGAATTTGACTTGAGAGAAATAATAATCTCTTCCGGGGTGGAGAGATCTAGTGAGGTTGTTTGTGAGCTTATTGAATTGAATCTCTATGAAAATTGATTTCTAAGTTCTTTTGTAAATTATTAGTTAAGCTTGATTCTTTTGGATTGGGGTCCCTTACTCTAGGGTGTCCTTTGGTCGGTTTTTTTTGTATCCTTTGGTTGGTTTTTTTTTTTTTTTTTTTTTTTGTGTGTGTGTGTGTATACTCTTGTATGTTTTTTCATTTCTCTCAATAAAATAGTGGTTTAAAAAAAAATGCACAAAAAAAATGCAAGTGCACGAAAGATGGGCTCTGTAAAATTAGGCTGCAGATTTCTCACCAGAGTTGCACCCTGAGCAGCTCTTTCAGCCAAGTATTCACAAGGCTTGAAAAATCCACCATACTGTTTTGACCACTCCTCCAACCTCGAATAAATGTATTTCGATCCAAGAGAATCCGCCCAGAACATGAGTCCTCCCCTACTCAAGAAGAACATAAAATTTTATACACTAGTTCCTGAAACTGAAGAGATCTACGTCTACCAAAATGAAACACAAGTTAAACAAACCTGTAAGACGGGAAACCCATTCCCATTACACCAGCAATGTCCAGATCTGCTGCTTTGACTGCTATTCCTTCAGCAAGGACACGACAAGCTTCATTCACCACGGGGAAGAATACCATCTCCACTATATCATTTTCTGATAACTTTGTGAGCTACATTAACCAAAATCATTTAGTCATTCTACAACAGTTATCCCCCAAGTTAGTAAACACTGCACTCCAAAAGTGTATATTTTCAGGATTTTAACACTGGATGAACTCTTGTGTTCATAAACAAACAATTTTATGACATGATTCAAGTACTGCATTCTCCTGCCCATGCTGAGGCCACAAAAGAAATGCTAAGTCAAGATAAGGAAGCAAACAAGTGTTTCTAAGTAGAAAGGGGGGAGAGAAACCTTAGGGTCAATTGAAACACCAGAAGTGCTCATAGCCTTCTCAATATATTTCTTCAACTCAGGATTCGGCCCAGCTTTGCGGTTCTTGTCATAGACGTAGAAACCTTTACGAGTGGATTCACCTGAAATGAGGTGTAATGTCGTCTCAAAATTAAAACAGAGGAACAGGACTTATGTGTTAAGACCATCTAAAAATTGCAGAATAAAGGAAGCTATATTCGATAAACAACCCCACGCATCTTTCTGGACGATAAAGCTACCTGCATTCTTATCTTCTTGCATAAGAGGAATTAGCATAGATTTATAAGTTCTTTCTGGAAAAGCTTGAACAAACTGACTGGTAGTTGCTGCTGCCACACCAAAACCAACAAGGTCACACAACCTGAAAGAACAACACAAAAATGAGTAGAAGAATACTCGGTATGATTAATAAGAAAAGAGCTGACCAGCAAATTTCATTGAGTATTATAAACCTGAAGGGCCCCATTGGCATCCCAAACTTGGAAATTGCCTTGTCAATTCGATAGGGATCTACTCCACGTTCTACAAGTAAAATTGCAGCTTGAGAGTAAGGAAAAAACATTCGGTTGACAGCAAAACCTGTGCAATTCCCAACAACAACGGGTGTTTTCTTTATATTCTTTCCAACATCTAGCAGATCAACAATCACTTGAGCAGCTGTATGCTTGGTACGAACAATTTCCAATAGCGGCATGACATGGGCAGGACTGCATCAGAAGCAAAAACTCAATGCTAAGCCAAAAATAACCTTGAGGTGTGGGGGTTGGAACTTGAATACCTGAAAAAGTGAGCTCCAATAATTCTGTCACGAGACTTTGTTCTCTCTCCAATCAACTCCAAATCTATTGTGGAAGTATTAGTAGCAAGTATGCAATGTGGTGGGCAATATTTCTCAAGATCAGCAAATATCTGTTGCTTCAGAGAAACATTCTCAATAACAGCCTGTTTCAAGAACACCAAAATCGACATCAACTATTGCTCATGACCCGGTGGAGAAAAGGGAGCCTTGACAACACAAGAAAAAAGAAAAGCATCACGAGGTACCTCTATCACCATATCCACATCTTTAAAACTTTCATAGTCGAGGACTCCCTTAAGTAGCGAAATAGTCTTCTCAAATTTCTCTTTTGTCATAATCCCCTTTTTGACTCGGCTTTGTAGGTTTGCTATAGGAGTATATATCAAATCATGGGTTTAAGGAAAATCTGAAACTGAATGGTGAAATACAGAAGGGCTTACCTCTGACTCTATCTATACCAGCCTGCAAAAACTTATCGTTCACTTCTTTAAGTATCACAGGATAGTTACTGAGAATCAATGCTGTAGCTATTCCTGATCCCATTAATCCTCCTCCCACAATAGCAACTTTCTTCATTCTTCGTGGTACCAACCCAAGATCAGTAACTCCAGGTACCTATCAATTATAAAGAGAGAAGAACGTTGACGTGAATAGGGCTATGTGACCATCCTCTATAACAAGTTAGCTAGAACTACTGATTCGATTATGGTTTGACTTATCTCAAGTTATTGAAGCACTCAAATTTAGTTTTGACAATTAGTATTTGTAGTAAGCTAACAGAACTTTTAATATGCCGCATGTTGCAAGAGCATAGGTGAGTGGTAAGCGAACATGGGGAAGTTCACTTTAGCTGGTTAGGTGGAGCGCCATCTAAAGTAACAGATGATTACACCACCCGAAAAAGATAATGAAAACAAATAAAACAGCTATGAACATCCAAAGATCAAGAGATCAAGAGACCAAGCTACTCAAGTAGAAAGAAGAATACTCATAGAAGTTCTGGCACTAACATAAAACCTACACAACATTCATGTCATTAATTTTCTAACCTTTGTCGTTGAGCGCTGAGCGAAGAAGATATGAATTAAGCTTTTACTAGTATCTGAATGTAGAAGTCCTTGAAATTCTTCAGCCTCCTGCAATAACCAGGACAGAATACATATATTGGTGAAGCGACTCCAATTTGAGGGGAACAAAGTCGTAAAGAAGATAGGAAACCTTCCAAAGTCCAGCATGGGGACCGGAGACAACACCCGTTTCAATGACATCAATGCAGACAAGTGGGTGCTTAAGATTCGGGGATTGTTTCTTTGCCTGAGTTCTAGCAAACCTAAATATTTCCCTAGCCTCAGCAAGGGACTCTAACTTGTTGGTCCTGTGAAGACTGAGAACCCATGGCCTTCTCCGCTCTAGGATATCGAGAGCCCATCTACGTGCAGTGTTGATCAACTCTTCAGGAGGGACAATGGCATCAACAAGTCCCAAAGAGTAAGCTTCTTGTCCTTTAATCGGCTTCGATGTCTGTTTACATATGAATAACAAACAAGACGAATCAGAGAAATTAATATATGCATGTCCCCAATGCATCTATATACGACCTGTTGAAAAACTTTATCCATCTAACTTACCAGCATCATCTCAAGAGCCTTTGAAAGACCAACAAGACGTGGAAGCCGCTGTGTTCCTGAGTAGTTTAGAATCTCGAGATCAACATAAGCAAAAGAAAACACACCCACCATTCCAAAAATTCAGTCTGAATTTACAATCAGTGAACGTTCTTCACGTAAAGCCTCTAAATATAGTCTGAATCATACCCAATAGAAAACTAAAACAAATCATCTGTTCATTCTCCTAAGACAAATAGCTATCAGGATGCACGATATTTTTAAGTCCTTAAGAACCAACCGATACCGATACATAAAAATAAAACATACCTCCAAAACCAGGAATTAATCCAAGCTGAAGTTCGGGCAACCCTAATTGTGCAGTAGGAGTTGATATTCGAGCATGACATGCCTGACAGGGAAGGGCATCGAAGAGATTATAACAGGATTCAAATTCATCCTAATAAGAACCAATCCAACAGGATTCAAACATACCATTGCAACCTCTAACCCTCCACCCAAAGCAAGTCCATCTATCGCTGCAACCACGGGTTTTCTCGCAGCTGCTCGATGGTATTAAAGAATTAATTCTCAGTAGCCTCAGCACAGAACAAAACCATAGTAATAACTCATTACCTTCAAAAATATCAGTGATAATTTCAATTGATATATTGCTAACATTTGGTTGCTGTTGCTCCCCTGAAACAAATCTTACAAAAGGTCAATAATATGCATCCCTACTAATATATTGGGCAAAGTTTCTCCTAACCTCTGTGAGGCAAAGTTTTTTCCAACTATGTTTGGTGCTTTTAGAATAAGTGGCTTTAGCAAAAAGTTGTTAATGATTTGTTTGCTTCTACACTCTCAAAAAGTGCTTTCCAGTAAAGTACTTCCTAGCATGGAATTAAGCCTACCTTTTCCTCCTTGGAGTACACCAAAGGCAGCAATATCAAAGCCACCAGAAAACTTCCCTTTCGCACCTACACTCCAAATAGCATCAGTTATTAGTTTTTTCCCTTCCCAAATTCATAAACAAAATTCACTTTCACAGATCACTAACCTGTAACAACAATTGCCTTCACATCATCTCTTCTCAAGGCCTGTTCATAACTCTCTCTTAAGCTGAATAGCACTGTATTTTTGTGTGGAAATAAGCATTTTATAGCCAAAAGTTGTGAAGCTGAGGAATAATTGAGAATGGAGAATGTATTTGGTAGAATTGAGTTATGAAAACTGTACCATCGAAAGATAGGGAGTTAACTGGAGGGTTGATGATGGTGATGATTGCAACTCCATCAGCTCCCACCTCCATTGCTGTTCTTCCCTTTTTTGCAATGCTTCCCATTTTTCCCCTCTCTCTCTCTCTCTCTCTCTCTCTCTCTCTTCTCTAGGATGAAGGCGTGGAATAATGGGAAAGTTTTGTACAAGTAAATCAAGAGAAATGGAGAGGGAGGTTCATAGACGTGTCCATTTCAAGTGTGAAAGAGCATGGCACTTTGGCACAATTCCCAAAAAGGGATAACTATGATTCAGCTTATGAGATCCCTTCGGTGGATTGAATTATAAATTTAATCTAATTATACTTATTCGAATCCCTCCTCCAAAAATAGGAATCAAACTTTTTAGTATAAATAAGATGCGAGAATTTAGACCATCTATCTTCAAAAGTTAAATATTATACTCAAAAAATAATCTTCCCAAGTTATAAATATTAGTATAACTCAGTAATCATTGACATCCATATATCTATCAATATTTATATGTATTTATAGGTTCGATATTTTAAAAGATAAATCAATATTTCTATTATATTATAAAAATAAAATTGTTAAAATATGAAAATTATTAACATAAATGTCTCTATTATATGCGTGATATTTAAAATTAAAAAATATTTATTTGTTAATTTAGATATCGTTTTTCTAATTTCTCTACCTTTATAGAAATATCTCTTCAATATTTTTTTATGAGACTTCGACATTTCTAGGCATTTAAAATCTTGGTTCACAACTTTTTCTCTCCCAAGTGTGAAGTTCAAATAATTAAAAAAAATATCCTCGAAGTTATAAATGGATAGTGTACCTTCTAGAATCTGAGAATGGTACCTTTCTTTTACTTCCTCTTTATTGGTCACCGCTTTCGGCAAATGCTTGTCCCAATATGCCCAAATGTTATGGGTCAAGATGGCCCCACTTGATCAACGGTCAACAGCATCGTATCTAGATTCATGCCGATGACGATCAAAATTTGACGGTGGATGATGCTTATCGTATCCGATCGCATTCGTTATGCGCCGCAGCGTATTTTAGCTTCCCGCCGCTTCGCTTTTGGATCTCATCTCGTATTCAAGCACGTAAAATCCGCGTAATTTTCATTTCTATGCGTAAAATTATCGCCACGTGGCATGGGTAGTTCTGGAAACAAGCTTTAGCCGCGCGAGGCCCTTTTTGTGCTCTTTCTTGGACCAGCCCAACTCCACTTGGGCCGGCCTTCTTCGGCACATGATTATTTATCATGGGCCCAGACCACAATTATCCAATCAAAATCTCGTTTATTCCCTTTTAATTAAATAACCTTTTTTTTTCAAACACCCCATTTTAAAGAACTTGGCAACAAATGTGAATGCCTATGATTTAAATAATATGACCGTACCTTTCCATTTCAAATTTCCCTAATAACCAATATTTGCGACATTGCCATCGCCATCACGAAAAAAATAATGCACCCATCAATCAACAATGGAGAAATACTACGCTCTCGAAGGCGCTTTAGAGAGAGAGTAAGAGAAAGAAAATCGAATTTGGAAATTCGAAGGGTTTCTTTTTTTTCCCACCCTCACATGCTTTAAGTTAAAGCAAGGCTATTGTTTTAAAAAAGAAGTGCATTTGAAGCTATGATGGGGGGTGTTAGTAAATATCAGAAAGAAAATGGACTTTTTCGTTGGGCCCACTTTGAGATCCACCAGCCTCATTCTTTGTCATGTGGCCCCCACGTGACCTAAACAACTAACTCCGCTCCTTTGCCCAACAGGTTTGATCAATATTAAATCACATTATTAGATTTCTTTTCCTTTAGTTCTAATTGGCTTTTTAGTGATATATATCTTTGAGCAGTTAAAACTAAGTTCAATGATCTTTTTATAATATATGAAAGTGAAGATTCAAACTCACAATCCTTTGATCAAATCATAATGAATTGATTCCGAATGTTGTTTTTTTTAACGTGTGAAACTTTCCTCAAGTATAGGTAAGTAGGTAGGAGTCAAAACCAACCACAACAATAATAATAAAAGTTTAAATACTATACTCTCGTATGTATTTTCGAATTTGGCTCATTAGTTCATGGATTTTCAAAACGTCTATTTTAACTATTATACTTTTAAAAAGTGATAACTTGGGACTCTCTACGTTCACTTTATCTCATTTATTCCGATCATAATTATTACATGATACTTTATTCACTAAATATTTAAAATATTATAAATATAGATCATATTGGTCCCTTTATAAAATATAATGCCTGAGAGGAACATTTTAAAATTACAATAAAAGTTGAAATTATAATAAACAATATTAAAGTTTTGGGCCGCAATAAATTAGAGCATTACGAAAATAGTAATTAAACACAAAAAAGACTTATCCGTATCTGAACTAATAAATATTTACAGCAATAAAAGCTTAGTCCTTTATTTATTTTTAAATTTCATTTGGTTTGGAGTATTGGTGGCATCATAGGTATCGAAATAAGATAGTACTCTTTTACCCCTGCTTGATGATAATATTACGTTTCGACCATCTCAACTGCCGTAGCCGCTCCCTGCTGTGAATTTCGGACCAACTTGCTATATTATACAATAAAATATTTTGTATTTATATAATTTGATGTTTGAAATATATAATATTTTTCATTTTCATTTTCAACCTGCAACGTTCAAATATCTTTTCAAATTGTAAGTTGTTCCGAATAAAGATAATAATATAACTTTTGAATCCCTAAATTAAACTCAATAAATGTAAATGAGCGAATAAAACTTCCCTTTCCACTGCTCATCACTAATATTTTAATGGTTAAAATACTATTTTTATCTCCGTACTTTTAATTTTTTATCATTCTTATTATTGTACTCTTAAGATGTTCATATTGGTATCTATACTTTTAACCGATGATCATTTTAGTCCATATTTGTAAAATTTTAACAAGAATTCTACACATAACGAAAATCATTTAATAAAAAATTATTATTATTTCTTAAGAAATATATTGAATGCAATGTCGTGTTAAAATTGTAATATAAAAATAAGATTAAAAATAAAATTAAGCCACCAAAATGATCCATTTTTAAAAGTACAGGAACTAAAACAAACATTTAAAAATACAAATATTAAAATGAATAAAAATTAAAAGTATATAAATTAAAATGAACATTCTGACAGTATAGAGATTAGAATGAGCCAATATTGAAAATACAAACATCAAAACAACGCAACTAGTCAAGACACATTGTTGGTTTCTTGAAACTATTGATGTTTTTCAATCTAAACTTAATTCTAGTGAAGGTATCAATATTTCTTCTAGGTCAAAAGTTTGAATTCTTGTGTTATTAAAGCTAGGGAACACCATGAAGCTTTTTCTTCAGTTCAAAAAATAACAAATACAAGGGGATGGGAACAAAAATGGAGGTTTAAATATTATTTTGATTGAAAAAAAAAACTATTTTATTTTTCGTACTTTCCGTTTAGTTCGTTTTCGTTCTTGTATTTTCAACTTTGATTTATTTTAGTTCATATAGTTGCAAAACGTCTGTTTTAGTTTTTGTATGTTTAACAAAGTGATTTTTTTTAGAACTACCCTTTTAGTTTTTATTTGTAAATTTTTAACACAAAATGATATGCACAATTTCTATTACAATTTATTTACAACTATGTTCCAAATTTTCAATAGATTTTATGAGTGAAGTGTTCATACTAAAATTTACGATCGAAGTAAACGAGATAAAAATGAAATGACTAAAACAGTCATTTTTTTAAGTACTGGATCAAAAGGAACATTTTTAGTATCAAAATTGACATTTGAAAATTACATTGACTAAAATGAACCAAAAATAGTATTTAAACAAAAAATGAACAAATATTTATGTATTTGAAACGGTTATAGGTAGAAAATGCTTTGAAACGAGGAAAAGAGAATAATTAAATGAGTCTGGAAGTCTGCCAACAGCAATTGATATCTACTCCTTTTCTCACGTGGAAAGGCTAAAATATTTGTACCTCAAGAAAAAAAGAAATAAAAGTTTGTGAGTTTCTATTTCAAAAAAGAAATAAAATTAAATGATTTTGTGAGTTCGAGGAAGCAGAAATTGTCATAAACGCGTACGTGCCGATGCATGGCATCGGGCCCTCTCTCAGTTAAAAAGCCCATTTCCCAAAGTAACTTATGCAAATCATGTGTCTCACGTGCATCTTGCTTCCTAAATTTGTACATACACCTAACTTTTTATTTCCACTCTTCACAAAAATTTACCATTATACTCCCTTCCATTTAATACAATTCCGAGAGAGCACACTACAATGAAAGTTATAAGCGCTATCCAAAAGATACTCAAATGGTGGATGTGTTGATCTACATCTCGGTCGAAGTAATAAGAATTAGACCTAATATGATTCTAAATCGCGTGCTTAAATATATCATCATTTTTTTTCTGCCTACATCTATCTATTATTTAGTGGATAAGACATCTATTATTTATCTTATCTTAGTTTGAATATTTGATCTTCATCTTCATACTCGTTACACATAGGAAAAAAAAAGCGAATCAATCTAGTCATGGACTTTTAAACTTCATTACATGAGTACACTAAACTTGAAGAACCAGTTGAATTAATATCCCGTTTAAATTAAAATAGAAAGTGAGTCGTATAGTTCAACTAATATATTATTCGAAATAAAGTCAAACAAATGCCTAAAACAAATCATATAAGACACTTAATGCACATCCATAAACTTGAGTATATTAAAAAAAAAGACATAAATTTAATAGTAAACCACACAAATATAGCTAAAAGGTCTCGGACCCTAATACCAAATTAATGCTATAAAAATATTATTTTATAATCACAAAAACTATTCATTTTGACCGTGATGAAATAAAAAATTTAAAGTTATAAATAGCTGCGTAATAAAAATACAAAAGGAAAATTTATATATTATACCATCATATAATTTTTTTTAAGCTACCATCATATAATTTATTTCAACTTTGTTGGAACGATTAAATGTACTTATATATTATTCTCTAAAAAAGGAAGAAAAGAAAAATAAAGACAACAATAAAACAAGAGGAAAGAAGTGATGAAGAAATAACTTTAATTCAAATTAAGTTGCGTGTCATTATTTGTCAACCAAACGTGCCCCAAAGACAAGGGCATTTCCGTCAGCCGACAAATTTCAGAGTTCAAAATTATGCCTGCCGGGGCCGCTCGCTCTCCCCCGTCCATTGGCGGCGTTGAAATTACTCAAGAATTCGAGGGGCATTTTAGTCATTTAATATAAAACTTAAAATAGCGGTTTAATCCATTTTGAATATAACCAGCCAATTACAATGTTATTTTTCGCCTTTTTCCATTAATTAAAAAATATTCTTTTTTTTTAGGCCTACTCTGTGGCGTGGAGTGTTCTGTTTACCATTTTCGCCAACTCATTTCTCACATTCATCACAAAGATATATAAATTAAAAAAAAAAAAAAAAGAAGTTCGGCGAGTTTGTATATTTCCCATTCCCCCCTTCCTTCTCTCGACGAGATTAGGGTTTTTCATCCTCTGTTCGATTCAGATCTGATCTCTGATTCCGATCTTTGGATTCTTCAATCTACAGATCTCGGCATTTCCAACCTATTCATTTCTGGTCAAATTTGGTACGTTTGGGACGTTCGCAATGACCTGGAATTCTTGATGATTTTTTTTTTCCGTTGTGACTTGAATCTGATGGTTTTTGTTGCAGGTTCTGAGGATTTGAATTTCGTCGTGGTGTAATTCCTTTCATGTCCTGCTTCGAATTCAACCTTTCTCCTCACTGTGAGTATTCCATTTCGTTGCTTGGTTAAACTCGGGGGATCGGCTGGGTGTTTTCATGTGGAATGTTGATGTTGTTGTCGGATTTTGAGTGCTTTTGCGGACTTGATTGAATTGGTTTTTTATCTTTTGGATGAAGCGTTGTCAAACAGATCTTGAAAATTGGCTCCGCAAAGACGTTCGCAGCGCCACATGGGCGGCCAGATGCAGCAGAGCAATGCTGCGGCGGCGACCGCCTTTTACGACCACGCTGGCGGTGGGACCCTGCATAATGCAGGCCCCAATAACGACGCTGGTGATGCGGTCATGGCTCGGTGGCTCCAGTCCGCTGGCTTGCAGCATCTGGCCTCTCCCTTGGCGGCTGATCACCGCTCCCTCCTCATGCAGGTACGATGCTTAATATTCGCGAACGTTACCTTATGTTTTTGGAATACCAACAAATTTGGCGCGAGAGTAATGAATCAGCCTTGAGTATTTAGTGTCGAGGTCCTTTCTTTTCCCTTTATTTTCTCAGCACATGCAAATTTCAAGTTTTTGAGGTCGAACGTAGAATTAATGGTTAACAGGCAGCTCAGTTTAATTTGGGGGATAGTTGTTCTGCACTTAAATTTATTTCGTTGTTCAGTTGATGTTATACGTGGTTTTATTTGTTGTTTCTACCATAACAATTGAATTTACCCTTCCCCTCCAATTTCCTAGGGTTATGGAGCACAATCTGCAGAAGAGAAACAGAGGCTTTTAAAATTGATGAGAAACCTTAATTTTGGTGGGGAATCTGGATCTGAACCACATACGCCTACAGCCCAAGCTTCAGGAGCACTTGGTGCAATGGATGGCTATTATTCTCCAGATTTTAGGGGAGATTTCGGTGCTGGACTCTTGGATCTCCATGCTATGGATGATACCGAACTTTTGCCTGAGGTATGCTGATTAATTAGGGTTCTTGATTTTTATGGACGAGAGATTTTTTACGTAATCATGATTATATATGTGCTCCTGGAGGCATATCTTAGGTGTTTTCCTATTAACCACTCAGCGCTATAATCTAGCTAGTTGCTTGATTGGGAACATTTCTGTAAAGAACAAGAACTGTTGGGCGTTGATTTGATTTCATTATTATTTATTTTCTTTGTGGATTTTGTGCTTGCATAGAAATGAAGCTACAGAGAGCTTCCATGTAGCAAGAGTGCTTTTCTATATGGGAGATGCGGGGGGTTGGTGGAGGGGGGAGGATGGAGGATGGGTGAGGGGATCTAGGGAGATACAAAGATAAAAAGAGATGCCTCCATGACCACAACACAAGAATTACTCATCTCTACTTTTATTTGGAACATCACATTTTATGTTTTTAAGCACTATTTTTCTTATACAAATGTTTTTAAGCACTATGATATCTGTTACTTGATGCCATTGTATGAAAACTCACATGGTAATTATTTTTTATGGGTTTTCTCCTTGTTTTGTTTATTTTTGCATTTTATTTTTTAATAGATTTTTTTCCCACCAGCACGTTATCTCAGAACCATTTGAGCCTTCACCATTCATTCCTAGTGGCACTAGAACATTTGACGATGAACTTAATATAGCTACCACCAGGCAGCAAAGAACCCAAGCTGATGAAGATGCCTTGGCTACATTGCCTGTGGTTGAAAAGGAGAATGTTGCCAGAGAAACTAACGTGGCTAAAATCAAAGTTGTGGTAAGCTTCTTATAGTTGCATCAGAAGACTATTTGTAGAATACTAACTAGAAATCCTTTGCATATGGGTGTTATCATTTGACTAATTTTTCTAGAGATTAAACAATGGTGGAGTCACGGAGGTTTTATTCCAGCCTTTTCTATTTCTTATTTTTCATTGGTAGATCTTCATTTTCTTTCTCCTGGTCTGAGCGGTAGTTCAATTAGCAGGTGATAGCTATTTTTTGGGGGTGTGGCATTTGTTAATGTCGATGCATATAGAGTGCATGCCTTGTTAGAACAATGACTTATATCTAAATTTGTACACTGCATGTTTTTCTTCCGTTCTATTTAGTAAAAAAGAAACCCATTGGAATCATTTTTTTTCTTCTGGTAATTTTCTTATCTTTTTTAAGTTTACGGGATCATCTAATTTAGTATTTACGGATTTGCCTGAGGTTTAAATTTTTGGCTTCAAGGATTTCTCCTTTGGATCATAAGAACACACTAAGGCCCGGAGTCTTTACACCTCATGTAATGCTTTTAAGGATAACATTGATATGCCCTATTCTTGAAATTTAAAAATTCATTTATGTACCTCATGTTAATACACCATCAGTTGCAGTGATTAAACTCATTACTGCTAAGTGCTAAGGCTCAAGGAACTTTAAGGACAAAATTTGAAGAGTAAGCCGGGGTCTATTAGTGATGATAACCTTAACATCATTATTATCATCACTAATAGAGGAGGTATTATCATCACTAAAAAAAAAGATGCTTTATAATCTTATTGAGGAGGTATGGGTTTTCTCTATCCCCCTCCATTTCCTACTACATCAGAAATTGTGGAAGGATTAAGATGACCTTCTGTGAGGAGACGTTATCGAGGCTTTAATGGTCTGAGTTCTATGATGTTCTGGTTTGTAATATTGGAATTTAGATTCAAATTTGTGCATCTAAATCTTCGTGTAGACATAAAATTCATCTTTTCATTGCCAATCTTTTACTCGTCACCTTGTCTATGCCCATAATTTTTCCTTTTGAAAAATAACGTGTTACATATTAGTGTTGTGCCCTTAATTTACCCTTGCTTCTTAGATTGGCATTGGTCTTCATGTAACAACTAGCCTTTATTTTCACATTATGTTCTTCACATGTAGTGTATTGTGTCTTAGGTGCGGAAGAGACCATTAAACAAGAAGGAGGTTGCTCGCAAGGAGGATGATATTGTAACAGTTTGTGATAATGTCTGTTTGGCTGTTCATGAACCAAAACTAAAGGTCTGTTTCCTTTGATTGTGCCAAATTTTAATATATAATTTTAGTTTAATTGTTTGATGGTGGCGTTGTTTTACTCGATCATAATTTCTTTTCTCCCATACTTTACATTGAAATAGGTGGACTTGACTGCATATGTGGAGAAACATGAATTCTGCTTCGATGCGGTTCTTGATGAGCATGTTTCCAATGATGAGGTAATGGTTATGTACTATTTTTTCCACTTTGAGTGTTGCTTAGAAAATAACTTCTTATGTTGTTCAACAATTTTGTAGAATCTTTGTTTGAACTGATGTGAATGATTTCTTAAATAGGTTTATCGGGTTACTGTGCAACCAATTATTCCCATCATCTTTGAACGGACAAAGGCTACATGTTTTGCTTATGGCCAGACTGGTATGCATAAAATCTGATCCACTTAATGATAATTTGGTTTTAATGGGGTAAGCATGTTGATGAAAATTTTTAATCATCTTATGATCTAGATGGTTGTTTTCATGTTTGCATACTGGTTGAATTGTAGTTCACATATTTGTATTTCTGGCGAACTCTGATTTAGCTATTTCTAGTGATTTTTGTTTTTATGTATTCAACTGAGGGGGATTTTTATTGAATTTACTGAATAATGCTCACAAAGGAAAAAGTTGCTCCTATTTATATGAGAAGGGCTATGGTAAAGAACCTGGAAACTAAGTAACAGCTAGCTGATAACTAACTAACTAACAGCTAGGTAACAACCAATTTACCTGCTGTAAAACAGTTGACTAAAAGCTAAAGGCTTTAAACTAAAGTCTTAAAGCTACTAGCTTACAAGAAGTTTACAACAGGTGGAAAAAGAACAAGATTACAATCAAGATCTGAAGATTTGACAAGAATTATTCAAGAAAGATGCTCTACATCATTTTTTAAAAACTATTTTTGATTCTGTATACCCCTTTATTACCATGAAGTTAGTCTAAAAAGCTTTTTCTACCTAAATCAGGCAGTGGTAAGACATTTACAATGCAACCATTACCTCTTAGAGCTGCTGAAGACCTCGTTAGATTGTTACATCAGCCAGTTTATCGCAATCAGAGATTCAAGTTGTGGCTTAGCTTTTTTGAGATATATGGTGGAAAATTGTTTGATCTACTCAGTGACAGAAAGTGAGTGTTTAATTTTATTCTCTCTCTCTCTCTCTCTCTCTCTCTCTCTCTTCCCTTTTTTTGATCTTAATTGTTCTCTAGGAGAAAAAAGATGTGGTCTAAGATAATCTGAATTCTTTGCTATTCTAGTATTTTGGTCCCCGTAGGTTTATTTTAGTCCTTGTCCTTATACTCCTCCCTGTCATTAATTATCCAATTTAATTGTAATTGAAATAGGCACGATGTCATGAGGAAGCGGACATAGTTCTTCTTTAAGTTCCTGTAGACATGCAATCCTATAATATATCGAAGTTGCCTCATCAGCACGGATGTGATATCAACTTTTGGCTATAATTTTGTTGGATAATCAATGTTAGTGACTGAATTGATACATTTATGGACCAAAATGAAGTGAATGAAAATACAGATCCAAAAACGTCATTCCTTTTGTTCAAGAGTCCAATTGCTTAATTGAATATTATCTTGTATATTTCTTGCATTTGTTTTCTTTTTCATGCATATAGATGTTCCAGAAATTGACTTTTTTCTGTAATAGGAAGCTTTGCATGAGAGAAGATGGGCGGCAGCAGGTTTGTATTGTTGGACTTCAAGAATTTGAAGTGTCTGATGTACAAATTGTCAAAGAATATATCGAAAGGGGAAATGCAGCAAGAAGTACGGGTTCCACTGGTGCCAATGAGGAGTCTTCTAGGTCCCATGCTATTTTGCAACTTGCTGTTAAGAAACATCCTGAAGTGAAAGATTCGAGAAGGAACAATGACGGAAATGAGCTGAAAAGTGGGAAGCTTGTTGGGAAAATCTCTTTTATTGATTTGGCTGGCAGCGAAAGAGGGGCTGATACAACTGATAATGATCGTCAGACAAGGTACTTTAGATTTATTTTGTCTTCAGATTTTTATCCTCTGGTCTTTTGTTCCTTACTAAGGTTTTTTAATTTTGAGACTTGAGAGGGCACCATCTTGGCTACTTCTTTATTTGGTAGCTGTAGATGAAGTATTTTACCAGTGTCTGTTTTGTCATAAATTGATCATCGTGGTTTAATACATGTACATGATTTAACTGCCTCGAACCTTTGCAGTCCAGAATGTTGCTTGAGATAATTCTTCAATATCTTTTCTGATTCTGTTATATATTTAAATATTCCCTTCAACTAAATTTCTACACTGATTAATAATGCTGCAATTTGTCTATTTTGTTTTGTTGGAACCTTTGCAGGATTGAGGGAGCAGAAATCAACAAAAGTCTTTTGGCTTTGAAGGAATGCATTCGTGCCTTGGACAATGATCAGATTCATATACCCTTCCGTGGAAGCAAACTCACAGAAGTGCTCCGTGATTCATTTGTTGGCAACTCGAGAACTGTTATGATATCATGCATTTCTCCGAATGCTGGTTCATGTGAACACACTCTCAACACTTTGAGATATGCTGACCGGTATGCTCTTCTTTTACATCCTAGGGTTTATGCGATCCATAAATCGAGCTTTCATTTGACTTTGAAGTTACTCTTGAATAAAATCAGGGTCAAAAGTTTGTCCAAGAGTGGAAATGCAAAAAGGGATCCGGCTGTTAGTTCCAGTCAACCAACAACTAGGGATGTTTCTTCAGCCTCGTCTATTCCAGTTCCCACTGAAGCAGAAGATGTTAATATGCTGCGCCAAGAGGTGAAATTAGGGGAGTTGGGAAGAAGGGTCGCAGAGAAAGAGAGTCTCTCCTCTTCTGACTTTGAAGTGCCAACTACTGCTTTGCCATCAAGCAATACCTTTCATGTGCGAGATGACAAGGAGCCGCTTGAAATGAAGAACACTCATGGTGAACCAACTGGTCGAAAGATTCCCATGTATTCACAGAACTCAACTGATGCAGAGGAGAAGGTGCAAAAAGTGTCACCACCTCGCAGAAAATCATCCCGGGATGAAAAATCCGAGAAGTTGGGGAGCTGGCAGAAGAAAGACAGCGGTGTGACTGATCTCTCAACTGCAAGCTCCAAGCAGTATGGTCCAGGAAACTCTAACACAAATGATGCCGGACCCAGAAAGTATGAACCTGAGCCAACTCCCGATGGCAATATTAATGCAATACTGGAGGTTGGCTTCCTTTTATCCATTAATATTTAACTTTATTGTGTTTTCTTGTTCCCGCTCATGCATTCCAATTGATTACTCGGAGTACGGCTCAATTTTTCACCATATCAAAGAAAAATGTTTCTTGTTTCCAAAAGGAAAAACGGCTTAATTGCATTGTGTTTATCATGGAAGTGGCTGCATAATTTTTTCTCCGTTTCCCACAGTGATTCAGTTATTTTATGACGTTTCATCAAAACTGTTGCAGGAAGAAGAAGCGTTAATTGCTGCGCATCGAAAAGAAATAGAGGATACCATGGAGATTGTGCGCGAAGTAAGTTAAAAACTTTTTCAGAAGTTAAAATTGATTCTCTTTTTATTTCATGTGTAATGGATGGTGTGTTCGTTTGGATGTCAGGAAATGAAACTGTTGGCAGAAGTGGATCAACCAGGCAGCCACATTGAAAACTACGTGACCCAGTTGAGTTTCGTGCTGTCTCGTAAGGCCGCTGGTTTGGTTAGTCTTCAAGCACGCCTCGCAAGGTTCCAGCACAGACTTAAAGAACAAGAGATACTCAGCCGAAAAAGAGTACCGCGTTAGGGTTGGTGGATGAGAGTTTGTTTCCCCGTTCCCGTCCCCGACTCCAACTCCAACTCCTAAGCTGTATCCTGCTCTGCTTTCTTCTTCATCTCATCATATTATATAAAATCATTAATCATTGATTTGTACATTTCGAGCTTGAAAAGATTGGAATTGAATTTGCTTGCTCTCTCTCTCTCTCTCTCTCGGCCTCGCTTGACCTTTCATATTTATTTATACAACTTCTAAGCATCTAACAACCATAACCGAAGGTATATGTGTGTGTGTAAATGTAATATGTTTATGTTTGATGAAATACCATATTTTTTCCTTCGTTGTTTAGTAACTTAGTTTCGCAGGTGCAAGCGACCATTCCCTCAATTCAAGGATGTTTGGATGATTGGGCGCCAATTCCTTTTCACATGTAACACTTTAAGGTACTGCTGATAACCATTATGTTTCTCGTTTTTAGCTTTTCATTTTGGAAAAATAATAATATTGTGTTTGATAACCTTTTTTTATCCTAATAAATTATTTTTAAAAATAAAATATATTTAATAATGTTCTCCGTTTCTTAAACAGTTAGAAATGTTGAGAGAGATTAAAAAGTGATCAAATTACAAATTTAACTCTAAGTTTTAATTTCATTCTTATAGTTTGGTTAAATCTTACCTTTTTTAAATTGTATTTTACTAGCATCATTTATTTTATTTTTTTACTCAATCTTTGTCTAGAGCTTCGAATGAGACTTCATATTGAAACGCAGACTCACATGAAAAATTTACATAATTTATTTTATATTTTTACTCAATCTAAGACTCAAAAAATCAACTAGTACAATTATACAATTATTAATAACAATGTAGATGATTTATAAAATTTTAACTATAAAGACTAAATTGAAATTCAATTTAAATTATAGGAACACTAAGTCAAGTCTAATTAGAGATTGAATCGAAAATTTTAAACTTACAAAATTGTAAGGACCAAATTCTATTTTATAAATAGTTTAGTAGTTAGATGGATTGAAATATATTAAAAGGAATTTTTTAAGAGAGGAGGTTTTACAAAGATTGTCCCAAAAGAGAGGTTTTACTAATGGCTATGAAAGTATTTTTGAAAATTGAATGTGTTAATAAACAATCACGTTTTCCTTTTTAAAAGAACATAAATTGAAACCTGAATATATTAAAAAACAATGACATTTTTTATAAATATAAAATAGAAAACAGTAGCAAAAAGGATCGTCTAACATCTTGTTAACACCCCATTTATATTTTTACTATCAAACAACTACAATTTCCTCACTCTTCAAACTGTTTTTTTTTTCAAAATTGAAAACACTATCATACAGTCTCCAATTATCTTTGTGAAATTTCAACTCTGGACGCTTTGAGACTTGTCAAACAACCCTTGATTTAATTAGACACGTGATAAATTTTAATTTCAAGACATGCAATAAATTTAAAAACCACTATGCAACAATTTATGATTAGCGAAAATTTATCCTCCGAAACAGAGCTGCATGTTTCGTTCAAACAATATAGAAAAAATATAAAAGCCTAAGCCTAAACTTTGGTGTAATGTGCATCAAAAGTCAAAGCTGCATTATTCCTCATCACTGTGCAGACCTGGCACATTCGTGGACTCTAACCTAAAGCTGAAGCTAAAAAGGGAAAAAAAAAAAAAAAAACCAAAACGACTTAGTCTTACGACCAAGCACTAAGAAACAACCTTGCAAAGTTGGCTGCCGTAGCTGTCTAAGGTCACTCTCTAATCTTACAGACATAAAAAAACTTAATACATGAAAAAGAAAAAAAGATTAAATAATTCGAATACATTTAAACTATGTTCGGGATGGATTCGGACGAGATGAATTTTCTTCACTTACCATATCAATATAAAGTGGTTGGGCAAATTACTGGGTCCCTGCCCACCAGAATTTGCTTTGAAGGTTTCTAAACTCGCTAACTGCAGAAGAATATCTGATCCATATGGCAATGTGAAGAAACTTTTTTAGCAATTATGGGTATGGTTGAGGTCTACTTTTATGTATGTAATCAGTCAGCTCTCAATTTCAAAATTTCCTTTGCTGTTCTAAGTCGGAAATAAGGCATATGTCCCTACAAAAAGAAAGTACAATTGTAAGAATCCGATAAAGCATATATTCAACACTTTATGGGTTAATTATCTACTGTGTCCCAAAACTTTCAAGTCGTTTAATAGGTCTGTCTAACATTTTTAAAATTTCATGGACCTACTAGAAACAAAATTGACGTTTAGGACCCCAATTAGGTACTTCTCAAAATTTAGGGGGGACTTAATAAGACAACCTGAAAGTTACTTAACCTAATAATTCATATCATAATCGAAACATAAGTCCAAGGAGGTAAAATACACATTCAAAGCCACCGCTTCCCTAAAAACGACTCCGGATGGTTTGACTTGTAAGTAATCAGAAATGCACGTGTAAGAAACTTCCAACCATATTTACCTGCTTGAAACAGAGATTCAAACCTCTGCTATAAAAATCAGCATATTTGATCATAAACATGCCACAGTCAAACCTGTTTCAGTTGAAAGAATTGTAAGAAAAAATGCAATGTATATGTAAAACACATTTTGTTCTGCTTTTCAGTAATTTTTCAGAATAGAATAGATTATAGACAAGAAACAAACATTAATTCAAAAGGTAAGTAGTACTGACCCATTTTCTTGCTCAGGAAGGTCTTCGACAAATTCTTGTGTCCAAGAACTGATATCAATATCTTTTCCACTCTTGTCCTTCACCTCATCTACAAAATATCTCGCCTAGTACAATATGATCAAAATTATAAGTTGACTTCCAATCCAATCTTTTTATAGAGTATTGTGCAATATCAAATTCTGTCATGAAAACAGCATCGAGTGTATTCAAGGTTCAAGGGACACTAAAACTTAATGATGTAAAAAAGCTTCTTCCAGTCTAGGCATCAGATGCAAGGGCGTTAGCCCAAGTAAAATGAGGTGCACAACATATGTAACATAACCACAAATAGTAATCAGTAGAAAATTATACCCAAACAAAATAACTTTCTTAAGGATATGCAGATAAATGCAAAAACAAAGGAAAAGGATAAATATGTTCTAAAAAAGGGAAAAGAAAAAAAGAGCGAGAGAAGAAGAAAATTCTCAGAGATATATGTAAGAAAATGAAGAGGGTATTAGGAAATTCGAAAAACTTTCGACCTCGTCAAGATGAAATAAAATGCAAGAAACATGCGTCACTCACCTAAATGCATGTCATAATTGCAGCAGTGTTCAAGGCAATGACAGATGCATGCCATGGGTTGGTGGAAAGTAATATAATTTGTGGTAATGACAATGAAAATTTATAAAGGGGAAAGAAAAGTAGGAGAAAGGTTAAAGAAAGAGAAATTATAGAGAGAGAGAAATGTTAAGAGAGGGGAAAAGAAAAGTTGTAGAGGGAAAGGAGAATTTTAGAGACATAAAAGTTTGAGAGAACAATGTTTTGGTCGAGGGAGTGATGTTAAAGAGACAGGGAAAGACAGTTATAGAGAAAAATTTCAGAGAGTGAAATCTCACAGACATATATATGTTCGAAAGAGAAAGATATGCAAAACTGAGTCACATATGATTTCTGTTCAATGACCAGTTTTCTAGTGGATCTACTTCCAAGGCATTTCAATTTTACTACCATGTTTTTAAAATGTAATAAATCCTCCTCAGTACACATTCAACACATCACACAGTAATTATCAACCTTATCTAATAAATCCTCCTCAGTACACAAGAGTAATCCAGATACCAAGTACGCCCTAGATGTGTACTACCATGAAACTACCTTCCCAAAAAGTTCAGGAACCATACAAATGAAGCAACGAATTGCAAGGAGAAAATACAAAGCATACCAATATTTTTAAAACATGAGAATCCATTCCCCTGAGAGAATCAAGATACTGAAACTTCTTCTCCTTCTTGTTGATTACTGCTAGGCACCAGTGTACTTCTCTATGGATGGGAACAAATATCTAAACAAGTTATTAAATTGGGTCAGTGACAAAATAATTCATGACATACCTCAATGGTCACTGTTTAGTTGAATAATAGAGTTTAGAGGGGGCCGAATATTACTTTATCACAATCGATGAGTTCATATCTCAACTTCTTTTGGCTGGTCCATCTTCTAACAGATTTGTAATCATAGCCATTCCTTCCATTTATCAACTGTCAGCAACAAGAAAGGAAAAACCGACCTAAAGTCAAATCATCACTATTGAAACATGGACAAAAAGTAGAAACCACACTTTCATTAAGAACAAAAGAAAAATATTTATATATGTAAGAGAGAAATGTCTGAGTGAGAAACATAAGAAGAATGTTACAATTTATTGCGCGGAATGAAAACCATTTATGCATAAAAGAGGACTCCTTTTCATGGTGCAATTCCCTCAAAAGCAGTTTTCAGGCCTGGACTGACTTACAATGCTATACATTTTGTAAACTCAAATGTGGCCATAAAGGCAGTTAAACAGCTCAATTTCTTATAATTATAAAATTCAGGAATGTAAAACCTTGCAATCTTAAAGTAAATGCACATAGTGAATGTATGGATAGTATGACAAAAATAATTAATGGGTGATTAAATGACATAAACAAAAAGAAATTACAGTATAAAGTCCAAGTAAAGCTATCCAACCTTTTTATAGAAAAAGGTATTAAAGAAATGGCATTTCAAATACTTCTCTGGCTCCCTTCTTTCCCTTTCTTTCAGCAACTCAAGATACAAATTAATCACCTACAAAGGATAAATACAAATTATATAAACAATCAAGGATATTATATTATTTTATTTTCGCAGATGCATGAAGAGGAAACATATTAGCACAAAGAATACCTCATCGTTTAACCAGGCACCTGGTCTCAGACACTGCAAAGTTTGCCCACTAATCTCAATATTTGAATTCTCATGAGCGACCAAAACCTTCCTCCTACATAAATGAACAAAAGTCATGCAAAGAACAAAATGCACTGCATGAAAGATTATAAGTTCATCACAAAATACCGGTTAGTAGAGAATGCACGTTCAACCTCAGCCTCCTCTTCCTTTGTAAGAGGAGTAAAAAGATCCGGTGGAATCTCCTGGAAAAAAAGAATACGTTTTCAGTAGCAGAGAAGTGGTGAAATTCCATTATCCAGAACAAGAGTTTGGAAGGAGAAAAAGAAAAATTAAAGACTATAGAAGTAAAGAAACGTACATCGAGGGGCTTCTTCTTTGGTGTTTGCGATTGAAGCAGTAACCGACGCTTCTCATTCAGCTTGATTTCGAAATCCAAGCTTCTCAACCTCGATGTCCGCTTTTCCACACTCTGCAGCAATTTCTTGTACGCAGAAACGCTGGACATGTCCCGTTCCAGTGACAAAGCCCCAAGCATTTTCTCAGCGTTCTCCATCTTCGAACTGTCGTTCTTCAAATCTATAACATCGTAAGACGACGATGGCTGATGAACATCCAACATCTTCACGTCCAATTCCTGCACTAGAGGCCTCTGGTCCGAAAACATTGACCTCCCATCTTGCTTGTCAACTTCAATTACCTCTACTTCCTCCTCAGTCTTCGAATCTTCAGAAGCACCTCTTTCAGTTTGCGTGTCTGAATCCAAATCAATGACCTCCTTATCCTTCGATAAGCACCGCAAAGCAGCAATTGCACGACTCTTGGCAATCCGGTAATTGTACGACAAGATATTCCCGACGTCATCTCCAGCCTCGTCCTGTTCCAAACGGTCGCCATTTTTTGACTCCCAAAACCTATACAAGCTCTTCGAGAGCCCAAATTTGAGTATTCTGCAAGGGCCATGGACTTCTCGACGCAATTGCGACGTCTCCTCGGGGTACCGGGAGAGCCTCGCCACCGTAGAGTTCGATGAGACAACTGGCCGATCCGAAGGCATAGTAGAAAATTTAGGTTTCTTCGATACGTGAAAATCCGGTGATCTCAAAGACCAATACGAACGATTGAGGCTCAAACACTCGTCGTCGCGCTTACGGTTGCTGGTTCGGGCACCCATTAGTAGCCACGGAGATGAAATCAAAACCCCTACGACATCGCATCTCATCAAATGAAAACCATTTCAGACAAAACGAAACTGAGAAAACTAGGGTTTTTGCGCGGAACAAAGAAGCCGGCAAAACCCTAAGGGCCGAGGATTGGATACAAACTACACGACCTATGGAGCCAAAATGAAGCTCAAACGTCGGAACTTTCTCAAGCAAGAACTCTGAGAAACGGAAGGCCAAAGCGAAAGCAGCAGAGAAGAGAGTGAAGCCGAAATTCAAATGGGAAGAGAAGCTGGGAATCGATTGAGATACAGAAACGGAAATCGTATCTGTAATTGGCACGAGTAGATTTCAGAGTATCGATTTGGAGAAGAAGTGAGTGAGTGACGTTTCGATCTGCAAAACAAATTTCTATGAAATTCTCTCTTTCGATTTTGTGCGTTCGTCGTGTTTGGTTTCGCAGAAAGCTTCACGCGCCCACCTCGGCGTCGGCTCACGCTGTCGCCAAGTGTCCCTTTGAATTAAAGCGGGGTTTCTCACTCTCCCACATTTCACAAACTATATTTTCAAAATTGTCCCATCCTATAAATAATTTCACAACTACCATTTTTTTTTAAAGAATATTACATTTATTAAAAAGTGGAACTCCAATGATGTATCTCGAGTCTTGGCAAAAATTTTAATAAGATTTTGAAATGAATGAAGAAAATATTTTTATTTAATTTAAGAATAATGTTTCACCATCTATCTTCTTCATCTAACTGACCAAAATTTCAAACATGTTGAACATGATACAATAAAACAAAACCATCTGGGGTGGGAGTGAAATTCAATTCTGTGGTAAATTTGACTCACTCGACTTGACTAAATCAGAAAACTTCTAAAAGATGCTCATGAATTTCCTCCAATGAATTTCAAAATCATCGTGAAATCCAGGTAGATGGTGGTTCCATCTGCACGATGAACTCCATCTTTGGTTTGATGGCTGTATTTGCGAGGGATCGAGTGCGGTATTTGAACGTTTTTCTGTGTATCTGGTTCCTATATGGGATGTAGGGAAATGACATTCTCATTTCGCTCGACCAAAGCATGCAAAGCCATCTCGACATCAGCGAACGGTTGCCCGACATAGAGTTGCAGCTGACCCTTCTTCACAACAATAATCTTATTTGTATTGACTTTCTCGAGCTCCTACAAAATCGCCATACAAGGATGTTAAGCCTTTCTTCATGTTCATCGTGTTATAACTTTTACATGTTGTTGATGAACTAATAACAAACCACAAGCTCACTTTGACAGGATGATTGAAGTAAGAAAATGTTCTCATTGCTTACACCTAATCATTCTGTGACTGAATTTCTCAAATCTTTGCTCTATCCATATATACTTATTGTATGAAGTGATTCTATTTACATGAAAATTTGTAATGCAAGAGAAACTAGATATCATGCTATTGAAGAAAGAATTCTTACTTTTGTAGCTAGAGGAACAATGTCCGCTGTGAAATTTCCGAGCTCTTCAAAAAATGATTCTAGTAGATAACAAAAGTTATTGGCATCAGCTCGGTCTTCAAAAGCAACCGTATATGTAGATTCTCCAGTGTCTCGTGACTTGGAAGGAATCTTTAAGGTGAAAAGTCCATCTAGTTCTTCATCATCGGAACCTCGATGCATAAAAATAACCTGTCATGTAATACATTTTGAGGTTAAAAAGAGATTATGGTGTTCAAAAACAACTTTCTGCACTTCAAGCTTCGAACTAAGAGAACAACAATTTAAATATGGAGATTTCGAAAATCACTTCCAATAAGTTTGACCTACATTTCCATTGTTTTGAAGCATTTAATTTACTCAGAAGAACACAACTCAATAATTAGCATTATTTCTTTCGAGACCCATCAAACCTTTTCCATAACCAAACTTCATATCTTGAATCAAGCAAGACGAATACAAAATACGAAAAAACAGCCACAAAAACCACAGTAGAGTGTCAATGTAGATCATTTTACAACTCCGCCAAAACCAGTGATAATCATTACCAAGGACTGAAAATCCCTTCTATCTAACATTGGAGCCCTTCAACTAAATTCATTTTTAGATAGAACAAGTTGATACAATATCAGTTGAATAAAATTTAAGGTCCCATTTAATAATCATTTTGTTTTTGGTTTTATGTTTTTTAAAATTAAGCTTGTAAACACTATTTCCGTTCATGTATTTTTATCTTTTGCTATCTACGAGGCTAAATTTTGAAAACTAAGAAAAATAGTTCTCAAGAATCTTGTTTTTGTTTTTGAAATATGACATTCAAATTTTTAGAAAAAAATGAAAATAAACTAAAGAAAAATTGTGAGCGAACAAGCAAAATTTTCCAAAATAGAAAACAAAATACAAAATGGTCATCAAACAGGGTCTAAATATTTGAAATACTCATACATAATCTCAACAAATAACTACAATATTAACTAACCTCGTGTTATCTCTCATAAATAATCTCAACTAATAACTACAATATTAACTAACCTTGCATTATCTCGGTATAGGGAACGAATACCAACATCCATATGTCACTTTTGTAGTGTCTTCATAAATAAAACCATGCCATTGAGAAGAAAATAAGTATATACAACAAAGTTTTTTTTTACTTACAAGAACGTAAGGAAGATTCAACCACCATAAATCAGCTTCCTTATTTGATTGTTTGCTTCTACCTTCGTGTGCCTTAGATTTCTTTCCAGCAAAACTGTCGTTTTGACCCACTGAAGGAGGCATTTTCACCCCTAAATCTCTTGAATTCTGTGACTTTGATTTCTCAGCGGAAGAAGTCTCCTGAAAGACACCTAAAAACTTAAGAAACAAACCATAATTATTTCTTACGACAAAGGAATAGAAAAAATAAGTTCTGAACAAGTATAATCAAAAGTTGAGAAGAAGAAACTATTGTACCAACATGGTAAAAAATGATTAATGATTGCAAACAACCAGCTTTAAACTTTAAACCAAACAAATGTCATGTAATTTAGAGACATTACCATTATTTGGTTTGTTCTTCAAACCCTTTATTTTGGTTTCTGAAGTCTTTCTATCACTTCGTGGTTGCAAAACCGATTCATCGTTGAACATTGCCGAAACGCTTTCTTTGATTTCCTTATCTACCCGCTTTTCTGCATCCTTCACTCCCACATTATCATCATTAAATTTTGCATCTCTAGTTGTTGTACCCTTACTATTTGAGCCACCCTTCTTCCCGTTCGATACAAAACCTTGAAACCCCTTAGGCTTCTTCATTCTATCACCTGAAGAGTTTCTGTATTTTAACTTTTTCTTGAATATTAGACTTTTATTTTGCTCTTCACCATTCAAATCATCCCTTTCAACCTCTTCATCAACATTATCAGACTTGAGCAAATAGCTTACCGGTGACTCCGGTATCCTTTCTCTGGTGGAATTTAGCCTCTTCTGTAACTTAACAAGTCGTGAATCAACCTCTTTCTCAATGCCAATCTTAGCCCTGGAAATTACATTTCTATCCTCCGTGCCATCGTTCCCAAAATCATCAGAGATTTTACTTTTCTCCTCCTTCCTTGCTTCCCTAGCCATTGACCTAATCTCTTCAATTTTTTCCCTCATTTTCGACTCCTCCAAATAAACCAATTTGCTCGCTTTGGATCCGAAATTTCCATGGACGATTCTCTCATTTCCATTCAGCAACACTTCTCTTCGGCTTTTGCTCTTAAGACTCGAGCCTTCGTCTGAATTATTATCTTCCTTAATTGAATTACCATATCCTAAAACCCACACAGTACAGATAGTCTGAAACGCAAAAATAGCGAGAAAGTAAACACCAAACCTGAGAAAACTTCCCCAAGAGAAGTTCGCAACATCAAAATTAAGCAACGAGGCAGTGTTGGAGCCCTCGGAGAGTCGAGATTCACCGTCCACGGTTGTGGAGGAAGGGCAACATTCCGCCGGAGATGAAACCTCGGTCTCAACGCCGGCAGGTCCTGAGATTTCCGACGATTCGATTTGGAGTGCGGAGTCGGTCGGAGGAAGATTGGGAAGGATGGGAGTGACAGTGAACGGGGAAGGTTTAGTTAGGGTTTTGAGAATTTTGATGCGCAGATGATTTTTCCTTCGTGTGAGCTTCGAAGGAGATGAAGGGGAAATGGAAGCTGAAACTAAAAGCAGCGGTTTGGTTCTGTAGATGGCGAATTGGTTGCGAGGAATGGAGAAGGAAACGGCGGAGCCGTACGTACCCGCCATATTCAGCGGAGAGGGAAGCTCGTGAAGTGAAAGTGAGGTTTGAATTTCTGGTAAACAATGGCGTAAGAACAAGATGGGCCTGGGCCCATTTCAAAAAGTCAGAAGTGGCCCAAGCCCAACCTAAAAGGATAGACCCAGACCAAAATCACAAGCCCAAATAAGTGTGGGTTGTCTCCATTTACACGGTAAAAATGAAAAATAGCTAAACGTTCGTTAGACTTTAAATAATAATAATAAAAAAAAATTTAGATTTTAGATTTTTTTTTTTTTACTTAGGTTTAAAAAATACTCCTAAAAGTTTTGACCTGAATCTAAAACAATGTGACATTTAATATTGAAGCTTCTCTCAATTCTCTAGTCAATTTTGTTATTTCTCTTTTGTGTGCTTATCTATTATCTACCCACTTGACCTAGTACAATAATTTCTTCTATAATTTCTTTTTTTTAGACTTAATCTAGAAAAACTACTACATTAATTGTCACGTCGTTCCAAATTATGCACCGTGAAACTTGAGTTCTATCCCGCGGCAAAAATTGGTGACAAAATTGAAGAAGGATTAGAGATTTTATCCGATAATTAGAGATTTTATTTATTTTATTTGAAGCCCTAAACCGATTCAAATTGAATCGACCCAAACCGACCTATAATTCTATATAAATAACTCTTTAATTTGTACAAGTGAATCCTAGTAAGCAGCCACATCAGATTTCTATTAAATCTTAACCTAATTTTTTAAGGACGGGGCTAAATTGTAACCAATTCTAAAGTACATGGATTAAATTATTAGTTTTGAAAGTTAAGGGACTAAATCGTTATTTTAATTAAAGTCTAGAGACCAACTATGTTTTTTAACCATAAATAAATTTGATGGCAATACTTTACGGCTGACTATTAAGCTATATTCATATTTTCATGTTAAATGTAGGTTTTTAAATTAAAGAGTTCCATAAGCTCAACATATCCTTTTGTGTATTGTTGAACACTAACATTAAAATGATTTTGCATCTTTAGATTTCAGATTTAGATATCTTGAACAAGTATGCTTGCTCCATCATTTAATTCTATCACGTTGCTTTGAGTATTACTTTGAAAAATGGATTGATTAAGTAGACTCGAGGGAAAGTATTATAACTTTAATTTTTTTTATATATAATTTTGTTAATCTAAGATGAATTAAGAAAGGGAAAACTTTGTTGGTTAGAATTAACATTAGGACTAAAGAGAAGTAACAATTTCATCAAATAAGAGATTCTCTAGCCATATTCTCTAAGTCATATGATATTCGATCCTATTTGTTTCTCTACAAACTTGTTTAAAATAAAAGAAGAGACATATTTTTGATGTCTTGAATCGTGTTTGCTTCATATTGTCATTCTATTTCCTCTCGAGTCCTACCGGAGCGGTGCCCATGTGGGAAGATTGTTTGGATTTACCTCAAACATCTTTTGCAAGCGCATTTAAGTGCCTTTCATTATAAATCATTTCACCGACTATCCATGTGGGACAAAAAAAAATAATCTGATAAACCATTTTTTACATTTCCAACACCTGCCGATAACAGAGAAGATATAAAATATCTCGTTGTACCTACCTTTCACCTAGAAATTCTAGACTTCCTATTTCGATTAATTAATATTAACGGCTATATTATAAACTAGAAAAGTTAAGATCTCCACCCATCTAATCTAACGGTTGAATTTAAACAAATTTACAACAGCGGAAGAATGCGTTATTGGACAGAGATCCAAAACTTTTGACAAATCAAGTGGGTCCAGGAAGTGATACCCCAGCCCAAATTTGTGGGCCTACGGAAGGTACGTTCCAACCATCTGCTAATGCCTTTTCTATCCAAATTTTCCCAACTATCAAATATAGTTTGATTATTTTTTAAAAGGAAAAGTAGCATAAGACAAGAAATCCAGATTCATGGTATTATAATTTTCTAATCAAATAATATTTTTTCCATAAAAATTTGTCCAAAACAGAAGGGTCCATAGTCTATTGCAATGGTTCTATTTTCCAGATCCCAATACAACTCAATTATTTAATTCATTTCCAAAATCAGATTATTTTCGCCTTTCCTGTCGTAAATCAAGAGATCGACATGAAAAAAAAATTAATCAGAATAAATTATTAATTTATCAGCTAAAATAAAAAAAAATATTTTACTTAAAAATTATTTTAAAAGTATTAGTCAATATAGTTTGTTTTGCCTACACCACTACTGCCAAATCCACTTCACCAGTAAATTCAAATAATTGTTACAATATTAAAAAAGAAAAAAAGTGGAAAATAATATTAAATAGGGCCAGAGATTAAAATAATTCAACTGTAATTTAAATCTGCTTGACCTACATACAGAAGACGCCCAAAAACAAGCAAGGTCGGAGCGAAACCACTGCGAAGTTTCCTTCCCATTTTCCTTCGTCCTTCTGACAAATTTATTATTTCCTTTTTTTTTCCCTTCTCAAAATTCATAAATTTCCTCTTTATTTTCTCTCGCTCCGGCCCCAATTACGCCGGAGGAACTCTGCTCTTCAATGGCCGACGACGATGATGACGGATTCTTTTCTCCTCCGTCGTACAAACGCTACGCTCTCAGCGGCAAAATTATGCTCGGCGCAATTATTGTACTGTTGTTTGTCGTTATCCTCATGATTTGTCTCCACCTCTACGTCCGATTATACCTCCTCTCCTCCAACCGCCGGCAAGCCCCCCGCCGCCGCCGCCACCGCCGCGCGCACTTTGTATTTACCGCTGAGCCCCGACACGCCGCCGCCGCCGCCGCTCCGTCGCGTGGTTTGCCGCAGTCGATTCTCAAATCCCTACCCGTTTTCGTTCATTCAGCGAAGCCCGACCCGGATCCGATTTGTTGCGCGGTTTGCTTGTCGGAGTTTGAAGAGAACGAAATCGGGCGTATTATCCCCAAATGTAAACACAGTTTTCACGTGGGCTGTATAGATATGTGGTTTTATTCGCACGTGACCTGCCCGCTTTGTAGATCCGAAGTGCAACCGGAAACCGGGTCGGATAATCCGCCCGACGTATCCGTATCTATTCATGACCCGGATATACCCGAACCGGGTCCGAGTTCTGGATCTACCAGAAGCGGAGAAGAACCGGGTTGTCCTTCTCCGTCTGAGTTGCCGTCATTGGTGGAGCTGGTGGTAGCGTCGTCCGAGGAGTCGATATCTGAGGAAGGACTACGGCAAATTGACGACATGTCGGTTCACGGCACCTCTAGGACAACGGCGAATTTCGTGAAGTCGTTGTCGTTCAAGAGAATCCTCTGTAGGGATAAACGGGACGGAGTTTCTCCGTCGGAAAACGCCACGGAGGAACGGGATCTTGAGAAGGAGGAGATTGAGGCGGCGCGTTCAGTGAGTTGACTCGGTGGGTGGAAAGATGGATAGCGGTTCTGTGACGGAACTCGTTTTGACTTTGTAAATATCTTTTAAGGATGTAAACTAAAATACAAATATGGATTTTTGTAGATTTCTTATTGTTTTCGCATTTTTAAAAATTCATCCATGTTACTTTTTTTCTTTTTAAGTTATTACAACTTTGTGTTTTTGGTTCTTAACCATTTATTATATTAAACCAAAGAAAATTTTAACTATTTTTTATATTAACAAAATTAAAATTTAGATACATGTAAACCACACATTTTTTTAACTTCAAAAACATAAATTTAGGATGCACCATGTTTTATTCGTAATTTTTATACTTTCGCCTATGAGTTTTAAAATTAGCATAATGTTGCATAGGTAACTATATCAACAATAATGTACTTAAAAAAAAACAAAAAAACTATATGAACAATAATTGAAAACAAAATATACACCACACAATTTACAAGATAAATGATAACTAAAAAAGGGAAAAAAAATCTAACATAGGAACGGTTTGGGAAAGGAAATTGTTTTCGAGGTGAGGGACTTAGCCATTTTCTTGACCAATATAATTATTAGGCGGTCCGATATGTACGACCCGTACCAATATTCATGGGGTTCCATCTCAAAACCAATTGGCAATGAGAGGAGTAGCCCATGTCTATTATAAACCATTGTTAAGTCTCTTCTCTTTTCAATGTGGGATCTTTAACAACCCGACAGGTTCAACCTATAATATGAAAAGGGTAACCGCCGGTCGTGAGATCTGGACCCCGCACCTATAAATAGAGAGCTTCATTCTTATCCCAAATATCAAATTTCTCCTCGAACTTACTATTAAGTCTGAACTGTTTATTGACTTGAATGTCAAAGATTTTGCCCTCTTGTGCAGGTCTATCCATTGTGCAATGAGTCAGCGAGTCTCGGTTTGACCTTGACTAAGGTTTGACCTCATTCATTTTCTTACATAAACATTTGGTCCGTCTGTGGGGAATGACACTTCAAGTCATTCCCATCATCAAGTATCGGAGATGGTTCAACCAACGAACTCCGCTGAAATACCTAGCCATCCCAGTCGCCGAGTCCTGAATGACGACAATGGCCCAAAGCATGAAGTGAATGCTAAGGCTGTTGGGGATTAGGTTCAGGGGAATCGTGGGATCGATCAACCCCGCAGGTCAACTCGCAACGTGAATCCGTCCCTTCCTCCGACTCATCCACGACCGAGCAAGACCCACCGCAATCGAGGTGAGACATCTAAGAAAGTGGCGCGTAAGTCTTCTCAAGCAGCAAATCTGGAGGACTTTGCCACCCTCCAACATGAGCTCGATGACATGCGTACTTAGGTGCGGACTATGGAAGAGACTTATAATGAGTTAATGCGAGCCAATCGCACGTGAACTCATTCACGGGTCCAAAGGGATGGGGAGAACCAGCACTACGAAGGCGAGACCAGGGATCCTCCTCTACACCATGAGAATGACGATCTGCACCCATTGATAATGATGGGGCTTATTACAGTTGCCTAGAGGGCGACCTGAGGAAAGTTCTTCTCAACAACAAGAAGAAGAACTCCGCCTTACGAGGTGTGGACGTCTCTCCTTCTTGCTCGTAGAAAAACTCGAACTCGAAGGCCCAATCTTGTTATACTCTGATTGTAGTTAAAGAAGTTATCACAAGGGAAGAGTTCGATCTGATGAAAAGCAAGTTCGATGCTCAGGTCGAAGCTCTTAAGCAGAGGTGCGAAAAGAAAGAAAGTGTGTTCGATGATGGCGAGATGGGAGAATCTCCATTCACCTCGGACATCGTAGAAGCACCAATACCTGCCAAATTCAAGACGCTCGCTATAAAACCTTACGATGGGTTTAAGAACCCAAAAGATTATGTGGAGGTCTTCGAAGGCCTCATGGATTTCTAGGCAGCATTCGATGCCATCAAGTACCAAGCATTCCAGATAGCTCTAATGGGAGTGCTCGGCTCTGGTACAGGAGGCTGTCGGCAAGGTCAATCTTGACCTATAGTCAGCTAAGGAAGGAGTGTTGGGAAATTATTGGTCCTGTATAATTTCCCTACCACAGAAAATATCCAACACAACCAAAAATATGCAAATAGGAAGAAAAGCAGTAAAGAACAACAAAACGACGTAGCAAAATTAAACTGGTTCACCACTAAGGGCTACGTCTAAATTCACTAATAATTTTTAAAAGAATTAGATACAAAACTCTCCTCGGAAATAATATCCCCTAGAGGTCCCAACAAAAGCCCCTGGCTTCTAAGTATTTTAACACAATAATACTTAGAAACATGAATGAAAAAACTCGCAGAATAATCGAGAACAAATTACCCCGAAAATATCGATCTCTATCTACCCTTTCTGTGTTGCCAACACCCGAGCCGCCGCCTCTGAAACTGCTGCAAAAACACCAAAAAACCGCGCTGCCTTTTGTTAGCTTTATGGCTCCAAATATTTTGATGATCACAAACAAAGTATAAACTAACAATTTGAGTGTTTCAAAGTGTCCATACTGTAGAGCTCGAAAAGACAAAACAAATGTCTGTCAAATCATTCAAATCGGAGTTTAAACGAAGAAGTTATGGTCAAAACAAGTTAGGAGAAAAATTCTACGTAGTGGGTGACGTGGACAAATCCTACATGGTGGGTGACATGGACAAGTGGACCGCTTAGAAGTTGACATGTGGTATCAAGAGGACATACTTATGCTGACGTGACATCCAACAATCGAACAAATGAGAAGATGACATGTGGCGCTTTCAATCTCCACAAATCAATTTCCACCAATTTCTCTCAATCTCCTTCATCACTCTCAATCTCCTCAATCACTCACAATCTCAATGATTTCTCAATCTCCACCAATTTCTTTTAATCACCATAATTATGTTTTCATTTCATTTCCTTATCTCACATCTTAATCTATACCATTCATCCTTTGTTGCCCTAAATCCAATGGCCAAAATTTATCATAGAAACTCTATTTAAAGCCACCAAATTTCATCATTCTACACACCAACTATCAAATCAAAATCATTTGTTTTCAAATTCTCCTCTCAACTTTTGCAAAATCTTCATTCTCTCCTACACATAACTTGCTCAATTTTTTTTGTGAGAGATTCATTAGAGTGTGGATTTTTAGCCATTACTTTGGTGCAAAATTTGTGTAATCTACTTTGTTTTTGAATTCTATATTTTCAAATTGGGTTTTGTATTAAGGTGTGGGTGCACCTTGGGTTGTGAGAAAAGTAAATTAGTTGGATCCTGAACCAGTAAAAATGATTTTGGGTTTTTCTTTAGCCTAGAACAAAAAGAGGGTCGATCGGTTTGGTTCTCACCCATTAAGAGAGCCACTGCAGTAAAATAACCAAGAAAGAGTCTTGGGGAGTGGAGTAGGAATTTCCGAACCACTATAAAATTTCTCGGTGTCACCACTCTCTTCTCTTATCTCTTTTAAATTCAGTATTTACCTACTTTGAATCTTGGTAGATTGCATATAGGTTTACTTAAATATTTTGCTCAATGTTTCCTCTTCTTGTTAATCTTCTTTTATTGGTTGCATAATTGTTCATTACTTTAAATTTATTTTTAATTTTCAAAAAGTGGTAAGCAACCCTATTCACCCCCCTCTAGTGTTGCCATTCGATCCTACAATTGGTATCAGAGCAGGTAGCTCATTTTTTTTTAAAAGATTTCTGAAAATTCCATCTTTTTCTAATACTATTTATTATTCTTTTCCGTAAATTTCTTTATTATTGAAGAAGAGTTTAAATTGAGTTTTTGAGCCGATTTTACTAGAAATTAATTTTCCTCAAAAATTGACTTTTAAAAACTATTTTTCTTTCTTCACTCTTGGAAATTTATTTTGTCTAGGAATAAATCTTTGAAATTATTTTGAAATTTAATATCTTTGAAAGTTAACCTTTCTTAATTCTAAATTTATTTTCTTTGAATCTTTTCTTAAAACTTAATTGTTTGAGCTTATGGCAAACATTGGGGTTAATGGATTTAGTGAGGGTCATTCTACCACTAGACCACCTCTTTTTGATGGAAATAATTATACTTGGTGGAAAACTAGGATGATAATTTATTTGATTTCAATTGATTATAACTTGTGGGAAATTGTTTCTAAAGGTCCTTTTATTCCTATTAAGAAAGTTGAGAATGTAGATGTAGCTAAAAATGAAAATGAGTTTAATGATGATGATAAAAGAAAAATATCAATTAATGCTAAAGCCATGAATTGTTTGTTTTGTGCTTTATGTGCTGATGAATTGAATCGAGTATCTGCATGTAACTCTGCTAAAGAAATATGAGATATGCTTGAAGTAACTCATGAAGGAACAAATCAAGTAAAAGAGTCAAAAATTAGCATGCTTGTTCATAATTATGAATTGTTTAAAATGGATGCTAACGAGTCTATTACTGAGATGTTTACTAGATTTACCAATATTGTTAATGCTTTGAAAGGTTTAGGAAAGGAATATACTACAGCTGAGAATGTGAGGAAGATTCTAATATCTCTACCAAAAAGTTGGGAACCCAAAGTGACAGCAATTCAAGAAGCGAAGGATCTCTCAAAACTTCCATTGGAGGAGCTCATTGGATCTCTCATGACGCATGATATAATCATGAAAGGTAATATGGAAGAGGACGTCAAAAAGAAGAAAACCTTGGCATTAAAGTCTACATCCTTCCAAGGGGCTTCTGAAAGTGAGGAAGAACTAAACGAGGAAGAACTTGCCTACCTATCCAAGAGGTTCAAGAAGCATTTCAAGAAGAGGCACTTTCCAAAGAAAACCAACAGTCAAGATGCTAAAGGAGAAAAGAGCACTAGAGACGTCATCATCTGCTACGAGTGCAAAAAGGCTGGACATGTAAGATCTGAATGCCCTCTACTACGTAAATCATCTTCAAGGAGAAACAAGAAGACTATGAAAGCTACTTGGGATGAAAGTGATGAAGGAAGTGATTCTGAAAATGGAGAGGAAGTAGCTAATCTTTGTTTCATGGCTTTTGGAGATGAAGATGACGACGACGAGGTATGTTTTGAAAATCCTTCTTTTGATGAGCTTATGGATGCTTACAACGAGATTAAAGAAGAATTTGAAAAATTAGGTAGCAAATATTTAGCTCTTAAAAAGAAGAATACTAAGCTAGCTCATGAGAACCATGATTTATTAGTTGAGCATGATAGGATAAATAAAGAAAATGAGATGTTTAGAAAAGATCTTGTTATGTCTAAGTCAAATTTGCATGTTTTAAAAGAGGAGTATAAATTATTAGAAGTAAAAAATAAAGATATATCTTCTACTCTTTTGAAGTTTACAAACGGTAAAAAGAACTTAGACATCATGATGGGAAAACAACAAGCTATCTTTGATAAAAGTGACTTAGGCTATAAACCTCATAAAAAATAGAAGAAATTTGTAAACTACTTTGTTAAAGAAACTTCAATGTCTACTACTGTTTGCAATGCATGCGGAAAACTTGGTCATAAACTTTATGCTTGTAACTTGAAGAAAAATGGTGCATTAAATGAAAAGAGATGGATTCCTAAATTTTTGCTTACTAACCCTCAAGGACCCAAACAAGCTTGGGTACCTAAAGTTACATCTTGAGTATCATCTTTCTTCTAGGTATGTTTGAGATCAATAAAGAACAAGTGGTACTTGGATAGTGGATGTTCAAAGCACATGACCGGAGACCACACAAAATTCACGCACCTAGAAATGAAAGATGGAGGATACGTTACCTTTGGCGATAATAAAAGAGGTAAAATCATTGGCAAAGGTAACATAGGTAATGGTTCAAAATTTATGATTGAGAATGTGTTGCTTGTTGATGGCTTAAAGCATGATCTTTTTAAGTATTAGTCAATTATGTGATAAAGGTTATAAAGTAGTATTTAATGATAAAAATTGCATAATTGAAAATGCTTGTGATGGACAAAAGTTGTTTGTAGGAAATAGAGATAAAAATGTTTATACTATTGAATTGAATGACTGCTCCGTTGTTAATAAATGTTTGTCTGCTATGCATGATGATTCTTGGTTGTGGCATAGAATATTAGGTCATGTTAGCATGTATCTGATTTCAAATATTTTCAAGAAATCTCTTGTTCGAGGTCTTCCAAAATTAAATTTTGAAAAAGACAAAGTTTGTGATGCATGTCAAATGGGTAAACAAACTAAGTCATCCTATAAAGCAAAGAAAATGGTTTCTACTTCTAGGCCTTTGCAATTATTACATATGGATCTATTCGGACCTACTAGAGTTGCGAGTCTAAATGGAAAACATTATGCTTTTGTTATAGTTGATGATTTTTTTTGAAACAATTGAATCGTATTATGATTATTGATTTGTCTAGAAAGTATTGTGAAATTACATTGAAAATACTCGAGACAAATAATGTATATCATGGATGGGGGAGGGTGAGGGTACCACAGAAAATACACAAGCATATTATGCCAGCTATAACCAAGGTTCAAAATGTCGAGGTCCTGATTTTACGGACATATTGATGTCGATGGATATTTAGGAAAAAATTATGGAAATTAATAAAAATTATTTTAATTAGTAAATAAAATTTTAATTGTAGCTTAATTAAGTTATAATTGATCACTTTTTATCCATCAAATGTAAAAATATGAGTAACTTACTTATGAAAATGTCGATGCCGATAGAAATGTTGGAACAAGATAACAAAGATTGATGAAAATAATTTGAATTATTAAATTGAAGTTCAACGTTATTTGATTTTATGTTTTATTAATAATTTATAACCAATCTAATATTAGTTACATAATTGAACATATCGATACGATGATTAAATTGAGTTATTAGAATTTGAAAGATAGGTTTGAAAATTTGTAATTAGATTTGAAAATAAAAATACGTGTAAAATTAATAATATAATAAAAATAAATAGATTAATAATAAAAATTTAAATAAATAAATGAATTTAAATAATAATAATAATATTATTATTATTTATATGAAATAAAGGAGAAGAAAGAAATAAGAAAAGAAAAGGAAAAAAAAAAAAAAAAGGAACCCTGTGCCCCATCCATCCCAATTCCCACATCGCTTGGGTACACGGAGGGGGAAGGGAGAACTCCCTATAAAATCCCCCATCCTATAAAGCTTTTTTTTCCTTATTTGTTCAAATATATCTATATATATCATTGAAATATCGAATTTTGATATTTTGACAATATTCAAAATATCGTGGACTATAGTTCCACTCAATAATATAATCTTAAAATTTTAACTATCTTAATTAATTTTGAATATAATATAAACTTGACATATATTATATTATTAGAGATAACAGAAGCAATTTTCACCCCTATTTACCTATTTAAATTAGTGAGTTTTTAGAAATTTTATTTATTTGAGTCCATTAACGAAAATTGAACACAATTCCAATAATTATCTAAGTCTGCAGTTAAACTCTCGATGAAATTGACAGGTTAGAGTTTATATTTTATTGTGGGCAATTTTAACGGCATTATCGTTTACTATATTTTAAAACACATTTTTGCATTATATAGAGCATTATTTATTCACAAATGAGTGGCAAAAGATTAAGAGATGCAAGAAAAAAAAGGGAAAAATGTTAATAATAATTAATTTAAAATTTATTGGTTACATCATGTAAGATGAGTAGGGGATTCCTTTAGGCTTGATCCAAGCGTCACCATCGATGAAGGGTCTCGGGGTGAAATCAACGGCATGTTTCGGTGTGATCTCTTTAATCCCGCGCCACTTCACTCTCTTGCTTTTGTCTGCCCCCGGTCCTGTGTTCTGCAACTCAGCGTAGAACAATGTGTTCAGCCCAAAGTTGCCCATCCACGGTAGCCATCCCTCGGGTTGGATTAGGTCGTCGATTTGAGACTGCATGATGATGGTTCGAGAATATGCCTTCCATGGCCTCCCCAAGTACGCCTTGTTCACGGCTCGGTGCGGGTAGTACGTTGGGTCAGATGTAAAATGACAACCCTGAAACACGAGTGCAGTCGGCTCACGCTTCCCGAGCCGCCCATGAGCCGTCACGATGCACTGCTGGTTGTCCAGTGGCTTTCGGACCACTAGCTTGCAGTTTTGGAAGATGGCGGCTGAGTTTCCAAACACGAAGTCGATGGTGCCAGTGATGACGCAGTCGCGATAGAAATGACGGTGAGTCTGTGCGTACAACGTGTCTTGGTATCCATCCATTCGACAGTTGTAGAAGATCGATCTGTCGGATTGGACTCGCAGCGCCACGGCCTGGTGCTTCGCAGGCCCAGCGCTATTCTCGAAACCCATATCTCTTGCAAAGAAATTGGTACCAATAGTCGCTGCATTTCACAAATTAAATTAATTAATTTTTTTAACGATGATCAGCATATAAATATATCCAGAAAGAAAGGACTTACCGAAGGTGGCGGTCTTGAAAGTTTGAACACCGTCGATGTAGTTGAGGCTACCAGTGACGACGGTTTTGGTGGGGCCATCTCCGTACATGGTGACGTGGGTCATAGCATTCGTAATGACAACAGTTTCCTTATAAATACCGGCCTTGACGTAGATCACAAACGTGACGTTACTCTTTTGGGGAATTTCAACCAAAGCCTCATTAATGGTCTTGTATTTCCCACTTCCGTCCTGCGCTACCACTACGTTGGGCTTAACCGTCACCGGCCCAGCCTGCAACAGTCGCCTATTGGTGTCGCTGACCCATTCTGGGGCGTCGTTTTCGGCCATGAGCCGACGGCCCAATGTGGGAATCTGAAGATTGCCCAAACTGTTGGCCAATTCGGTAACCATGGCTAAACTGTTACTGGTAAGTTGCTGAGACGACTTCAAAAACTGCCTCATTTTCTCGCCCGCTTCGCCGGTGGTGTTCTCGAACCCATCCAAACAAGTGTCCTCGTAGGTCAAGGCACCAGTCAGCCAGATTTTTAAATCGTCAATGAACTCTTTGACTTTGCCCACTTCAAATGTGCCGATTCGTTCGAACGACTCTTTGATGTCGTCGATGGCGTATTCGAGGAGCTCGCGGCAGTTTTGTAAGGCTTGGTTGGCTCGTGGATCTTTGGCCAGCTCTTTCAAAGTCGTGGAGTTTTGAATCGCCGCGTTTATGTGATTCGTGGCTATTTTGAACGCCGACTTGATCAACTCTTTCGGGTCCGTCGCGGTTACGCCCTCCGTCGCAAGGCTTTCTTCGCAAACGTCTTTGTAATCAGTGGGTTGGCAGATGGATTTGATTGATTTTGTCGACGTTGTAATTTGGTGGCCATCGTCGGACTCCGTATCGTGACCGTCATCGTGATCGACGTCGTGAGGGTTACTGACACCGACGGCAACAGCCACCACCATCGCCACCAAGATCAGAGCGGAGACGCTCACGACTGCAATTTTCTTCTTTTTCTGGTCACCAGCATCGCCGGACATAATTGGATGCTAAATAAACAACTTATTAAATGAAAAAAAGGAAGTAATATATATATATATATATATATATATATATATATATATATATATTTAGTTTTAGTTTTTTTTTTTCTTTTCTGAAACAGCAGAGCTGCTGGGGCTTCTCGGTAGATATAAGATTGGTTTGCCCCTTGGGCTCTGGTTTGAAGAGAGTGTGGGAATGAGGTGAATTTATAGTGGGGAAGGGAGGGGTAAAAATGGAAAATATTTTGAATGACAGTCGTTTCTATTACAAAATGGGAGGTCCAACTTTTTTTTCTCCACCCATAGGCTAAATTTGTGGGATTTAAGGTTTGGTTCCATTTTTGGTCGATTTCTTCCCTCGGCTATCCGAACTAAAATGACCAATGAAATTTCTTTACCCTTTTGATTAGTTAAACCCAATAAAAGAAAACTCATTCAAATATTTTTATAAATTATCAAAATGTTACGAAAAGTTTGCTTCACTCCAATAATTGGAGGCAAATTATCACCTCAATTATCATGATTATTCAGATATAAAGATTCAGGTGAACAAGTTTATGCAACTCAACTTGTCGAGCTGAGCCATATCTTATGTAGCTGGTTTTTTTTTTAAGGTACAAACCAGTCGTGAAGAGCATCTATCAGTGCGAAGATAACAGACATGTTCTTTGACAAGACACCCCAATCATAGGTGGTTAGAAAGTAGTTAGAATGCTATTAGAAGTCCCGTAGGGAGTTTGACTTTATGAATAGAGAACCTCGCCTCTAACTCAAGGTACGAGAAATAATATTCTCTTTGAGTATTGATTGGATTGTGTACTGACTTGTACGTAGGAGTGTTAACTCTGTTTTGCATGTCCTTCATACAACGGTGTACTAATCCGAACTGAACTTAATTATTTTGTGATCAAACACTTTTTTTTCTCTTTATAGAAATATTTACAAATATATATATCGAAATATTTTTATGTGAAAATGAGATCTTTTCAATTATATAACATTTAATTATTTTATTTTCAAATCGTTTATTTTCATGATTTATCTCTTCCTTAATTACTATAGCAACGATAGAATCTATATTTTGAGATATATGTCAATTGCCATTAAAATTAGGTTCGTTTTTGGCCTATTAAATATTTTTATTAAGTGCTAAATCTTGTCATTTAATAATTATTGTTTTGTACTTTAGTTGCATATATTTGAAATGTTTCCACATTTCCAAATTTCACAAAATCTCCATTTTCACGAACCATTCTTGAAATTCTCTTCAGCAGCATTTTTGTTCAAGCTCCATCTTTCTGGCGTCATTTTACTTCTCTTTTTCAATTATTTTAGCAACATTATGCACGTGTATCTGTGTATGGATCTCGAAAAATATAATATATGACATTGAATCTTGATTCATAATTCTGATTAATTTTAATGTTCATATTAGTTTTAGCGAGAGTTTATGATTTGTTTCACCAAATAAGTTAAATATCATATTTTGGCACTGAATTTTAATTTTCAATTTTTTTGCGTAAAATAATCAAAATAATAACTTTGGCAAGAAATCTTGATTTTCAACTTGTTCCTTTCGCCAAATAGTGACTAAGAGATAATTTGGTCCCGGCGTGCATCTAGTTTGGTGTTCTAAATAATCACTATTGACCACTATTATAAGGAGACGTGCTACTCTATTAATTTATCTAAAGTCCTAACTGTGAACTAATAAACTTACGTATCGATGTTAGTCTTAACAATCAAAACAGTACAACCAAAACCAATAATCAACAATCGATCATTCGTGTTAGAAGAAAGACTATATGGGTGGAGAATTTGAAAAATGGTGGTAAACAACCTTTCTCTTTCATAAATAGTTTCTTGTAGTATAGAGCTTCCGTTTTTGTAGTATAAAGCTTTCCATTGCAGCAATGAAGTATTGTGCCTATCCACGACGACTCCAATGACTAGCTCGAGTTTAATTCAAGTTTTGATTCGTGTTTACCTAGTCTTTGAGCGCAACCAGAGCTCTTCCCAAGATGGTTGGTGTCAAGCACCAAATCTAAAATTATACCCAAAGCTTGTGTAGAATTTTGCCAACAAATCTCCAAGGACGACACAGCTTCCCAAGTCACTCAATAAAAGGAGGAGCCAAAACCATTCAAAAGGTATACAATCTATGTCACCCACTGCACAAACCAACTACACAAGCTCTCAAGGGCGGATCCAGGGAGGGTGACCCTCGATTTTAAATTAAATACTATGTTGTTGTCGATTTTGTCTAAATCATATCAATTATTTTTATACCAAATTTAAATCTGTAAAATTTGTGACATATGTTTCCAATCTTGCAAGTTTCCTTCTAGCTCACAGAATTGATACTAATCAACTCAAGCTTTCGAGGGCAAACAAAAGAATAAATTCATAGGTAAGAAAATTTCGGCATACGTATTATATATTTTACTAAGCCTTGTCGAAGAATGTAAATAAGGTAGGTGGATGAACCTTCTGCCTTTAATTCTTTTTCTATTTGTTTAGTTTGAACATTTTGACATTTTGGTTGATTATATATATCTTCACCGTAAAATTATATGAAATTACCTCCATTTATTAATAAACTTTTTAATGTATTATACATTTTAGCAAGGCCTGTTGAAGAATAAGTTGATAGTGTGTTAGTTCAATGAACGAAGTGGGATGAACCTTCAGTCATTTCCTTTATCCTTTATTTTCTTAGTTCAATGTGAAGATTCATTTTTACACATCTTTTTTATTATTATAATTATTATTATTATTTTGACGACCACGTCATGGTCTGATTCTGATTCAACATTAGTTTAATTTGATATATTTATCAAAATCAATCATAGGGTAAGAAAAGTGGAATGAACCTTCAGCCTTTTCTTTTTATCCTTTTTTTCTTAGTTCAATGCGATTCATTTTTACACATGTTTTATTATTATTATTATTTTGACAACCAAATATAGTCTGATTCAACATTAGTTTAATTTGATATATTTGTCAAAATCAACCAGAAGGTAAGAAATAATAATTATTACCTTTTCTTTGACTTTGACTTGTACGATATTATTTATCCACTTATTTTAAAATATGGTCGTAGCTTCTCAACCCTATTTATAGGGTCAAAATTTATTGTAGCATCTCACCCCTATTTATAGGGTCAAAATTTATTGTACTGGAGTGCGGCTTCGTTCTAACATCATATTAGATGAGTAGGGAATTCCCTTGTCCTTGATCCAAGCATCGCCGTCGATGAAGGGTTTGGGGGTGAAAGCAAGGATTTGTTGTGGTGTGATCTCCTTAATACCGGCCCAACTAACTCTCTTGCTCTTGTCCGCCCCCGGTCCAGTGTTCTGAAACTCAACGTAGAACAATGTGTCGAGCCCAAAGGTGCCCATCCATGGCAACCATCCCTCGGGTTGGATGAGGTCGTCGATTTGAGACTGCATGATGATGGTGCGAGAATATGCCTTCCATGGCCTCCCCAAGTAGGCCTTGTTCACAGCTCTATGTGGGTAGTAGGCTGGGTCGGACGTGAAGTGGCAGCTCTGGAACACGAGTGCGGTTGGCTCACGCTCCTCGAGCCTGCCTTGGGCTGTCACGATGCACTGTTGGTTGTCCATTGGCTTTCGGACCACGAGCTGGCAATTCTGGAACACGGCCGCGGCGTTTCCAAATACGAAGTCAATGGTGCCAGTGATGACGCAGTCGCGGTAGAATTGACGGTGGGTTTGGGTGTACAGCGTATCTTGGTACCCGTCCATTCTGCAGTTGTAGAAGATCGATCTGTCGGATTGGACTCGCAATGCCACGGCCTGGTGCTTAGTAGGTCCTGCAGAGTTCTCGAAACCCATGTCTCTCGCGAAGAAGTTGGCTCCAATGGCAGCTGCATTTCACAAATCCAAATTAGTTTATTCCAATGGTCTTGAGCATATAGATATAAAGGTACGAAAAAAGAACTTACCGAATGAGGCTGTCTTGAAAGTTTGAATACCGTCAACGTAGTTAAGGCTACCGGTGACGACGGTTTTGGTGGGGCCATCTCCATACATGGTGACGTGGGTCATAGCTTTCGTAATGACAACATGTTCCTCATAAATACCGGCCTTGACATGGATCACAAAGGTGACATTACTCTTTTTGGGAATTTCAGCCAAAGCCTCGTTAATGGTCTTGTATTTCCCACTTCCGTCTTGTGCCACCACCACGTTGGGCTTAACTGCGGGTGGCCCAGCCTGCAACAGCCGCCTATTGGTGTCGCTGACCCATTCCGGGATGCCGTCCTCGCCCATGAGGCGTCGGCCCAATGTTGGAAGCTGAAGATCACCCAAAGTTTTGGACAATTCGGTGACCATGGCTAGACCATTACTGGTCAGTTGCTGAGACGACTTCAAAAACTGCTTCATCTTCTCACCCGCCTCACCGGTGGTGTTCTCGAACCCATCCAAACAAGTGTCCTCGTACGTCATTGCACCACTGAGCCACACTTTCAAATCCTCGACGAACGCTTTGACTTCGCCCATTTGAAATGTGCTGATTCTGTCGAACGACTGTTTGATATCGTCGATGGCGAACTCGAGGAGCTCGCGACAGTTTTGTAAGGCTTGGTTGGCTCGTGGATCTTTAGCCAGCTCTTTCAGAGTCGTGGAGTTTTGAATCGCCCCGTTTACGTAATCCGTGGCGATTTTGAACGCCGACTTGACCAATTCTTTTGGGTCCGTACTGGTTACTCCCTCCTTGGTAAGGCTTTCTTCGCAAATTTCTTTGTAATCAGTGGGTTGGCAAATTGCTTTGATTGCTTTTGTGGACGTTGTAATTTCGCCACTGGATGCTGTATCAGGAGCGGCGCTTTTAGAGTTGGTGACAGCGACAGCCACCACCATCGCCACAAGGACCAGAGCGGAGACGCTCACAATTGCGATTTTTTTCTTTCCACCATCATCGCTAGACATCTTGGACGACGAATAAACAACTTATTGAAAGGGAAAAAAAGGAAAAAAAAGAAGATTTTCTTTTTCTTTTCTGAAACAGCAGAGCTCCCGGGGCTTTTTGGTATATAGAAGATTGGTTTGCCCCTTGGGCTCTGGTTTGAAGAGAGTGTGGAATTGAGATGAATTTATAGTGACGAAGAGAGGGGTAGAAATGGAAAATATTTTGAAGGGCAGTTATTTCTGTTGCCAAATGGGAAGTCCAACTTTTTTTTCTCAATCGAAGGTTGTGCCATTTTTGGGCAATTTCTTTGCTCGGCTTTAGGAACTAAATTGACCAATTTTCTTTGCCCTTTTGATTAGTTAAACTTAACTAAAATAAAACTAACCCAACTAAAATAAAAATTATTTAAATTTTTTTATAAACTATCAAAATGTTACGAAAAACTCATTTCAATTAAATTTAAGGAAGGAAAAAAAACTTGGCTTATTAACATGTTGTTCAAATTTTCATCACAATAATTACTTTTTTTCTTTATAGAAAGATTTACAAATATAAATTAAAATAGTTTTATGTGGGTAACAGTCATAGACGACTACTACGTCCCATGCACACAATTTTATTAAAATTTGAACGTATTAGAAATTATCTTCAAATTAAAATTAAAGAAAAAAATAGGTTACGTGTCTTTCATTGGTCATTTACATTGGATTTAACAAAATTGCGCCCCAAATAAAATTAATTCACAAACTTATTCCACGGTGTTTGGCTCTAAATTCACATAAGTGGAGGTCCAAAATCAAATTTTTCAATAATTTCCGCAATAAGTTGAGCTCGGAAAATATTATTTTTCCAAAAATCTTGTGTCAACCATGAGAAAATCAAATATTTTTAATTATTTTATTTTCAAATTTTTTACTTTCATGATTTATCTTTCTTGTATTTACTATTTTATCCCAATTAATTTTTAAGTTGGACTTTATTTTTGCCCTTCCCAATTTTCAACATTGTTTGGGGAAGGGAATACCCTGGACACGTGGAGGATCCCTATTGGTGCTCCAAGATGGCTCATGAGTCATGCCCAGCTCGGATAGCCGAGCTGGCCGCCACCAACGCCGAAAAATGCTAAGTATGAGGGCCGAGGTGGACCTGACCCAGGTCTGACCTACCGGGGAGCTCGGTATGGGCCGAGATGAGCAACTGTTTGCGGCGTGATTATCGGGCGTAACCGTCGGTCCCGAGATTACCGGGTGTAACCGACGGTCCCGAGATTACCGAATGTAACCGTCGCTAGATTAGCGGGACCACCACCCATAAGTAGAGGACCTCACTCCCCGATCAGGTACGATGATTTCTGGCTTCGAACTAAACTTGGAATCCGACCTATACTAACTTGATCGTCGGAGTGCTCACCTTTTTGTGCAGGTCCGCCCAAGTGTTCAGGTCGATCCGGAGGCCGAGTTCGAGCTACAATCAGGAACACACTGTTGTGCACATCCTTGCATAAACATTTGGCGCCGTCTGTGGGGACGACTGACAATCTAAGTCATCCCAATTCCTTTAAACCAACACGCGAGCGAACATGGTTCAACCAGCGAATTCGACCAATAAGACAGATCGAAGGACTCTAGCTGCCAGCGATGCCCACCAGAGGGAGGTCGGAGCAGCGGCGGTAGAGGGGCAAGGTCACGATGGCCTAGCAACGGAACCCCTCCGCAGGTCGGCACGGATCACCGCGCCTGCCCTACCGCCTGCGCACCTGAGGACGTCCAAGGCCACCCGTGGCCGAGGTGGGACCTCTAAGAAGGCCGCCCGGGGTCCAGCTCCGGCTCCAACAAGCGAGAACTTTGATGCGCTCCAGAGAGAGATGGAGGCAATGCGCACACAAATGCGCTCCATGGAGGCAATGTATAACGAAATGGTGCTAGCTGCAGGCGCAGGGTCCCGATCTGAAAATCGAGTGACGCGCATGGACGTACGCGAGCAAAGGGGTTCCCACCTCGGCCCAGCCGAGGAAGAACGTCCCGAAGACAACGAGAGTGAGGGGTACACTCGCCAGAGGGGAGACCTCCGCGAGCATCTCAACAGAAAGAGAGGCTCGTCTCTCCGAAAAGGGCAGTCACCATCCCGCTCCCACAGGAGCTCCAACCAGCAGGCTGAATCCTCTCACAATCCCGCAGGGATAATCACAAGGGAGGAGTTCGACCAGCTGAGGGGGAGCTCGATGCTCAGGTGGAGGCCTTAAAGGCCAAATGTGAGCAGAAAGACGATTCACTGAACAACGGCGACTTGGTAGAATCGCCTTTCACCTCGGACGTTTTGGAAGCACCAATCCCTCCGAAGTTCAAAGCTCCTACCGTGAAGCCTTATGACGGGACGAAGGACCCCAAGGACTATGTTGAGGTCTTTGAAGGCCTCATGGACTTCCAAGCGGCATCAGACGCAATCAAATGCCGCGCCTTTCAGATCGCGCTTACTGGCAGCGCGCGATTGTGGTACCGGAGACTGCCAGCCAAGTCGATCTCGACCTACTCTCAGCTGAGAAGGGAGTTCCTCGCCCAGTTCTCTTCTCGGCACTATGACAAAAAGACAGCGACCCATCTCGCCACCATCAGGCAGAAGGAGGGTGAGACGCTGCGGGAGTATGTCACCAGATTCCAGGAGGAGCAGTTGAAGGTTGCACACTGCTCCGATGACTCGGCCATGTGCTATTTCCTCACCGGTCTAGCCGACGAAGCCCTCACGGTGAAACTTGGAGAGGAGGCCCCGACCACCTTCGCCGAGGTGCTCCAGAAGGCGAAGAAAGTCATCGATGAACAGGAGCTCCTCCGAACCAAAATCGGCCGACCTGAACGAAAGATCGGCCGGGGCAGAAGTGGAAAAGATGAAAGGGCAGATCCCAAGTCCAAGGACAAGGGATCCTTTTCCAGCGGCCGAGCTGAGTATCGAAGGGCGGAGAACGGACCTACCAGGAGCCGACCTTACGAGCGCTTCACCCCAACCACGATTCCAATTTCCGAGATCCTAACGAACATCGAGGATTCTGGAATGGAAAAATTACTCAAGCGTCCGGAGAAACTTCGGGGAGCCCCGGAGACGCGCAGCAAGGACAAGTATTGCCGCTTCCATCAGGAGCACGGCCACAACACGTCGGACTGCTGGGAATTGAAGCGCCAAATTAAGGATCTAATTCAAGACGGCTACTTCAAGAAGTTTGTGGGAAAGCCCAGGACCAGCTCAGCAGAGAAAAAGGAAGAGCAAAAGCGTTCAAGGACGCCACCCCGGCGCACCGACCGACCTGCGGTCATCAATACCATTTTTGGAGGGCCAAGCGGGGGTCAATCCGGACATAAAAGAAAGGAGTTAGCCCGTGCAGCCAGGCGCGAGGTGTGCATCATCAGGGAGCAGAGGCCGACCTGCCCAATCACCTTCGACGGTGCAGACTTGGAGGAGGTCCACCTGCCCCACAATGATGCCCTTGTGATTGCTCCCTTGATTGATCATGTGGTGGTCAGGAGAGTGCTGGTAGACGGGGGTGCAGCCGCTAACATCCTGTCCTTACCGACCTACCTCGCCTTGGGCTGGACGAGGTCGCAATTGAAGAGAAGCCCGACGCCGCTGGTTGGGTTCTCTGGAGAATCGGTCATCCCAGAGGGTTGCATCGACTTGCCGGTCACGCTGGGGCAAGACCAAACTCGGGTCACTCAAATGGCCGAGTTCGTGGTAGTTGACGATAGATCGGCCTATAACGCCATCTTTGGGAGACCCATCATCCACTCATTTCGGGCCATTCCCTCAACACTTCATCAAATTTTGAAGTATTCCACCCCCAATGGCGTGGGCACGGTCCGAGGAGAACAGACCGCTTCGAGGGAGTGCTATGCCGCCGCACTCGAAGGCTCATCGGTCTGCGCCCTCGAAACTCTCAGGGATGGGATGCCCGAGTTCGAGGCCGACCAGCCGAGGAAGGAGTTTGCCGCACCCACTGAGAAGCTCGAGCTTGTTCCTCTGCTTAGTCCCGAGAAGCAGGTAAGCATAGGAACCAAGCTGGGGGCCACCGACAGAGAGGAGCTAATCCACTTCCTCAGATCCAACTCGGACGTCTTTGCGTGGTCCCATGAGGACATGCCTGGCATTTGACCCGCGAATTATGACACATCGCCTCAGCATAGATCCATCATTCCGACCTGTGAAACAAAAAAGAAGACCTATAAACAAGGAGAGGAGTGATGTAATTGTTGAGGAAGTTAACAAACTTTTGAAAGCTGAATACATAAGAGAAATTTCGTATCCCGAGTGGCTCTCCAATGTTGTATTAGTTAAAAAATCTAACGGCAAGTGGAGAATGTGCGTAGATTTTACGAACTTAAATAAGGCATGTCCGAAAGATTGCTTCCCACTGCCGAGGATTGATCAGCTCGTGGACGCCACAGCCGGGCACGAACTGCTCACCTTCATGGACGCCTACTCTGGGTACAACCAAATCAAGATGCATGTCCCAGATGAAGGTCATACCGCTTTCATAACAGACCAAGGTCTGTACTGCTACAAGGTCATGCCCTTCGGGTTAAAGAACGCAGGAGCGACCTACCAGAGAATGGTGAACAAAATGTTCGCCAAGCAGATCGGTCGGAATATGGAAGTGTATGTGGACGACATGCTTGTCAAGAGCAAGCAGTCTAAGTCGCATCTCTCCGACCTGGCCGAAGCCTTCGAGGTTCTGAGGGCATATCAAATGAAGCTCAACCCTGCTAAGTGTGCCTTTGGAGTCTCCTCGGGAAAATTCCTTGGCTTCATGGTAAACAACCGGGGAATCGAGGCCAACCCCGAAAAGATTAAAGCCGTGATCGAGATGGAGGCACCTAAAACGCTGAAGCAGCTTCAGTGCCTCAATGGCAGGATTGCGGCCCTGAACCGGTTTGTTTCAAGGTCGACAGATAAGTGCCTCTCTTTCTTCAAGGTCTTACGAAAGAAAGGGCCGTTTGAATGGACAGCGGAGTGCGAGCAAGCGTTTCAGCAATTGAAGAGCTACCTCTGTTCGGCACCCTTGCTTGTCAAGCTCATGCCGGGGGACAAGCTCCAATTGTACCTAGCAGTGTCTGACAGTGCCGTCAGCTCGGCCCTAATCAGGCAAGAGGAAGCGCGGCAAAACCCGGTCTACTACACAAGCAAGGCTATGACCGAAGCCGAGACTAGATACCCTCAGATGGAGAAGTTGGCTCTCGCTTTGGTCACCTCGGCCCGACGACATAGACCATACTTCCAAGCCCATACGGTGGTGGTGCTAACTAACTTGCCCCTTAAAAGTATCTTCCACAAGCCGGAAGCTTCCGGACGCCTAATGAAGTGGGCAATAGAGCTAAGTGAGTACGACATCCAGTTCGAACCCAGAACTGCGTTGAAAGGACAAGCAGCGGCAGATTTCATAGCCGAGCTCACACCACCTTCCGATCTGAGCAAGTCCGACCTACCTTGGACAGTCTATGTCGACGGATCCTCCAATGAGAAGGGGTGCGGAGCCGGGGTCCTCTTGCTCGGACCAGGGGGTGAGCGATTTGAGTATGCCTTGCGGTTCAGCTTCCGGACTTCTAACAACGAGGCTGAGTATGAAGCATTTATTGTCGGCCTGCGAATCGCTCGAGCATTGGGGGCCTCTTGTGTTAAGGTCTTCAGTGACTCCCAGCTGGTTGTGAGCCAGATCAAGGACGAATACCAAGCCAAAGACACCCGAATGGAGAAGTATTTGGGCAAGGTCAGATCATACCTCGCCCAGTTTCGAACTTACGAGGTAAGCCGGATTCCGCGAGCAGAAAATTCTAATGCTGACGCCTTGGCCAAGTTAGCATCGGCGTACGAGACCGACCTCGCCAGGTCGGTCCCCGTCGAGATCCTAGATAATCCCTCGATCTTAGAGCCAGATCTGATGGAGATCGGCGCTCCAGAATCCTCATGGATGGACCCGATCACGGACTTCATTAGGGGCAACTCACCACAAGATCCCAAGGAGCGCAGAAAGTTGGCAAGGTGGGCAGCTCGGTTCGTGGTTCGAGATGGTGCATTGTACCGACGTGGCTTTTCCCTGCCTCTATTGAAATGTCTAACCCCTAAAGAGGGCCTGTACGTCCTCAGAGAGATCCACGAAGGAGTGTGCGGCAATCACTCAGGCGCCCGGTCGCTGTCAGCCAAAGTGATCCGGCAAGGATACTATTGGCCGACCCTCAGCCAAGACGCCAAGAAGTTCGTTAGAACTTGCGACAATTGCCAACGCTACGGGGCCATAATCCACCAACCTCCCGAGCTGCTCACCCCCATCTCGGCCCCGTGGCCATTCGCGCAGTGGGGGGTGGATATCATTGGCCCTTTCCCTTTGGGCAAGGGCCAGACCAAGTTCGCTGTGGTTGCTGTGGATTACTTCACCAAGTGGGCCGAGGCCGAGGCGCTCTCCCACATAACGGAATCCAGGGTCACGTCCTTCGTATGGACGAATATCATATGTCGCTTTGGTATACCGCAGGCCATAGTGACAGACAATGGGAAGCAGTTTGACAACGCCAAGTTTAAAGACTTTTGCAGCAAACTCGACATAAGTCATCTCAGCTCGTCCCCCGCACATCCGCAAGCAAATGGGCAGGTGGAGGCGGTCAACAAGATCATCAAGCGAGGCATCAAACTTAGACTGGACTCCAAGAAAGGCAGGTGGGCCGAGGAGCTACCAGAGGTTCTATGGTCGTACCGGACCACCCAACGAGAGTCGACGGGTGAGACCCCGTTCTCCCTGGCCTTCGGCTCCGAAGCTGTAGTCCCGGTTGAGATCGACATGCCATCTGACAGAGTAGAGCATTACGAGCCTACGACGAATGAGAATGGGCTGCTCCTCAACCTCGACTTGTTGGAAGAAAGAAGAGCAATGGCCCAGCTACGCCTGGCGGAATATCAGGGCAGAATGGCCAGACATTACAATGCCCGCGTTCGACCTCGGGCCTTTCAGGTCGGACATCTGGTCTTAAGGAGGGTCCAAACGCATGTGGGTGCCCTTGATCCGGCCTGGGAGGGCCCGTTCGAGGTCAAGGGCATAGTCCGACCTGGGACGTACATATTGGCCGATCTGAGAGGAGACGTCCTCGCGCACCCGTGGAACGGGGAGCACCTGAAGCGTTATTATCCTTGAAATGACAAAAGGATTTTCAATGCATCTGTAAAGACTGTTCCAAAAGAATTATGATCGGAATGAATGTGATGATTTAATTTCATGCTTCCGAGTTCGACAAGAAATTAAATGGGGGCCACGGACTCCCACGCGATCGCATTCCAGCAGTTGGTTTAAATTCAATTCTTCGAAGTCTAAGGGTACGAGGTGCGATGCCAAAACCACTGACGAACTTAAAATTCAAACCTTCAAGGCAAAGGGGGCGATGTGGAAAGTTCAAAATGATCAAGCCTCCGAACTTGGGGGTACGAGGAACGATATGAAGAATAGCTACGGACTTAGGATTTTAGCCTTTTTACCTTTTTAATTTAAGGGTGAAATGTTAAAAATCCAGAGTTGGTGCAATGTATTGAACATTAAGAGATTCAAACTCAAGCTTTCAAATTATTTTAATTAAAGGCGCGACCTCAAAAGTAAGAGGTGCGAGGTGACATTAGCTGCGGTTCAAAGAAAAGCAAAGAAAAGAGGTTGCCGACAACAAAGTAGAAGCAAATGGGAGTCTCTTTATTGAATGAAGAGCAGAGCCAAGGCTTATAGACCTTGCAGCTCTGCCCTGACACTTACAAAACCAAAGAAAAGGGAGGAAGAACAGCGAAAAGCCTCGTGAAGGGTGGTCGCCTAAGAGCCCGCTTGAGAAGCGCCCTCTTGAGTGGAGCCGACCTGGTCCTCTTCGGGATCGGAGTAGTCAGAGTCCAGATCTCTGACATACTGTTCCACCAACGCTTGGGGGCCAAGGGTGCCGCCAGGACCAGACGCCCACTTCTCGGCATACCTCCTTTTCAGACCGCTGAGATCGATCTGAAGGTCGGGCATGTCGGAAGCAATGCCCTTCATGAGGAACTTGAAGCCCGCGTCAGAAAAATCTTTGGCAAATCCATCGAAGTCAGGATGTTGCCTAAATGATTCCTCCAGTAGGACTCCATTGCTGAGGCGCTCCTTCGCCGTCTCCAGCTCGGCAGTCGCATGCTCCAGCTCCTTATCCTTCGCTTCAAGCGCTTGGAGCATGTCGTCCTTCTCTTTCAGGAGCTGGAACTTCTCCCTCTCCAGGCCCCTGGTAATAGCGTGGGCAGCTCGGAGTTGGGCCTTGCGCATGTCCTCTTCCTTCTTTAGCAGCTCAGCCTGGGACTCCACCTCGGCCTTCAAAGTCTCCACCTCAGAGCGAGCCTTCAGCAGCTCATCCTTCATGGTGGAGGAAGCAGCCTCCAAGGCAGCAGAGAACTCCTCTTTCTCCCTCGCTGCCAGAACTTCCCTCCCATCCAGCTCGGCCTTTACAGCCAGAGCCGATTGAATGGAAGCAATGAACGCCTGAGAAATGGTACAAGGAAAAAGTTAGATCGAACTACCTGTTGGGCGAAATCAAGCAAAAATGGGGCACTAGTCTTACCTCGGCGGCGTAGTCGATGGTCCTCTGCAGAACGGACCCAGGGTCGCTCACAAATTTGGACGCCCTCCTTAGGCAGCGGTCCAAACTTGCAGGTGAGATGCGGGACACCTGGTCCCTCACCCCGGAACTTGACGGCTCAATTCTGAACCGTGTCGTCACATCGGACGTCCCGCCCATCCTGGCCGCAGGATCGTCCACCCGATCTGCGAAACTTGCAGGCAAGACCCTGCAAGCTCCGACCTCCGAGGGGGACATCGCCTTCTTTTTCTTCCTTCTTCGCTTCAGAGGGGCTTCCTCCATCGCCTCCTCGCCCAAAGGCGGGGCGTCTACCGCCTCGGTCTGGGCGTCCACCGCCTCGGTCTGATCCCTAGGGCGCTTCTCCCTCGAGGGAACCCCAGAAGACTCCAGCTCGATCACCGGGGCTGGATCTTCCGAGGCAGGCCCTGCCACGGCAGGGGTGGCAGGTTTCGAACTCTGGGCGGCCTCAAGAGCATGGGCTCGGCCCTTAGACTTGCGCTTCACGCCGCTTGCAAATCCGCAAACCATGGCTGCAAAATAAAAACAGGGGTCAACACAAGGTTAGAGGAAAAAGGGGGGAGGCAAGCTCGGCATACCAAGTTCAAAGTTCGGCCTTGAGGATTCAATGGGACGCAGGGTTGTAATCTAGCAGCCCGGACTCAAGCAGCAGCTCGTCGGTCACCAGGGTTCCGACCTTCCTACCCCTCGGAAAGCGCTCCTTGTAGTATTTCAGCGTATCGAAGGAGGCTTGCGTAAGCTCGGGGACTGCTCGGATTGAAACTGCACGAAGACAAAATCCGAGTTAGACCTGAATGACAGAAGAAAATTACGAAAAGTAAGAACTACTCCGTACCTAGGTTCCCAAACCTAGTGGGGACGTCAAAGAAGGAACGACCTGACTCGTCCTTTGCGAGTCATTCCCCGGAAGCGTAGAACCACTTCCTCACCCATCCCTTGATGGAGGTCGGCCCCTTAACTATACCGCCTGCGCCTTTCCTTGCGCACATATAAAACCGACCAGGCTTCTTAGCTATCCTTTTCGCCTCGAAGCACGCGAAGAGCTGGTCTACGTCCAACAGCTCGGCCTCCTCACTATCCCGAGCTCGTAGCCAGAAGAGGATGGCCAAAGCGAAAATGACACCCCACCCATTGGGGGCCACTTGGAAAGAGTTAAAAACAAATCAAGATGCTTCGTGATGAAAACCAAGGTGTATTTGGATTTTTTTTTTTCAATTACTATTGTTGCTTTACATAATTACTTATGTACCATTATAAATTATGAGCTATTAAAATATATTGTTCTCTAATAGTTTAGAAAAAAAAAAAAAAAGAGCAGTTCAAGGAAACAGAGTGAAAATTTATTTCATAAATGTTTATTATTTTAAATATTTACAATAAAATTGTTAATTAATAATATATTATCTCTTTTAAAATATCTCGAAGAGCAATAAAATTGAGAGATTCAAAATATTTGATCACTGACGATTAACACCATGAGAAACACTGCAATATTTAGGAAAGTATCCAGCTACATATATTCATATAATATTAATAAGTAAACAAAACCCCCCCTTGCGGTTGGAAAATTAAAAAATAACCGTTGAAGAATTAGACTAAGTGCATTGTTAAGTTATTAAGAAAAATTTTGAAATAAAATAACAAATGTAATAAAATGAGGCCGATTTGAGAGAGATACCCAAGAAAAAAAATTAGATTACGTAAATATTTAAAACATTTTACCTTTGTGAAACCCACCCGGGACAATCGGGGAATTCACTGCTCATCAGGGAATTCGCTGATATCATGTTTGATTGTATTTTGTGCCAAGTACGAAAAGATAAATAATTAAATCAAATTAATTAAATGAATAATTGGAGTCAAAGACAAAGAAAAAAAATATACACAACCCAAGTAGATAAATCATTGAAAAACCACTAAATTTATTGTACTGGGGTGCGACTTCGTTCTAACATCATATTAGATGAGTAGGGAATTCCCTTGTCCTTGATCCAAGCATCGCCGTCGATGAAGGGTTTGGGGGTGAAAGCAAGGATTTGTTGTGGTGTGATCTCCTTAATACCGGCCCAACTAACTCTCTTGCTCTTGTCCGTCCCCGGTCCAGTGTTCTGAAACTCAACGTAGAACAATGTGTCGAGCCCAAAGGTGCCCATCCATGGCAACCATCCCTCGGGTTGGATGAGGTCGTCGATTTGAGACTGCATGATGATGGTGCGAGAATATGCCTTCCATGGCCTCCCCAAGTAGGCCTTGTTCACAGCTCTATATGGGTAGTAGGCTGGGTCGGACGTGAAGTGGCAGCTCTGGAACACTAGTGTGATTGGCTCACGCTCCTCGAGCCTGCCTTGGGCTGTCACGATGCACTGGCTTTCGGACCACGAGCTGGCAATTCTGGAACACGGCCGCGGCGTTTCCAAATACGAAGTCAATGGTGCCAGTGATGACACAATCGCGGTAGAACTGACGGTGGGCTTAGGTATACAGTGTATCTTGGTACCCGTCCATTCTACAGTTGTAGAAGATCGATCTGTCGGATTGGACTCACAGCGCCACGGCCTGGTGCTTAGTAGGCCCTGCAGTGTTCTCGAAACCCATGTCTCTCGCGAAGAAGTTGGTCTCTCGCGAAGAAGTTGGCCCCGATGGCAGCTACATTTCACGAATTCAAATTAGTTTATTCCAGATATAAAGGTATGGAAAAGAAGAACTTACCAAATGAGGCTGTCTTGAAAGTTTGAATACCGTCAACGTAGTTAAGGCTACCGGTGACGACGGTTTTGGTGGGGCCATCACCGTACATGGTGACGTGGGTCATAGCCTTCGTAATAACAACATGTTCCTTATAAATACCGGCCTTGACATGGATCACAAAGGTGACATTACTATTTTTGGGAATTTCAGCCAAAGCCTCGTTAATGGTCTTGTATTTCCCACTTCCGTCCTGTGCCACCACCACGTTGGGCTTAACTGCGGGTGGGATGTCATCCTCGCCCATGAGCCATCGGCCCAATGTGGGAAGCTAAAGATCACCCAAAGTTTTGGACAATTCGGTGACCATGGCTAGACCGTACTAGTCAGTTGCTGAGACGACTTCAAAAACTGTTTCATCTTCTCGCCCGCCTCACCCGTGGTGTTCTCGAACCCGTCCAAACAAGTGTCCTCGTACGTCATTGCACCACTAAGCCACACTTTCAAATCCTCGACGAACGCTTTGACTTCGCCCATTTGGAATGTGCCGATTCTGTCGAACGACTGTTTTATGTCGTCGATGGCGAACTCGAGGAGCTCGCGACAGTTTTGTAAGGCTTGGTTGGCTCGTGGATCTTTGGCCAGCTCTTTTAGAGTCGTTGAGTTTTGAATCGCTCCATTTACGTAATCCGTGGCGATTTTGAACGCTGACTTGACAAGCTCTTTTGGGTCCGTACTGGTGACTCCCTCCTTTGTAAGGCTTTGTGGGTTGGCAGATTGCTTTGATTGATTTTGTCGATGTCGTAATTTCACTGCCGGATGCTGTATCAGGAGCGGTGCTTTTAGAGTTGGTGACAGCATCGGCTGCCACCATCGCCACAAGGACTAGAGCAGAGACGCTCACGATTGCGATTTTCTTCTTTCCACCGTCGTCACCCGACATCTTGGACGGCGAATAAACAACTTATTGAAAGGGAAAATAAAGGAAAAAAAAGAAGTCTTTTTTTTCTTTTCTGAAACAGCAGAGCTCCCGGGGCTTCTTGGTATATAGAAGATTGGTTTGCCCCTTGGGCTCTGGTTTGAAGAGAGTGTGGAATTGAGATGAATTTATAGTGACGAAGAGAGGGGTAGAAATGGAAAATATTTTGAAGGGCAGTTATTTCTGTTGCCAAATGGGAAGTCCAACTTTTTTTTCTCAATTGAAATTTGTGGGATTCAAGGTTGGTGCCATTTTTGGGCGATTTCTTTCCTCGGCTTTAGGAACAAAAACGACCAAATTCGTTGGCCTTTTGATTAGTTAAACTTAACTAAAATAAAACTAACACAACTAAAATAAAAATTATTCAAATATTTTTATAAACTATCAAAATGTTACGAAAAACTAATTTCAATTCTATTTAAGGAAGGAAAAAAAACTTCGCTTATAACATATTGTTCTAATTTTCATCGCAACAATTTCTTTTTTTCTTTATAGAAAGATTTACAAATATATATTAAAATACTTTTATAAGGTTAACAATCATAAACGCTACGTCTTATGAATACAAATTTATTAAAATTTAGACATATTATAAATTATCTTCAAATTAAAATTAAAGGAAAAAATAGGTTACGTGTATTTCATTGGTCCGTCCCAAATAATTTTCGTATCAAGTTCAAGTCAGAAATATTATTTTTCCAAAAATCTTGTGTGAACAAATATTTTTAATTATATATCATTTAATTATTTTATTTTTATTTTATTTTTTACCTTCATGATATGCAATTTCCGGAATTCTCACACATTTTTTTAACGAATAAGAGAGGTAAAAATACGAAAAAAAAAATTGGAATGAAAAGCGTCCATTGTCTAACGGATAGGACAGAGGTCTTCTAAACCTTTGGTATAGGTTCAAATCCTATTGGACGCAATTTTTTTCCATATATTTTTTTAGTTTTAAATTTCTATATCATGTCAAGAAAGGTATTTTGAATATCTCTCTTCTATTTACTAAAATCACTGCCTCCAAATTTTTTATCTCAATTAATTTTTAAGTTGTATCTTTGCCCCTTTCCAATTGTGACCCTTCAACATTTTTTATTTTCTGCATCAACAAAAAAAAAAAGTTTTATTTTTACCTCTTTTCTTCTTTTATATTTGTATAAAGACTAAAATATCCCCATTTTAAAAAATATATATATATTTTACACTCATCACTCCCTTTCCGAACCCGTCTTCCCCTCATCCGGGTTGATAAAATTGAGAAAGGTTGTGTGCGGTGGATCTCAGATTAGGAGAAATCATTATAATTTCAAATTGTAAAGAGAGAATTGGGAAGCCGTTTGCGTGTTTTTTATTTTCTTTTAATTGAAAAAAAAAAGAAACAAAAACTAAAAAAGAATTGAAATCATGAGAAAGTATATGAGAAAGTTAAAGAAATTATACGGTATTGTTATTAGTGGGTCAGATTATTCTCAGTTATTTATCTTGTCGGTTGATTAATGATTGAAATTTATGGAGAGTATAACAATTTATACTTTTTCAAAAATATACACAATCCATAAATATTTAAAAATTGGTCGTAGCTCACCCGGTCTATAGGGTCTAAATTTATTGTACTGGAGTGCGCATTCATTCCTACATCATATTAGATGAGTAGGGAATTCCCTTGTCCTTGATCCAAGCATCACCGTCGATGAAGGGTTTGGGGGTGAAAGCAAGGATTTGCTGTGGTGTGATCTCTTTAATACCGGCCCACTCAACTCTCTTGCTCTTGTTCGCCCCCGGTCCGGTGTTCTGAAACTCAACGTAGAACAATGTGTCAAGCCCAAAGGTGCCCATCCATGGCAACCATCCCTCAGGTTGGATTAGGTCGTCGATTTTAGACTGCATGATGATGGTGCGGGAATATGCCTTCCATGGCCTCCCCAAGTAAGCCTTGTTCACAGCTCTATGTGGGTAGTAGGCTGGGTCGGACGTAAAGTGGCAGCTCTGGAATACAAGTGCGGTTGGCTCACGCTCCTCGAGCCGACCTTGAGCTGTCACGATGCACTGTTGGTTGTCCATTGGCTTTCGGACCACCAGCTGACAGTTCTGGAACACGGCCGCAGCGTTTCCGAATACGAAGTCAATAGTGCCAGTGATGACACAGTCGCGGTAGAACTGACGGTGGGCTTGGGTATACAGTGTATCTTGGTACCCGTCCATTCTGCAGTTGTAGAAGATCGATCTATCGGATTGGACACGCAGCGCCACGGCCTGATGCTTAGTAGGCCCTGCAGTGTTCTCGAAACCCATGTCTCTCGCGAAGAAGTTGGCCCCGATGGCAGCTGCATTTCACGAATCCAAATTAGTTTATTTCAATGGCCTTGAGCATATAGATATAAAGGTACAGAAAAGAACAACTTACCGAATGAGGCTGTCTTGAAAGTTTGAATACCGTCAACGTAGTTAAGGCTACCGGTGACGACGGTTTTGGTGGGACCATCTCCGTACATGGTGACGTGGGTCATAGCCTTCGTAATGACAACATGTTCCTTATAAATACCGGCCTTGACATGGATCACAAAGGTGACGTTACTATTTTTGGGAATTTCAGCCAAAGCCTCGTTAATGGTCTTGTATTTCCCACTTCCGTCCTGTGCCACCACCACGTTAGGCTTAACTGCGGGTGGCCCAGCCTGCAACAGCCGTCTATTGGTGTCACTGACCCATTCCGAGATACCGTCCTCACCCATGAGCCGTCGGCCCAATGTGGGAAGCTGAAGATCACCCAAAGTTTTGGACAATTCGGTGACCATGGCTAGACCATTACTGGTCAGTTGCTGAGACGACTTCAAAAACTGCTTCATCTTCTCGCCCGCCTCACCGGTGGTGTTCTCGAACCCGTCCAAACAAGTGTCCTCGTACGTCATTGCACCACTGAGCCACACTTTCAAATCCTCGACGAACGCTTTGACTTCGCCCATTTGGAATGTGCCGATTCTGTCGAACGACTGTTTGATGTCGTCGATGGCGAACTCGAGGAGCTCGCGGCAATTTTGTAAGGCTTGGTTGGCTCGTGGATCTTTGGCCAGCTCTTTCAGAGTCGTCGAGTTTTGAATCGCCCCGTTTACGTAATCCGTGGCGATTTTAAACGCCGACTTGAGCAACTCTTTTGGGTCTGTATTGGTTACTCCCTCCTTCGTAAGGCTTTCTTCGCAAATTTCTTTGTAATCAGTGGGTTGGCAGATTGCTTTGATTGATTTTGTCGAAGTTGTAATTTCACCGCCGGACGCTGTATCAGGAGCGGCGCTTTTAGAATTGGTGACAGCTACGGCCACCACCATCGCCACGAGGACCAGAGCGGAGACGCTGACGATTGCGATTTTCTTCTTTCCACCATCGTCGCCCGACATCTTGGACGGTGAATAAACAATTTATTGAAAGGAAAAAAAAAAAGAAAAAAAAATATTTTGGTGTTTAAACTTTTTTTTTCTTTTTTTTTTCTTTTCTGAAACAGCAGAGCTGCTGGGGCTTGTTGGTATAATATAGAAGATTGGTTTGCCCCTTAGGCTCTGGTTTGAAGAGAGTGTGGAATTGAGATGAATTTATAGTGACGAAGAGAGGGGTGAAAATGGAAAATTTTTTGTACGACAGTTATTTCTGTTGCCAAATGGGAAGCCCAACCTTTTTTTCTCTATTGAAGTTTGTAGGATTCAAGGTTGTTGCCATTTTTTGGCGATTTCTTTCCTTTCGGCCGTAGGAACTAAATTGGGTGATGAAATTTCTTTGCCCTTCTGTTTAGTTAAACCCAACTAAAATAAAACTCATTTAAATATTTTTATAAACTATCAAAATGTTACGAAAAACTAATTTCAATACAGAACAAAAAAAGAAAAAAAAAACTCGGCTTATAACATGTTCAAATTTTCATCACAATAATTACTTTTTTTCTTTATAGAAAGATTTGCAAATATATATTAAAATATTTTTATGAGGGTAACAATCACAACGGCTACGTCTTATGCACACATTTTTATTAAAGAAAAAATAGGTCACGTGTCTTTCATTGGCCATTTAAATTAGATTTAACAAAATTGCGTCCCAAATAAAATTAATTCACAAATTTATTTGATGGTGTTTGGCTCTAAATATACATTAGTGGAGCTCCAAAATCAAATATTTCAATAATTTTCGCATCAAAGTTCAACTTCAGAAATATTATTTTTCCAAAATTCTTGTGTGGACCACGAGAAATTCAAATATTTTCAATTATATATCATTTAACTATTTTACTTTTATTTTATGTTCAAATTTTTTACTTTCATGATTTTTCCCTCTTGTATTTACTAAAATTACTATCTCGGATTTTTTATCCCAATTAATTTTTAAGTTGCATTTTTGCCCTTTTCCAATTGATTTAAAAAAAAGGTTAAAATAGGTCTCTGTGGTTTATAGTGGTTCTTGTACTTTGAAAGCGTCTCTTTTAGTCCTTGTAGTTTGAAAAAATCAATGACGTGACAATTTGAATGAGATGAATACGTGGCTATGTGGGTCCTTCTAGCCGTCAAATAAGTTGGGTCGGGTCAATATCCATATTGGTTTGAGGGCTTTCCTTCAATCGGGTGGAATCTATGCGTATTAAAAGTTATCATTGGTTTTCGAAGTGATGAGTGGTTTAATTTCTTTGTTTTTTGTTTGCAAGCAGGAATTTATATATTCCACGTGTTTTAAAATTTAAAGTGCGTTTTTTTATTTTTTTGGGGTTATATATTAGATTTCCCTTTTAATTAAAAAGAAAAAAAAAACTAAACATAATTGAAATCATGAGAAATTAAGTTAAGTAGCCACGACCCCTTCCTCACATGCTCGCCTCTCTAGAAAGTGGGCCAATCCGTTCGCACTCCGATTGGCTCCGTGTAATTGGGCCAGAAAGATGGAAATGGGCCTCGATTTCAGGATGAGAGTGGTCCTTATTAGGCTGGATCTCCGAAGAATAGTTACGGCCTACTTGAGACGGTATTGTTGTAGCCTCACCCAGCCCAATATAAGAATCCAAACAAACGAAACTATATTAGAGTCAATTTATACATAAATTATCTCCAATAGGTATTGGTATTAGTGGGTCAGATTATTCTCAGATCTTTTTCTTCTCGGTAGATTAATGATTGAATTTTAATGGATAAGTATAACAATTTTAACTTTTTGTCAGACTTATGCTGAAAATTAATTGTATTTTGTGTCACTCTTGCAATTTGAGCAGAATTAAAGTTCGAGAGGAAACGAGACATAATTAAATCAAATTAATTGAATGAATAATTGGAGTCAAAGACAAAAAAGAATATACACAACCCAAGTAAATAAATCATTGAAAAAAAGTTATTGTACTGGAGTGCGGCTTCGTTCTAACATCATATTAGATGAGTAGGGAATTCCCTTGTCCTTGATCCAAGCATCGCCGTCGATGAAGGGTTTGGGGGTGAAAGCAAGGATTTGTTGTGGTGTGATCTCCTTGATACCGGCCCACTCAACTCTCTTGCTCTTGTCCGCCCCCGGACCGGTGTTCTGAAACTCAACATAGAACAATGTGTCAAGCCCAAAGGTGCCCATCCATGGCAACCATCCCTCAGGTTGGATGAGGTCGTCGATTTTAGACTGCATGATGATGGTGCGAGAATATGCCTTCCATGGCCTCCCCAAGTAGGCCTTGTTCACAGCTCTGTGTGGGTAATAGGCTGGGTCGGACGTGAAGTGGCAGCTTTGGAACACAAGCGCGGTTGGCTCACGCTCCTCGAGCCTGCCTTGGGCTGTCACGATGCACTGTTGGTTATCCATTGGCTTTCTAACCACGAGCTGGCAGTTCTGGAACACGGCCGCAGCGTTTCCGAATACGAAGTCAATGGTGCCAGTGATGACGCAGTCGCGGTAGAACTGACGGTGGGTTTGGGTATACAGCGTATCTTGGTACGCGTCCATTCTGCAGTTGTAGAAGATCGATCTGTCGGATTGGACTCGTAGCGCCACGGCTTGGTGCTTAGTAGGCCCTGCAGTGTTCTCGAAACCCATGTCTCTCGCGAAGAAATTGGCCCCGATGGCAGCTGCATTTCACGAATCCAAATTAGTTTATTCCAATGGCCTTGAGCATATAGATATAAAGGTACATAAAAGAAGAACTTACCGAATGAGGCTGTCTTGAAAGTTTGAATACCGTCAACGTAGTTAAGGCTACCGGTGACAACAGTTTTGGTGGGGCCATCACCGTACATGGTGACATGGGTCATATCCTTCCTAATGACAACATGTTCCTTATAGATACCGGCCTTGACATGGATCACAAAGGTGACATTACTATTTTTGGGAATTTCAGTCAAAGCCTCGTTAATGGTCTTGTATTTCCCACTTCCGTCCTGTGCCACCACCACGTTGGGCTTAACTGCGGGTGGCCCAGCCTGCAACAGTCGTCTATTGGTGTCACTGACCCATTCCGAGATACCGTCCTCACCCATGAGTCGTCGGCCCAATGTGGGAAGCTGAAGATCACCCAAAGTTTTGGACAATTCGGTGACCATGGCTAGGCCATTACTGGTCAGTTGCTGAGACGACTTCAAAAACTGCTTCATCTTCTCACCCGCCTCGCCGGTGGTGTTCTCGAACCCGTCCAAACAAGTGTCCTCGTACGTCATTGCACCACTTAGCCACACTTTCAAATCCTCGACGAACGCTTTGACTTCGCCCATTTGGAATGTGCCGATTCTATCGAACGACTGTTTTATGTCGTCGATGGCGAACTCGAGGAGCTCGTGGCAATTTTGTAAGGCTTGGTTGGCTCGTGGATCTTTGGCCAGCTCTTTTAGAGTCGTTGAGTTTTGAATCGCTCCATTTACGTAATCCGTGGCGATTTTGAACGCTGACTTGACAAGCTCTTTTGGGTCCGTACTGGTGACTCCCTCCTTTGTAAGGCTTTCTTCACAAATTTCTTTGTAATCAGTGGGTTGGCAGATTGCTTTGATTGATTTTGTCGATGTCGTAATTTCACTGCCGGATGCTGTATCAGGAGCGGTGCTTTTAGAGTTGGTGACAGCAACGGCTGCCACCATCGCCACAAGGACTAGAGCAGAGACGCTCACGATTGTGATTTTCTTCTTTCCACCGTCGTCACCCGACATCTTGGACGGCGAATAAACAACTTATTGAAAGGGAAAATAAAGGAAAAAAAAGAAGTCTTTTTTTTCTTTTCTGAAACAGCAGAGCTCCCGGGGCTTCTTGGTATATAGAAGATTGGTTTGCCCCTTGGGCTCTGGTTTGAAGAGAGTGTGGAATTGAGATGAATTTATAGTGACGAAAAGAGGGGTAGAAATGGAAAATATCTTGAAGGGCAGTTATTTCTGTTGCCAAATGGGAAGTCCAACTTTTTTTTCTCAATCGAAATTTGTAGGATTCAAGGTTGGTGCCATTTTTTTTTTTTTTTGGCGATTTCTTTCCTTGACTTGAGGAACTAAATTGACCGATCAGATTTCTTTGCCTTTTTGTTTAGTTAAACCCAACTAAAATAAAACTCATTTAAATATTCTTATAAACTATCGAGATGTGACGAAAAACAATTTAATGAAGGAATAAAAAGAACCTCGGCTTATAACATGTTCTTCAAATTTCCATCACAGTAATTATTTTTTTTCTTTATAGAAAGATTTACAAATATATATTAAAATATTTTTATTGGTGTAGAACATAAATTTGTGGACAATATAAATGACCACAAAAATTTCTTTATAGAAATTTCTAAAACCAACGTAAATTTCTTTATAGAAAGATTTACAAATATACATTTAAATATTCTTATAAAGACTCTATTGTAAATATCAATGAAAAACGATATTCAGGATGTTCTTCCAATGATAATATATATCATACTTCAAAAAAAAAATGATAGTATACACCAAAATCTCACTGAGTCTATTTAGTATCAATTAGTATCAAATAGCATAATCTACGAGAAACTTCTCCCATTCATGATGCCTGGGGTCAGATTCTTTCTAATTTTAAATTAAAATTTGAAATCAATTAATGATTTTTCTAGAATGTCTAAAGCAAATACGCTTAACATTCAAAATTTCTACAAAATTACAATGAAGAAAAGCATATACTTATTTTCTAACTTATCCATCATCAAGTATATGATATAGAATCCTCAAAAACTGAACAAACAAATAACAACCAAATAAGTATAAACAATGTATATGATTATGACCTATATAACCACAATAGTGTATGTCACATATACTTCAGTAGTATATATGTCATAGTCAAATATACAATATAAAAACACCAAACAAAACACTCAAATAACCGAACCTATCTACTTAAAACTAATTTTAAAGGATATGCCCACAGTGGAATATGTTACCTGTGTTGACTTTTTAACGATGAGCCCAGGAATGTATCGGATTTTTAGCACGTACAACCATCAAACCAGAGACCAAAGCTGGGCTCGACAAAACTGGCATTGATGTGGACCACTAGAAAAGTGACTCATACCATGATCGGAATTTATAAAAACAGACAAAAAATAAAATTAAAGAAAATCTTATTGTTCATGTAAAAAAAATATCAAACCATTTAATCATCGTCTGACGTTTCAAAATGAACACTTTTGGTTCGCAGCAGAGCCATCTCCATCTCGGCGCTTGAATGGTTTTCCTTGACCCTGCAGCAATCCCTTATCATCCCTGGTATTCCTCCTCTCTATGAGATGTGGGATCGACCCCGCTGTTTCTACATCCTTTTGGATGATAAGGCATGCATATCCATGTTTTATCCAGCCTTTGCTCCACTATCAACTACCGGAATGAATGGTTATTTTGCCTGCACCGCTTTCCTCTCCCGCGGTTAGGATGTGGTCCAATTGTGATATCAAAATAAGGTATTTTTCCCATTCCCAATCTGTAGGTTGGAAAGAGTTAAAAACAAATCAAGATGCTTTGTGATGTGAAACCAAGAGGATTTGGTAGCTCCCCAAGATGTGAGGTGTATTTGGATTTTTCTTTTCAATTCCTATTGTCGCTTTACTTAATTACTTTTATGTATTAAAATATATTAATAGTTTAGAAAAAAAATCAAAAAGTGAAATTTCTAAAATTGACATAATATTTCATAAATGTTTTATTATTTTAAATATTTACAATAAAATTATAAATTAGTAATATTTTATCTCTTTTAAAATATCTCGAAAAACAATAAAATTGAAAGATTAAAAATAAACGCCATGAGAAACATTGCAATATTTAACAAAATTATCAAGTTTACATACATTCATATATTTTTAATAAATAAATAAATAATTCCCAAGACTTAGTGCGTTGTTAAAATATTAAGAAAATTTCAACAAAAATGAGGCCAATTTGAGAGGAGGAGAAGGAAAAAAAAACTGAGATTCGTAAATATTTAAAACATTTTACATTTGTGAAACCCACCGATTCTCGGTTGATTAATGATTGAATTTATGGAAGAGTGTAACAACGGTTGATTAATGATTGAATTTCATGAAAAAGTATACTAATTTTTACCTTTTTCATCGACTTGCGCTGACATTTATCTTCTTAAATTATCATGTTTGATTGCATTGCGTCACTTTTTTTTTCAGAATTGAAGTATCAAGAGGAAACAAGATATAATTAAATCAAATTAATTGAATGAATGATTGGGGTGCAACTGAAAAACTATACACAATCCCAAGAGATAAATCACTGGAAAATTGGTCATCACCCCGTTTATAGGGTCTAAATTTATTGTACTGGAGTGCGGCTTCGTTCTAACATCATATTCGATGAGTAGGGGAGTCTCTTGTCCTTGATCCAAGCATCACCGTCGATGAAGGGTTTGGGGGTGAAAGCAAGGGCTTGCTCTGGTGTGATCTCCTTAATACCGGCCCACTTAACTCTCTTGCTCTTGTCCGACCCCGGTCCAGTATTCTGCAACTCGGCGTAGAACAATGTGTCAAGCCCAAAGGTGCCCATCCATGGCAGCCATCCCTCGGGTTGGATTAGGTCATCGATTTGAGACTGCATGATAATGGTGCGAGAATATGCCTTCCATGGCCTCCCCAAGTAGGCCTTGTTCACAGCTCTATGTGGGTAGTAGGCTGGGTCGGATGTGAAGTGGCAGCTTTGGAACACAAGCGCGGTTGGCTCACGCTCCTCGAGCCTACCTTGAGCCGTCACGATGCACTGTTGGTTGTCCATTGGCTTTCGGACCACCAGCTGACAGTTTTGGAAGACGGCCGCAGAGTTTCCGAACACGAAGTCAATGGTGCCAGTGATGACACAATCACGGTAGAACTGACGGTGGGTCTGCGCGTACAATGTGTCTTGGTATCCGTCCATTCGACAATTGTAGAAGATCGATCTGTCGGATTGGACTCGCAGCGCCACGGCCTGGTGCTTAGTTGGCCCCGCCGAGTTCTCGAAACCCATGTCTCTCGCGAAGAAGTTGGCCCCGATGGCAGCTGCATTTCACAAATCAAATTAGTTTCTTTCAATGTTGTTTAGCATATAGATATATAGGTGCAGAAATGGAGAAGTTACCAAATGTGGCAGTCTTGAAAGTTTGAACACCGTCAATGTAGTTGAGGCTACCGGTGACGACGGTTTTGGTGGGGCCATCTCCGTACATGGTGACGTGGGTCATAGCCTTCGTAATGACAACAGTTTCCTTGTAAATACCGGCCTTGACATGGATCACAAAGGTGATGTTACTCTTTTTAGGAATTTCAGCCAAAGCCTCGTTGATGGTTTTGTATTTCCCACTTCCGTCTTGCGCCACCACCACGTTGGGCTTAACTGCAGGTGGCCCAGCCTGCAATAGCCGCCTATTGGTGTCGCTGACCCATTCTGGGATGTCGTCCTCGCCCATGAGCCGTCGGCCCAATGTGGGAAGCTGAAGATCTCCCAAAGTTTTGGACAATTCGGTGACCATGGCTAAACCATTACTGGTCAATTGCTGAGACGACTTCAAAAACTGCTTCATCTTCTCACCCGCCTCGCCGGTGGTGTTCTCGAATCCGTCCAAACAAGTGTCCTCGTACGTCATTGCACCACTGAGCCACACTTTCAAATCCTCAACGAACGTTTTGACTTCGCCCATTTGGAATGTGCCGATTCTTTCAAACGACTCTTTGATGTCGTCAATGGCGAACTCAAGGAGCTCGCGGCAATTTTGTAAGGCTTGGTTGGCTCGTGGATCTTTGGCCAGCTCTTTCAGAGTCGTGGAGTTTTGAATCGCCCCGTTTACGTAATCCGTGGCGATTTTGAACGCCGACTTGACCAGCTCTTTTGGGTCCGTACTGGTTACTCCCTCCTTAGTAAGGCTTTCTTCACAAATTTCTTTGTAATCAGTGGGTTGACATATTGCTTTGATTGCTTTTGTCGAAGTTGTAATTTCGCCACCGGACGGAGCAGCGCTTTTAGAGTTGGTGACTACGACGGCCACCACCATCGCCACAACGACCAGAGCGCAAACGCTCACGATCGCAATTGTCTTCTTTCCACCGTCGTCACCAGACATCTTGGACGGTGAATAAACAACTTATTGAAAAAGGGAAAAAAAAGGAGAAAAAAATCTTTTGGGTGTTTAAACTTTTTTTTCTTTTTTTTTTCTTTTTTGCATAAACAGCAGAGCTGTTGGGGCTTCTTTGTAGAGAGAAGATTGGTATGCCCCTTGGGCTCTGGTTTGAGGAGAGTGTGGAATTGAGGTGAATTTATAGCGATGAAGAGAGGGCTGAAAATGGAAAAGATTTTAAAGGTTAGTTTTTTCTGTTACCAAATGGGAGGTCCAACTTCTTTTCCTCAAGTGAAAGTTGTGCTTGCACCATTTTTTTTTTCTCTCTTCTTTTTGGCGATTTCTTTCTTGGGAACTAAATTGACCGATAAATTTTTTTTATTTTTTTGGCCCGGATTCGTTGTTGATTAGTTAAACTTAACAAAGACAAATTTTAATATTATTATAATTATAAATTATCATAATGTTACGAGAAAACTGATGTTAAATGAATTTAAGGAGAAGAAAAGAAATACTTAGCTTTAACATCTTTTTTAAATTGTAACCGCAAGAATCTTAGTTTATGTTTTTCCAATTTATTAATTTTATATAGGTTAAATAATACTTTTGGTCCGTGTACTTTAATTGAAGTAACGATTTAGTCCCCAAACTTTTAAATTGGAAACAATTTAGTCATTGGAATTTAAAATGTAACATGTCTTTGAAATTTAAAGTTTTTAATGTTTTAGTCTCCATTGTGAATTTTTTTTTTTGTTAAATTTTTTATATATGTAGATCGATAAATTGAGAATTTTCGTAGTATAAGCAAAATTGTTACAAATTTTAAACTATAGAAATTAAATTGTTACCTATTAAGTTCAGGTAAATTGTTACTAATATGAAAGTACATCGACTAAAATGTTACCATTAAAACATTTATATCTATATGTCATTTAATTATTTTATTTTATTTTATTTTCAAATCTTTTACCTTTATCTCTCCCTTATAATTCTCCTCTTTTGGCTAAAAGGATACATGCGTCCTTTTCACTTTCTTTTACTCTTAACAATAAAGATCAGCCTTCTTTCTTTCTTCTTCTTATTTTTATTTTCTTTTATTTTTAAATTTTAATACCATCGAGTATGACTTTGTGCAATTGGGCCTGAAAGTTAGAAATGGGCTTCGATTGGGCCTTGATTCTGGGATGAGAGATGAAGGATGGGCCTTACTGGACCAGTGCAATTTCTGAATTTTCGGGTTGGCCAACCCAGCTGGATTTCACAGGAATTTTTACGGCGCATTTGAAAAGGTATTGTTGTAGCCACTGCATGAGACAGAGATCATAGCGTTATGTTTCTCTTTCCTATGAGTTTCTTTTTACATTGATATATGTTACTTTATTACTGCATAAAATTAACAATTCATAGAAAAAAAAATGGTTGGTAAGTAATTTAAAGACTTTTTTTAACATCAATTTTATTCTTTTAAATTAACTTTCTTTCACTTTTTCAAAATATTTTTGTGACTCCAATGAAATTCTAAGTGTTAGAGGTGATTTCTCACCAGCCACATGTCGACATCTGACATGGTGATGATGATGAGTCAATATAAAGATGTACACATTGAAATAACTGTACATCGAACCTCCCTGTTGCAGAGGCCGAGTCAATCTATAGAAGTCGATCACGAGTCATTTAGTTAGAAGACAAGTTGACTTTTATCTCCTATTTCGGTCACCTAAGGTATCAGTCAAGCTATAACCTCTACATTAGAGGTCTAAATCATCAATTGAGCCTCGAGTATAGATCAACTAACTACTTTTTTTAATACAACATGTTGGGGAGGGGATTCGAACTCACAACCTCTTGGTTGGAGACAGTTGAACTATACTTTCTTTGGCAATGAAATGATGAATATTAAAAGAAACTCTTACCAACAACTTTATGATTCATTTTGGTTTAAATTAATAATATTTATGTCTCTTTTAAAATAGCTTGAAGAGAAATAAAAAAAAATTGAAAGATTCAAAATATTCGATCACAATAATAAACATTGATTAACATGATTCTCAGTTGATTAATGATTGAGTTTTATGGATTAGCGAAGATCGAGGAAATTAAATGAAAATATAATAGTCATAAAGAATAAATTCGTATCGTAGGTAAAAAAGATATTTGGCATTTAAAAAATGGAAGAAAATTTTATTCAGATTTGAAAGAAACATTTTTTCTCGCAAAGTTTGGAAAGAGATGGCTGGGCGTGGAATTTGATTCCTTTATTTTGAAACACCGACTTTTTACTATCTGTTGCTTCCGCCCCCACAAGTGTCTGTCTTGCGATTGGAGCATTTCCCAAGTTGCGTGGGAATCTCTATTTATGAATGGAATCCCAAGCGAATTAAATTCCTCTAAATCGCAATCATAAAATTATACGGAACTAATACGAGTATTTAACTTATTTAAGTATCATTTCAATTCTTCGGAATTTTTTCAATGTTTTGTATATTTTAATACGGTTTGTTCGGAGAATTAAGCTCTAATTGTTATTTTGTCAGTCGAATCAATATAGAGGTAAGATTAAACATTTTTTATTTTTGATTAGAGATATATAACTAGTTGAGTTATGTTAAGATTAGGTTATCATGAATTTCTAATCTTAAAGAATTTAATAAGTATTTTATTTGTTTAGTTGTATTCTTATCGTCGAAAATGAACCTGATTAAAAGTTAGGGAGAAAATAATCAATTTTTACACATAAAATTAGGGTGTATTTGAGAGTGATTTTAGCCTTTTTACCCGTATCAAAATTACTACCATTTTGAAATAACATACTTGATAATTCTTAAGTAATTTTAGAGGAGGGTGAGAGACAAAACTTTTTAATTATACAAAAATCACTTGGAAAAAGTGTAACTAAAAGTTAAAATAATTATCTAAAAATCACCCTCACAAAATAAATTATCATTAAATCTATTTTACTAAAATTACTAATTCTAAAATCCTTTTCAAATATACTTAGGATTAAAATTTAATTTATACATAGTGGGACTTTTTAATACAAATTCATAGTTATGTTTGACTAAAATTAATGATTGAATTGTCGTGCTAAAATTTTAATCGAAATAAATGAAATAAAAATGAAAATAAATAGATAAAAATGATCCCTTTTAAAAATATAAAGATTAGAACGAGGATTTTAAAAGTAAACGAAATAAAATATATAGGGTAAGGATAAGTATAATATTTGAAAAAAAATAATAAATTTTGAACCTTTCTTATGCTTTTGCTTGGTACGTATCTATACCGAGAACTGTTGCTTTGCCTAACATCTCTCGGATCAATACGAATAAGTCCACTTTTCTTTTCAGATTACAATTTATACCGATAATTGTTGCTTTACCTTCCAAAGTTTCAATAAATAAAATATCAAGCCTTTCAAGTATTTATATTTAGGATAAAACTCACGTTCTGACTAGTAAATATAATTCTCCCATAGAAAAGATAGAGAACTTAACAATAATTTATAATATTAGGATGTTACTCTTCTTCTCGCAACTTATTTTAAAATAGAATCTTACAAATATCAATATGATATCAAAGTCAAAAATTAAAACGACATTCAAAAATGAGATTCGACCAAAATAGTGAACCTAAAAGAGGCAAGCGTGTTAAGGATCCATGAAAGATAAAATATAATAAATATGTTGAGATTTGTGGAGCTAAAGCAGCTCAAAACAAGTCGGAGACGAGTCTGGATGCGTAGGGATGAAGGAGGATGAAAAATAGGTGGACACGGCCATTCTGGCCGAGAGGTTAGTGCCATGCTACAAAGAACATCTTAACGCTCCAAACATATAGGTAGAGATCAAGAGGCGTGCGGGCGTTTTTTGTTTTGTGGTTAACGCTACAATACTCGTAGCGGTGAGATGTCAAGGATAGCGTGTCAATGCTATGGGGCCGCCTTTTTCTTCTTAGATTTAGCCATGTATGTGAAGGATTAAATTTGGGATATTTTGACAGTATTTTGTAGCAGCTGATCGTTGTTTTGGGGTAACTTTAATTTTGATTAATCTATGAGTATTTTTCACTCATGTAACTAACTAAGTATACCGTATTTAAATATTTAGAAATGACTTTTGTTGTGACCTCTAGAGAATGAATATATGTGAGAAGATATATTAGAGTGTTCAATTTTAAAATATATGGTATATTTTCAATTTAGGTGACAATAATTGTTAATAATTTTTGTTTAGGGCTAAATACAACATAAGATAAGTGAGTGAGTTTTAAAAATATGTTTAGGGGATATATTATTGAGTTTTTAAAATTTAGACGAGATTGAAATTTTTAAAATTATAAAGAAAAATTCGATCAGTCATCTCTGACGTGCTAAAAAAAAATTAATTAGTAATTGAGGACATGACACTTTGACAAATACCAGAAAAAATAGACCCTTTGCTGCAAAAATTGGTCGTCGTCGTCGTCACCACTATGACGTCCCCAGAGAATCCTTCGCGGAATTTTTTTATTATTATTTCTATTATTTTTATTTTTCATTTTTTGGAGGGTTCTTCACTGAGCCATCAGTAATCCGAATTACGAATATCAAATGTAAAATCTTTTAAACGTTGAATGTAACTAACTTAACTTTTTGACCCTCCAGATTCCAAAATTTACTTAAAATAAAAAGGAAAAGGAAATTATGGCTTGGTAAACAACTCGATTCTTGCTTTAGAACATTTTTTTTTGTTCTTATTTTGATGTTCATAATTCATTTTAAAATTCCTGAAGTTTTCCATCGTTAAAGTATTTTGTTTGTTGTTTAAAAGTTGGATGTTCAATTTTTTATTCCCGTATAGTTTAGGTTAAAATATTAGTTTGGTCTCCAGTTTTAATTTTATTTTGATTAGTGTATTTTTAAAATTTGTCTGTACTCTCAATTTTAGTTCATTTTGATCCTTGTAGTGGCAATTTTATTCCTTTTAACTTTATTTTTTTTCTTTCACAATTTGAACCATGATTTTATATTATGAGTTTTTATTAAGTTTAGAATTTGTGTTAAAATTTTGAAAACTTAAAATGGTCACTTTTTAAAACTACATGGTGAAAAACGAACATTATGAAAATACAAATATCAAAATGAACCTAAGTTGGAAGTATAATGACCAAAGTGAACATTTGAAAAGTACATGGACTAAAATTAAACAAAGTTGAAAGTACAATGACCCAACTACTATTTTAACTAGAAGTTTATAGACTTTCAAAATATCTATTTTAGTCCGTGTATTTGGAAAAAAAAAAGTCATTTTGATCCCTTCATTTTATTTTTTATCTCATTTTCATTCGATCATAATTTTAACACGACAATATACGGAATAATTTCATAAAACATAACGATAACTTATATTAAATGATTTTCGTTGTTGTCGTGACGCTTTGGTTACGAAGGTTGCCAGGGTCTAGGTTTATGGATGGATTCAGTCAACGAAAGTCCCTCAAACTCAATCAATATCAACAACATGTCGTGACCGGTTAGGCTTGGTTGATTTTGTCAGAAAATAAAGTAGGTTTCGGGGGTTCATTGATTAGTAAACCTCCGGTGCTGGTAAGGTCGGGACCGTGGTCGTCCGTCTCCGGTTTGCCGGCCGATAAGATCTTTGAGATTGACCAGCCAGCTGGGTTGGTTTGGCTATTCCTTTCTATTGAAAAGGAGTCAGCTGTCTGCGCGAGTCACTTTCTTCTAGGCTTCGCTGGACGACACGGCATTCTCGTTCAAATATAGGCCGGCCGTACTTGTGATGGTTCCCAAGGATCCAATATGACCACTTAGGTCTACGTTGCGTTAGAATATTTGTGTTAAAATTTGATAGACACATGAATCCAAATGTATTTTTAAAAGAAACATGTCAAAATAAAAGTTTTGAAAATAATAACTGAAATGAAGAAAAAATAAAATAAAATAAAATAAAGAAACAAAAATAAACATTTGAAAATGGAAAATAGGATTAAAATAGTATTTTTAAATTTTTTTTTTCCTTTTGTTACCAATATTTTCTTAAAAATACACTCAAGTATCCGGCATGACTGTTTGGACATGTAAGGAACTAGAGATGATATTCTAAATCTTATACAAATAATTCAAGAAAACTTTTTCAAGATTTTCTATATATAAATAAAAGTGACTGTTTGGGTTTAAGAATATTTGTTCAAACTTATTTTTAAAATAGTAATATTAGAAAAAATCCATTTAAAGTGTTCTTTTTTTTTTCTTTTTTTCTTTTTTTTAGTACCCATTTAAAGTGTTCTAAAACTACAATTTATTAAAAAAATAATCCATTTTGACTTAATGTCTTACCACATCAATAACTTAAGTTAGAAGTTTCAATTACAAAATCACACAACATCTCATCTCATCTCACATCTCACAGTAGTAATGTGTTATTCTCTGAACAAAAAGGAATGGTAAAAATTTAAGGTCCATTTGATACGTTCTTATTTTTTATTTCTTACTCTTCATTTTCAATTTTTAATAAGTATAGATGTTTATAACTAGTTTTGTTTCTCATCCATCATTTTCAAGAAACTTTTTTTTTTTAAATTATACAGATTTTGAAAACAATAAAATCAAATTTATTTTTTCTTGTTCTGATTCACGATATTTTTCCAAAATATAGATAACAAAGGATTCTACGAGTATGTAACATAAAATTTTGAATATCTTGAAAAAATCAATTTCATATAAAATATCTACTTTTTCAATTTAAAAATTTAGAAAAATAATTATCAAATATATTTCTACATTTTTAATATAGATAAATAATAAGAAACAAGAAATAGCTAATTAGTAAGCACCATTATTTTTCCTTAACAAATAGTAAATGAAAAACAAAAAATAAGAAACATAAATATTAGACCTATTTGTAAACGTTCTCATTTATTGTTTTTGCCTTACCAATTTTATTAAGAAACCTAGGTATTCTATAACTATTTATATTTTTTGTTTTTTATTTTTTTTAGAAATATATATTTTCAAAATTGTATAAAAATTTTGAAAACAGCAAAATAAATTTGGTTTGTTATTCTCGTTTTCTATTGGTTACACAACGTAAATAAAAAATATTATTTTATCATTCATAATTTATGAGTGTTGAACCTAAATTCTATTGTTCTATGTTAAAATTGAGAAAATCGAAACAGAAAGCTACCAAATGTTTCCTAAAAAAAAAAGAAAGCTACCAAACGTACCAATATCAAGCATACACTAATCTATTAAAATATTAATACACAAATCTCATGTTAAAGTATATTATTATTCTATTTCTCAAAAAAAGTATATTATTATTCGAAAAAGTTACCCCAAATATTCATAATCCCTTTACCATATTGCTCTTAAAACCCAATATTTTACTTTCTAATCTAACAAACCAAATATCTTCCTAAATTATAACATAATTATTCTCTTGTGGGGCCCACAAGTTGGCCATGTAGGAAAGGCTTTCTTAAAAGCTTCTTCTATATAAACGGACAAATCCCTGAAGCTTCACAAACCAAAGCAAACGAAAAACAAAAAGTTCAGAAATTAAATTAATTAGCGAGAGAGATGGCTGCTCGTGCTGACCTGGCGAAGATCGGAAGGGAAGGGTTCGAACTGATCGACGAATACTTCGGGCGACCGGCGGCGAGGAGGGCGGCGGCGAGGCCGGCCATTCCTCAGCCGCCGCGTCCGGCGGAGCAACCCCCGAGGAAGAAGAAAGAACCGGCGCCGGTTAACTGCAATCAGGTGGCGAAATCCCGCGGCGGGATCGTCATAACAACTTGGCGTGCTTATTCAAAATCCAAATGAATAGCTTTGTTTTTGTTTTCTGATCTCTCTAGAACTGCTGCTGTGGTGATAATATAAACATACATAAATATGGGGACTTAACTGCAAAATAGATATTAAGCTTGTTATATATATCATATAATATGCATGGTATTTGAAACTCCTGCTGCTTACCAAATCTCTCTCTCTACAATCCTCTAAAAAATCACTAATTTAACCGAAAAAATACATTAATTATAATTTATTTTAAGTCTACTGAAAAAAACAACTTTTCTATATGGAAAAGAAAAAATCAATCTAATTCACAAAATTTGAAGTATCCAATCTCATAGAAATTTTCTTAATAATGCTTCCACACACACACATATATATATATATATTTATTTATTTATTTATTTTGTTGATGTGTTTCACTTTATAAATACATGTTTCCCAAGAAAAAAACAAGTGTTCCCCATTTGATTCAATCGATTGCACAGGTGATAACCAAAATGAGAAATTAAAACTATGACCTTTTTTTTTTGTTACGGTTTATTCTAGTAAAAGAATATTGAGTTATTTCACATCATGTATGAAAACATTCAAACATTTAATTTAGTAGATGCTAAATTCAATAAATACCTTATATTTTCCGAACAAAATAATACGAATATAGGAAAATATATTTCAATTTTGGAGTACTAAATAAAAAAAAATCAAATTTGCACGATTATCTTTATCTCCATTCAAAATTAGGAAATAAACATTTTCACCACCCACACAATAGAGAAACGACGCCGTTTGATGATCATAATAGCCAACGGCTGACTTTTCAGTTTTTATTTCATCACCACCATGATGGACTAAACGACGCCGTGCGACGTGTTTCATTTTTCCCAAACCTCCCTAAAATCCCCAATTCACCGAAACGTCCTTTATCTCCCGCCATCAACTCTAGCTCCGGCGACCTTCGAGTTCTCGGCTATGGCTTCCTCGGCCACTCGGCGCACGTTATTCACCGTCCTTACCCGAAGCCGAAGCTTCTCCTCTTCCTTCTCATTTTCGTCGCCCGTTTCTTCTCGCCTGCGATTCGCTTTTGCTCTGATCAACAGACTGGGTCAAATAGCCCCCAACGCATTCAATCTTCCTATACGGTTCAAGACTTCGGGATCTGGATACTCTCCCCTCAACGATCCTTCTCCTAATTGGAGCAATCGGCCTCCAAAGGAGACGATACTCCTCGATGGCTGTGATTACGAGCACTGGCTGATAGTATTGGAGTTTCCAAATGACCCTAAACCCTCGGAGGAGGAGATGGTGAATTCTTATATCAAAACTCTAGCCGCTGTTGTCGGAAGGTATGGTTGAAAACGGATTAAAAACGGATTACTTATTGGCGTGTCTCTATTGATTTTAGGTTTTTCATTTTCTTCTGATTTTCAGCGAGGAAGAGGCAAAGAAGAAAATATATTCAGTTAGTACAACTACGTATACTGGCTTTGGTGCCTTGATTTCGGAAGAGCTTTCTTACAAAGTGAAAGGTAATAGTTTATGGACTTATGCGTGGTATATGATTAGATTGAGGAGTCTTGTGAATTTGATTTCCTCGATTTGTCGATATTGGAATTGTATCAAGTATTTGGATTACGATTGAAGATCTGAAAGTGTAGTTTTGAGCTTAAGCACTCAATGTGTTTGATGAAAGTACCCTGAGAATGTCTGAATGGTTCAGAAAATTTGCTTTGTATCTTGAAGTTTGCTGATAGAATCAACTCGATTTTTAGTTTGATCATTTGTGTGTTACCGAGTTATAATGATATATGAGAGTCAGAGACCATTGAGGTCTCAGGTTGACATTTGGGTTGTTGTGTGATCATTTCTATTTAGCTTTTGTTAAGAACAATATTGGTTTTTAACTTTGAGACTTTCATTCCCGATGAACAGAGTTGCCAGGGGTTCTATGGGTTTTACCCGATTCATATCTCGATGTTCCAAACAAAGATTACGGAGGTGATCATTCTTCTGTCTCTATTAAATTGATTGACATTGAAATCAGTTAATATCTCAAGCCAAATGCTCATTTCTTGTACAAATCATTCATGTTGATTTCAGGGGATCTGTTTATTGATGGAAAGGTCATCCCCAGACCCCAGTATAGGTACAATGAGAGACAGCAAACAGGTAGAAATAGGCCTCGCCCACGGTATGATAGACGGCGAGAAACTATGCAAGTTGAACGGAGACAACCAATTCAGAGACAAAGCTGGGGTCAAGACCAGAGAGATCCAGTACAGCCACCACCATCCATGGATGGCCAAAATACAGCTCGAAGTGGCGTTGGAGGTTTCTCGACAAATCTAGGAGATTTTAATAAGAGCAATCCGTGATTGATGGATGCATGAAAATGTGAATATTTAGTGATTCATCAATGCATGAAGACTACACATCATATGTCGAGGTTTGTCAAGATTTCTACCACTCCTTAATGCATTACTAATCTAGGAGAGTTTGGAATCCAACGCATTAACATTTAACATTCTAAATATTCAAGTCATATATTTCTATATATCTAGCATATAAATGCATGAAAATGTGAAATATTTAGTATGTTGACTGGAATCCTTAATGCTGTATCTGGATCTTCTTTCATTCGTTATCATTATGTCCAGACATCAAAACTATTGGGAATGATTGAACTACATTAATCTTTCCTACTTGGATGTTTTCTTGTTGTTTACCACCAGTTTGAGAAGTAACAATGACCTATGAATTATGAGAATTTTGATCTTGGTTTGATTCTGTGTTATTGAACTACATTAACCTTTCCTACTTGGATGTTATCTTGTTCTTTACCTTCAGAAATGATCAAACTTGAGAAATTTGCCATCTAGTTTTATCTGAATGATCAGAATTTTGATCTGGGTTTGATTTGTGTTATTGAACTTTGTTTTTCTCCATCTTTTTTTCCTTTTTCATAAGTGCATGCTACTTGAGGAAAAGTACCGGTGCTTAATTACTTGATTTGTACTCGGGTTGGCTCTATATTCTTAATTTTAACTGTTATGTTATGACAGAATCCAAATTGTCAAATAATTCAAATAAAATTTGAAAAGAGAACTATTGTTTACTTGCATCTTCTATGTCATTTTGAAAATATTCTATGTATGGTTTTGTAGAACGTAGAGTAGAAACATAAGAACTTGGGCTGAAACAGTTACGGGCCTCATTTTTCTGGACATTTTCATATTTTATGTGGTGTTTACTATAATGTAAACAAAACAAAAAAGTAATAAAAATATATTATTTCCAAAATATTTAAAATTCTGTTGGAAGAAATATTTTGCATTTTATTTATTTTTTTCCTACTTTTTTTTTTGTTAATAAAACAAACATTTAATTTGAAACTCACTCAATGAAATACTTTTCAAAAATATCGTCTGATTCTCATTTGGCTATATATTAAAATCCTTTTAGAAGTTCGAAAATATATATTATTTAAAACAAAGTTCACCCATCCTAAACATTCTATTTAACGGTCATTGTTTGATTTAGGTAAATCCTACGTTCTCTTTTAATTTTTATTTTTATATACTTTCATGGTATACAAATATTTTAAAAATTTGTAAAGGTTCATTTGGATTTGAACTAGCATACATCTATTGTCAATAAATTTACGTTTCATCCCATTAACCACTTAGGCATCAATCCAATAAACAATTTCATTATATCTCTTTTAAGATATTCCATTCTATGTATCTATCAATAAATGGATGAAATTCACTCTTGGTAAAATCATAATGTAAAGGTAATTTTGTTTTTCTTCTAAAAATTTAGATTTTTTAGATGTCAGTTTTATCATAATTTAAGAGTATCTCACATTTGTTTGTACTGGAAAAAAATATTCTTGTTATTTTATGAAAAAAGAAAAATTAATAATAACGAATCAAAGTCAGACACGTTAGTTCTGGCTAAGAACTGACTTGGCTACGTGTTGAAAAAGGAATGGGATGAATAAAAGGCTGCTATTTTTATTTTTTTTATTTTTTATTTATCTTCAGTATGCTTCGGAAAGAAAACGCTGCAGTTTTGTTTGTTATGCAATTCATCATATCTACTTCCTTCACTTTACATTTTCAAAGATGGTTACGTCATCAACTCTATCAACTTCCAGTTGCCACTGCCACTTTTGTTCCATACATTACAATTCTCTTCCATCAAAAATTGCTTGGCAATATTAGGCTTACATTTATACAATTCCAAAATCATAAAGTCATAGTTATAAATCGTTTTATATGTGACTTTGATTCTCATAAATGATGGGTTTGTTAATCTTACTAACTTTATAAATTATTCCTCAAGGGAAAAAAATATGAACCATATAACATTTTATAGCAAACTAATGAGAAATTTCACAAGATAGCATCCATTTTAACATGTATTCGAGAAAATAATTTTTAATTTTTTTTCAAATATAGGGTATGTGTCATTTTTCTATCTAGAGTTTGATTTATATTTAGAATATGTTTTTTTTGTATAATTTCAAATTTTCTGCTGTATCTAAGAATACATATTTCTTTTATGCTCTCTTGAATAAATTTGGAGTTTGCGAAATTGGCTTTTTAACGTTATATATTAATGTTACAAATTATTTACTCACATGTCAGATTTGGAATCGATATTACACAAACTTAGTTTTACAGACAACTTTTTCATCGTTATGTTTCATATATTTGCTTAAAATCATATTAAAGATCAAATAAAATAGATGTTATGGGTGTAATCGGAACCTATTTGAAGTTTTTTTCCAAAACAAATATAAAGAAAGTGTGACAGTACTATTGACCACTGAAGGTGGTCCTCTAACCAGATTTGTGGAGATCTATTTACTCGAACGCAACAGTTGAGCTCACCGGCAATAGAGCTACAAGTACATAATCCTTCGACAAAATCTTGTCTTTGTTAATCTTTGAGATCATTGACAAATGCTCGTTTGCAACTTGTTCGTCACGATGAACCTATTTAAAGTTATTTTCTGAAAATACTAGCAGACTTTGTTTATTATATCAAAGTAGGACTTCTTAGTTCTTATCCTAGTCCATTTTTTCTCCTTTCTTTTTTTTCTTTTTTCTGTTTTAACTTAATCAAGTAATAATATGAGCCCACGAGGATACTTGTATTCATTAAATTTTCCAAACCAATTCTGATAAATAACCCTATTGTTTTCTTCCATGCACGGTTAAAAATATTAAAATAATCCTACCGACGTACGATTCTTTGTAAAAGACCATTCAGAATCTGCCACGTAACAATTTCGTCGCAATACCTTCCTAACAAGGAAGCAGCTTTTCACGCGTTTCAAAAACTGCCAGACTGTACGGTCACCGTCATAAAGTAAAGAATCTCTTCATTACGCCTCTTAACTTTTTATCTTTTCCTAAATATTTATTTAAACAAAAAAAAAGAGAGAAAAATGATTAAAAGACGTTACATTACATCACACGCAGGGTGTTTTCTAATTTAAATTTAAATCATTGATTCAAATTTCAACCTCTAATTTTTTGTAAATTCAAATATTTTAATTTAGCCCCCACACTATTTAATTATTCTTTTATTTATTCATCCAATCTATTTTGGATCTCATAATTAATTCTTTGTGATATTTACATAAATGGTATCAATCTCATAAAATAAATATATTTTTTAAAATATAGAACAATATATAGCCCCACTAGAAAACGTCGCAATTTTGGGTGAAAATAATATAAAGTTGCACCAATTTTTAAAATACATATTAAACTATTCAAATCTAGTGAAGTTTATTTGATTTTTATTAATTATTTGCTATAATTTGATATCTCACAATTACCTATTACATGGAGACTCATACTTTGCCCATACAATTTTTTATTAATGTAACGTCTTAGACCCAAAATTTAAAATATAGATTCGGCATCTAATCAGCTTCAGCGTCTCCCTACATCCCCTATGATTTGGTTGCGCCATTGTCTCTATCTAAGCTACTTAGAAGGGTGAAAACAAATCCACACGTACCAATATGGGTACGTCCTTTCAACATGTTTTATTGTTCCAAACCAATCATACTTAACTTTGGAGTACTTATAATTGAACCATCGAAAGTGTACATTGTTAGTATAAATAGTGACTATCAATTTTTGATATTGGTTCATTTATATACCCATTCTCTCCAGCATTACAATTTTATCTCAAGAGAAAATTTTGTTGAATAAATTATTAAAAAACAAAGATAAGAAATAATTGTTTTTAATGTAAATATTGAAGATTAAAATATAATATTTAAATTTCTTTTAAAGTAAAATAAAATATAAATGAATCAAATTAGAAAACTTCATATTCGAAAATTAGTGGATGGAGTTGCAATCGCAAGAGGCAATAATTCCATAATAGGCAACCTTGGTTTTTGGCTTGGACGGCTACGGTTTCCATTTTTGTCTCACTCAGACTTAGCTCACAAGCTTCGATGTAAAAGCTTACCCGACTTGTCGGTTTTTAAGTTTCGACAACTTTGCTGATTAATCCTCTATTAATTTTTTAAAAAAATATATAATATGTCAATAACGTATAAGACACAAGATTAAAACGTATTTAATGAATTAAATACATGAAAACGGTATTAAATAAATATATTAGAACGAAATATGGGAAAATACTCCACGTTATTTTTACATTCTCAAAAAGTACTAACTGAATACAAAACAGATTAGAACAACTAATCTGAATAAACTATCTAACTGAAATAATAAACTAATAATCTAATAAAATAATGATTGAGTGCTGATCACAACCATATTTTATGGACCACCGTCAAGTTTTAACAAATAAAAGAGATGGATAAAAAAAAGATTAATTTGTAAAAGAAAATATATATTTATCAAAATTTTAACATATAAAACATCTATTATCATCTTAAAATTCAATGTTTCGGTTTGTTGGAGGCAATTTATCGACCGCCACGTATCAGGAGACAATAATTTTCAAGATGTCCAAGATAAAGTTAAGTATTCTCAGCTCGATGTCCATAAGCTAAGCTACTTGCATATTTTACATACCAGCTGATCTATAACATATACGAGTCAATGTTAAAGAATAATCGAGAGAACACAAGTAACAAACATATTATCTAATAAGACAACTTGATCCAAAATTATCGAAAATCTGATTAGAAACTCACATTTATAAATAGAGTAATTCACCCCTTACAAAATGTATGCGAAATATATCTATCTCCCTGAGTATAGATGAAACTATGCACGGACTATATTAACCTGTTTTATAGGTCTTCGAGTACTTGGGCGCAATTATTTCGAATTTTGCATACCCGAGTTTGAAACCGCCGCTCTACATTTTTACGGCCCAAATCCAAGGCCCATTCTCTCTCTCATTTTTTTTCCTATATATATCATTATTTATATATGAACTCTCTCCCAAAACCTCTCTCTCTTTCCCTGAGAATCTTAAAAGAAATTGGACGCGAAGATGTGCGGTGGCGCCATCATATCTGATTTTATAGAAAAAAAGCGTAGCCGGAAGTTCAGTAATGGAGATCTCTGGTCCGAAATCGATCCTTTCTCCGATCTTCTCGGCCTCGATTTCTCCTCTGGTAAATAAAATACTCTTTACTCTTTCCATGATTTGATTTTATTCGATTTTCCCTTTTTAAATTGTACGGAACCATCAACTTGTTCATATAATATCCCATAAAATTTGTAAAAATAATGCGATTCCTTAAAAGAAATTGTTCCTTTATGATATGTAAGGAGAATAGATAAATTAGTAAAAAATTCCTGAAAGGAATGGAAATTTCGATTGTCGTCGGTATTGAAATGTGATTGGTTTGGATTTTTGGTTACGGATTTGTAGTGAAAAGTGAGAAGCCTCAGAAAAGAGAACGATCTCCGGCGGTGGCGGCGGAGGGGATCGAGTTGAAGCCTCGGAAAACTCGGAAGAATTTGTACAGAGGAATCCGGCAGCGGCCGTGGGGGAAATGGGCGGCGGAGATTCGGGACCCGCAAAAAGGCGTTCGGGTTTGGCTCGGAACTTTCAGCACCGCCGAGGAAGCCGCCAGAGCGTACGACGAAGCCGCCAAACGGATCCGCGGCGAGAAGGCCAAGCTCAACTTTGCCCCGGCGGCTCAGCCTCAAGCTCCGGCCAAAAAGCGGTGCGTTCTCCCCGAGTTGACTCGGGAGGGTTTAAATACCACCGGTCCACCGACGCGTTCCCGTACGAGTAACTCGTACAACGACGGGATTTACTACGGCGATGAATTGGCGAGTGGGTTTGAGCTGAAAGAGCAGATTTCGAATTTGACATCCTTCTTGGGTCTGGACGGTGAGGATCAACAGCTGAGTCAACTCGGGGGAAGTGACGAGTTCGACCGAGTCGTTGTGGACCTCTGGATGATGGACGACCGGTCGCTGAATCGGCAGCAATTGGGTCAGCTGGTTTAACTCAGATTGACTCGTGCGTCCGACATGTCGTTCACTGCTTTGCACGTGTGTAATATTTTATGTTTTGTGTTTTGGTTTGTACTTTGTAGATATATCATATTTGGAGATTCAATAAAAGTTAGCGATATGTGTCACTCGTTGTGGTGTATTTTTGGTCTACTTTTGTCTCTCGGAACGATATGTCGGTTCGTGTATCAGACTGCCTCGTGCCTCCCTTTGTTTTTAATATTCACCGCTCTGCGTTTTATTAATACTTTATCTTTGCTCAAATGGTCATTGTGTTTGACTCTTTTCTGACATCTTACTCTGTCCCATGTCGCCACAATTGTTAAAAGTATGATCACCTGTGCCTATTTAATAAGCAACATCGTAAAACATAAATCAATTGATCAAGACACTTATTTCTATTAAAATATATTGAGACTATTCCTATATGTTGTATTGATTATGTTGGATGATGTATAATGATATGCCACGTGTAAGAATAAGAATTGTGTCCGCTCCAGTAAATAACACTTCGAATGACTTGTCAGGTTCGACCTATAATTCTTATCGTTCAACCAATCCAAAGCTATCGATCAACCATTGGCCATCCATTCAAATCTTCTACCCACCACCATAATCGCTCAATTCACACTTACATTCACAAGATGTGTAAAGTGGCCGAATAACTATTCTTATCTCTAAACGCCTATAAATATCATAGTTCACTTCCTATGCATGTAAGCAAATTTAATTGCTCGTCCTGAGACAAAATAGTTTGAATTTAGATTGATTAGATCGTCGAAGTACTTTACCTCTATTTTGCAAGTTGTTTGATCTTGAAAATGATCAACTTTGTGAAGCTCGAACTTAGGTGGTTGATGTATGAAGGAACGTGCAAAGAGAAAGTAAAAAACTCAGACGCTCAAGTTAGTCTCTCGATTCGATCCATTATATTGCTCGAGAGAGAATAGTTTCGCATACTTGAAAAGTGAGATGAACGACTCTATTTATAGGTGTTGATCTTCCGATAGTGGTTGAGGAGCCGTCACAACCATACCGTAAATCACGGCATGTTGTCGGAAAGATGGTTTGAGTGTTTTTGTGATATAACTCATCCTTGTTGCCTGAGCTTTGAATCATGAACGAGGTATTTCTTGGTCGAAGTACCTCTTATGGCCGAACTATCTCTTACGGTCGATGTGAGCTTTATGGCTGAACTAACTCTTATTGATTCATGTGTCATGTTTTTTTTTATCACCTAACATAGGTCTTCTTGCATTTCTCCACAATTATCGATTTCGACTTAAATAGATTGCTTTTAAGAAAATAAGATATTTTTCCTTGGAAAAAGGAATAATGATATGAACCTAAATACTGATTTCTAACTTATTTGAGACTTTGATATTATTTTCTTAGGACATTGACATGAAAATTATCGTGACAAGCGTGTGTGATATATCTAAGACTAATGTTTGCAAGTTGCAACTCAGATAAGAAGCATAGGCGTGAAGAGCACTGAGACGAAATAATTGAAAATAATTTATAAAAAAAAAAAAAATCTCTGCCGAATAACAACAAGGAAGAATAAGAGAAGATGCATGAACGGAAACTGGGAGGTGGGTCCCACAGCAATCCCAAGTGGGGCCCGAAATCAAAACGACGGTTGAAAGAGGGAGCATCCAAATCTAATCAACTCAAATTCTCCCTTGTTCTTTGGGTGATTTCAAAAATCAAAATGGCCTTGACATCTTCATTATTGCATGTCGTCCTTTGAAATCAATCAAACTCATCCATTTCACCCAATTAATTAATTAGTTTTCTTCCTTTTCAAATTACTCTTAAACAATTACCCTTGGTTGGGCCACTTTGTGTTTGCTTCTAAATTAATTTAACCAAAAACAATGTTTCTTCGGTGTTTTCTGGATGTAACAATTAAACCATTTAATGATATTTCAAAGCGAGCATAGTTCAACGATAATTGACATATATCTTTAGCCAAAAGGTTGTGAGTTTGATCTTCCACTCCTACCCTTCAGTGACTTTGGCGCTGGACGTTCCAAAAATGGGATACTATCGAGTTTGGTGAATTCAATAATAGACGTCGGTTGGCATTCCAACATTCCTTCTCCTTTCAGGGTCTACCCAAAAGAGAATCCAGTGTTTCTTGGTCGTGAATATCTGAATAGGATGAACCGTCTCATGGTTTGCTTCGAAACAAAACAATTAGAATTAGACTCGGTGAGTATTAAAAAAAACTATTTGACTATAAGGTAAGGGGTAAAGTGTTTATTTGATACCGCCACTTTTAACGGTTTGAATATAAGCATTTCAATGTGAAAATAGAAACGTTAACAGTTATATCAGCCATCCCTATATTAGTAATTATGGATAAAAAGACCATTTCGTTATAAAAAAAATTGATTTAAATTAAATTCAATGTATGGTAGAAAATTGAACTTTTTTTAAGACCCGTACAATAATATAACGAATCATTGATTTAATAAAATAGATAGACTTTTCTCTTCATCTTAGGTCGATGGATCTTCTCAATTGAAAGACCCGGATATGGATAATATACCTTCCAATTTACGAAGCCTAATTATAATTGTTCTGTCCCAAAGCAAACCATAGGTAGAGTTACACTAGACGGAGAATTGAACTTTGAACCTCATTATCCATCTGCTGATGACATACGGGTACATTCTTAACGTTTTGAATATTACTTTATTATTCGTCTTTAACTAACAAAATTAATTTGCATAAGATTATTTCGTTCACTAAGTTTCATAGTTACGTAATACGAGAAGAGGACAAATTTTAGGTGTACTTTATGGACGTGGCTGTGCAAAAGGATGAGAGTTGAGAAACAAACATTCAGATTTCAGTCAAGAGATGAAAGAATTCTAAGGAAATAAGTAAAAATGCTTTCAAGAGACTATTTTGAGCAATAAGTGAAATTGACTATATTAAAGCAATCGATTTTCCTTCAAACTTGAAATCGTTTCTTGCAAATTGTCTCTAAAAAAATGATTATCCCTAAAGTTTTACAACCCCAGTAATTTTATTTTTCAAGAGAAGAATCAAATTTAAAATATATATAATCTCCCTCAATACAAGTGGTGGAGGCTATTCCTCGGACAAGAAGGCGAAGGAAAAAAATCTATTGACATCTGACCTTATCCAAATTCCCAAGTGTAGGCCAATATGCTCTATAATAAAAAAATAGCAATAAATTCTCAGAGAATCCCCACCACGATTCTCCATAGCCAGTGGATAAACAACCTAAATAATGCCAATGGATTTCCATTTACTAACTAGATTATATGAACAGGTTACAGATTTCAGTTTTAAAGAATACCCACCAGTCAAAATTTGAGCTCCCAAATATGAAAATTGGAACAGAAGAAGTTTCAAATAACTATGACATTTACAACTAACTTCAAAACTCTCTCTACTACAATCTTTCTAGAGTTCCTATACATGATGCATATGAGTATTGAAAGTAAAAGAAAATTGAATTTAAAACAAAAGTAAAAAAGCTCTGTGAATTATGAGCTGATGAAGTGATAGATGATCAATCTCAATCGCAGCAAACAGAGCAGAAACTTTGCTACTCAAAAAGAAAAGAGACAGACCAGTCCTCAAGTTGCTTAAATGGAAGGGAAAAATGGGGAATCAACCTATAGAGATACAAGTTAAAAGATATGAAAGTTAGGAAAAATCATTATAACAAAGATTCTAACAACCCAATTACAGAAGTTAAATCATTGTAACAAAGATTTTACAGAGGGTTCGGTTTAAATTTGTGCATTAAAAACAAATGGACCGTTGACACGAAACAAAGAGACATGACAAGAGATGATACCAGGCAGTTTCTGAGTCAGTCAGAAGTCAAAACCAATGGGTGAAAAAACAAGCAAATGTTTTCCGCCCATAGATTTCCTTCACTGGCTGGAACTCTAAAACTTTTACCCATTATAAGAATGATAAGCACCAGCCACAGGGAGATCAACCAAATGCCTGAAGGAACTGAGGAAGAACATAAATGCACATCCATTCAATTGTGAAGTAAAAAGTTTGCTCAAGATCAACCAATCAACAGAGGCACCAATTTAGTGTGGAACTGATTTACTTGGGAATAGATTATAAATGCATATTTACAAATGCATACCAGATTGCTTTGGCATATATCTCCTCCATATGTAATGTGGAACCAATTCTAAGATAAAACAATGTGAATATTTACAAGATATACATAGCAATTGAATATGAGAGATTTATGCCAGCTTTTTCTTCCAAATGTTGACCATTGAGAAGAGGATTTTACCAATCAACAAACCGAGATTAATCTCATGGACAATTTTCCCCTTTCGGAGTTCCCAATTGCATCAGCTGCAAATCTAACAACCTTCTTGAACGCAAAATGCACGCAGTTCGAGAGCGCGATCCAGCAAACCACCTCGTAAACAAAATAGTACGCGGGATTTGAAGGAGAGGAAGACGATGATGATTCGTCCCAATCATTGCCCCCAAATCTGTCGAAATTCCAACCCCTACCACTCCCGCCTCCGCCTCCGCCGTACGATCCGTCGAAATTATCGCCGCCGAATCCGTCGTCCTCGCCGCCCTCGGAGTCATCGCTGTATAATCTACGCTTCGTACGACGCTTTCTCCGGAGGAACGTCCGAGAGGCCGATCGGCGAGAAATCGATTTGACAGGCGGTGGAGCAATGGTAGCGACGGGGAACAGTGCGGCCGATAATTGAAGGGCTCCGGCGGCGGAAGATGGTGGAATCTGCTCGGTGATTGAATCGGAGGCAGAGACGCAGTAGTTCGATACGAAATCGAGGCGATTGAGGAATTTGGCAAAGCCGAGGCCATTGTTGGCTGCCATCGAAAGCGTTCCAGCGACCAGAGAGGAATCCATTGCAATGGAAGTGGAAGGATTCGAATGGAAAATTGGGATTTCGTAGACAGGAGATCTAGGGATTGAAATAGTTGAATATAAGAAGGAGAAGGAAAATCAAGCGAGGAAAACGAGATGGCGGATGAGCCACGCCACGACACTGGAAACCGAAAGCGCCGCGTGTTCAAAAGGCGCGGCTAGACCAATTCGCTCACGGCAATGGTCCGCCGTCTCAATCTCGTGGGCCGGGCTCATATGGGCCTCGATTTCGATTTTTTGGACTCAGTGGGCTAATGATCAGAAACTAAAGCTGGCCCAAATACGACCCAATGGGATATTTATTGAAGGATTGAACATTTAAAAAGTTAAAAGAAAAAAGAAAACCTAAATAAAAAGTTGAATTTCATCCTTGATTTTTTTAGTATAATATGTGAGAGTAGGGGATTGAACGCCTCACCTTTTCGTTTAAGATATATGTAATTAATATCGAACTATGTTTGCTTTGGCGAATGATTAGTGATTCTTTTATAATAAATGACTATTGAAATTAATATTTTTTCAAACTAAACAAAATAATTATCTGTAAGTTAACTAATAAATAACACAAAATTCAATTGATAAAACAATTAAATTCAGGTCTAAATAAATGTATAAATTCAATCCTGCAAAATCTCTCTCTTCCTCTTTTTGAGTACAACATATTGGGGTGAAGATTTGAATTCACGATGGAATTGGAGATAGGTACCCTAACCAATTGATCTACACTTATATTTGACGTACAAAATCTAATAAGTAATAGGAAAGAAAAATACACGCATTTTCTACGACAAAATGACTAATTTAACATTAAAAACATCTAAAATTACCTGTCAATCTGATTATAACTCTGCTAAAAACATATATCTCGACTAAAGTAAGTGAGTTCGAATTTAAAAAAAAAAATAATAATATAACTTTAACTAATTAACATTTACAATAACAATATCATATTTAGACACAGGAATCCCTCCCAACTAGTTTCATCTTTATCATTACCAAACTAATAAATTGTTTTTACATCACAATAAACTAATATTTTGTATTTGACTATATTGTATCATTACCAAACGAATTTTATATGAAATACTAGCATGTCATTGGGTTTCCAATTAATATATAAATACCAACATTTTATAGAAATATGATAAAAACCCTTCCAGTCGTTTCTCTTTCAGTAGCAAAATCGCAGAGGAAAAATGGTATCACTGAAGCTTCAGAAGCGCCTCGCCGCTAGCGTCCTCAAGTGTGGAGGGGGCAAGGTCTGGCTTGATCCCAATGAAGTCAACGAAATCTCAATGGCTAATTCAAGTACGTTTACGGTTTACCTATATCGCATCACTCTTCCGCCATTACTTTCTCGGATTCCAATTGCTGCTGCTCTGCAGTTAGGGCTCAATTGAATCAATAACTTTTCACTGGAATGCCCTAATTTCTATGGATCGCGATATCGCTTGCTTTCGGTGCTAGTTTGATTATCTGGAAATATGAAGCATCTCCAGAGTTTCAATTTTCCTTACATGATAATTCCTCGCTGTATCGAATTCCCGTACAAATAGGCAAATTATTCCAAACGTTTCTCTGATTCTCTTCAATACAACACAAAAACGAGACTATCTAATATCGCGTTATGGTTCTAATAATGAGTTTTTGGTGCATTTTTCTATTGCCTATTTGGAATTTGGATGCGCTTGATGATTAAGGTTCATTTACGTCATTCGTTATACTGCGTCTCTGTTCAATATTTTCCTGAATGAAATACATTCTTTATTTACCAAGTTTGGATTCTAAGTCATTAAACATTCTGAAAATTTTTCGTTGATTTTTTGTTTAATCGATCATGTCTCTCTTGGTCTTAACATTGTATCTCTTTGATTATTTTCTGGGTTTCCAGCTTATTCTACCAATGATTTCTTGGTTTCGTATGTTAATATATTTTGTGTTTCCCTACATTTATTATATATATTCCAATTGTATTGATCGTTACAGGGCAAAACATCAGGAAGCTAGTAAAAGATGGATTCATCATCAGAAAACCAACCAAGATTCATTCTCGGTCGCGTGCCCGCAGAATGACGGAAGCCAAGAGGAAAGGACGTCACTCAGGATACGGTATGATTTGTTTATTTTGTGTGAGTTTCTTCTTTCACTGGTGGTTTGCTGGGTATGTCTTGAGGAGTGGTGTATCTAATAGAATTAACAAAATATATTACTAGAAAGTGTGTCTTTAGTGCACGTGAGACAGGTGAAGAGTGCACTTCTCTGATGTTATTGTGAACATTTAAGATATTTGCTGTTTGCTATATTAAGGTAAGCGCAGGGGAACCAGGGAGGCAAGGCTACCGACTAAGATTCTTTGGATGAGAAGAATGCGTGTACTGAGGCGTCTTCTTCGTAAGTACCGGGAGTCCAAAAAAATCGACAAGCACATGTATCATGACATGTATATGAAGGTCAAGGGTAATGTCTTCAAGAACAAGAGAGTTCTAATGGAGAGTATTCACAAATCAAAAGCTGAAAAAGCTAGAGAGAAAACACTTTCTGATCAATTTGAGGCCAAGCGCGCTAAGAACAAGGCAAGCCGAGAACGTAAGATTGCGAGAAGAGAGGAACGTTTAGCACAGGTAAGTCTTAAGAGCTGGATTTCAAAATTACCGTGTAGTTGAAAACATTGTTGTTGAAGTTGCTGGGAAATATCAACTATGGCATGTAACTTGCATCTTTAGTTAACCTTTAGTTTCTAGCCATGGAGTCATTAATTAGTTTTGAACCTCTGGTTGGTGGGTGGGTACTGAATGCACACTGCCAATTTGCTATTGTTAAAACCCAATTTGATTTATAATAACAGGCCAAAAACGAAGTTTGAGTGCTCCACAACTCTCCCAAGAAAACTCAAAATATGAGCCTTACAAAAGATACCAAAAACTTACCCTCCTCTCATTCCTCCGACTTTAAATCACCCCAAAAACTTATCTCATGACTCCCTCCATAACTAACAATATTCTCGAGGTCCCACAAATCGCACGCCCTCACGTGGTCCCCCCTCCTTTAAGTATAGAACTTAGCGACCCGGGGCTTATCATTTATCTATACTGTTGGCTAATTATGTTTTGTGACAATGCTTTCACAGGGTCCTGTAGAAAGAGGAACTCAACAAGCAGAGTAAGAACCTCACCCCCAAAAGAAAAAAAGAAAAGAAAAGAGAAGGCTTTTGTATTATACTTATTGTTATTATCATCTATTTGAAACAAGGGGGTTAATTGCTAATAGTCTCCTTTCATTCTTGCAGGGTTGGTAAGAAGGCCAAGAAATGAGTGCAAACCAGACCCATTTATGAATTATTTCAGGTTTCATAGTTTTATTTTCTAATCACTTGAAGAAATTCCAAGGCCTATGTCTCATAAGCTTATCATATGTTAGCTGTCTTCAAACTCAGAGGATTATTCCATAAGTTTAGTATCATTAGTTAATTTGGATTTTGGAGGAACTTTTTTTTTTTTCCTTCTCTATATTGTTCTTTTATTGCTCATACTGCCGCTCTCTTCTATCAGAGACACTGACTCTATAATAATGCTTATATGGACTAATTTTTGAAAAATGTTTTCCACATCATTTTTTTTTGGAAATTAGAGATTTTCTAGCCCTCCTTGAGAAACCGTTTATTTATTATTTACAAATGGGAATGGCGAATGGGTATTCTTTATGGAGAAAAATAACAAGTGGGGTTGTAAACTGTAAAGTACAGAAAAAAATAGTGTTTTTCGGATCCAGGCCTTAGGACGGGTACGGATACCCGCTCCGACTTTTGGATATTAAAAAGAAATAAATAAAACAGAAAAATAAAGAGTTGACCTGGGGATTCCAGATCTTTCGGATAATTCCAACATTTGAAGCGGAAGGGATTGTCGAATCCGGCCTGGGAGGCGGCTTTAGGTTTTCGGTTGTTTGTTGAGCTTTTTTCCTTTTTCCTTTTTTTTTTTGTTTTTTTTAATTGAGCTAATTCCACGTGTTTGTGGGAGGAAGAAGTGCGGTTACACGGAAAAAGCTGTTTTTTTCTTTAAGAGTAATTTTGTAATAATTTAAATTTATTTTAAAACTTTAAATACTATTTGCTCTATCTACGGTAGACTTTTTGGGTTTATTTTGTAAACTATATTTTTATTTTAGTATCTGAAATTTTAATTTTCGGATTTTAGTTTTTGTACTATTTTATTTTTTTAACCTTTAAAAAGTCACCAATTTGATCCAACTTTTTAAAAATTCCACGAAAATGTTTAGTGTAAATTTTTAGGCTACATATTTAATAAAATTAGTGTGTGAAATGTCATGTAAAAATTAAATATGTGAGATAAAATTGAAAATGTAAGATTAAAATGATAATTTTTTATAAAGTATATTGACTAAAATAAACGTTTTAAAAATATATGAACTAAAACGAACCACAATTAAAAATATGAAGATCAAAATAGAATATTAGTCGAAATTTTAATTTAGGGATCAAAATAGTATTCTTAAAATTTTAAATTCTAATATTTAAAATCTGAATCGGTGCATAAATAATGCAGAGAAGTGTTGAAGAATACGACCCTGTGGATTTTACCTGCTTTCAAGTAGTTAGTGGGGCTCGTGGTTGACGTGAGGCTGCTTTGACCATTGGAGTTGGTAAATATGCATGATTTAACTTTTAAAATGTTATCAAACATTTTTTTAATACTAAATAAATTTTCAAGGATATTTTAAAATGTTCAAAAAATAAAAGTTTTTGAAATTAAATTTTCAGAGGAGATTGAAGAAAGTAAGTGCATATACAGCTCTAATACTAAAAATAGTACGGGAAAAAACAATAAATAAATATTTATTAATGTAATTATGTATTTAAATAAATGAACACTCACAAATAAATTTTTTGTGGGTCTGAAATACATTAATTAAATGCACGTTAATATATTTAAATATTACTTTAAAGCTAACATGAGTACAATTGGTTAAGTAAAGTGGGGGATTTAATTTTTCTCACTTCTTAAAAATTAGTGAGTGATCTCGTTGTTTAATCATTTTTAATTAGTAAGATATTCAATAATAATAATAAAATAATAAAACATTCTTAAAAAAAGAACAAATATCGTAAATTCAGCCCACTAAAAAAGAAAAAAAAATCATAAATTCAGTTAAGAAATTTGTTGATTTTAGGTCAGGGTGTTGCAGCTTGCAGTTCTAATCCGTATGGGAGAGGGAATATTATACTATATAATTTAATTACTAAAATTTACCAATGTTGCCATGAATTCTTAAGAAAAGAAATGATTAATTAAAGTTGCCGGTGGTTTGCACATTAAAATATTAAACCAATCGTTCACAACGACCGAACGAAACAAGTTCATCGGTCTTCTTCTTCATTGTGGATGACCCGAAACCCACGTTATAAGATAGGAAACCCGCGAAATTCACACTTTGACGTGTTTGTTGTTGCTTTGCTTGCAGTTCACAACCAAAAAAAAAAAAAAAGGAAAAAAAAAAGAAGAAACAAAAGAAAAGGAAAAAAAAAAGAGCAATCACCGAGAAGAAAATTTGGATCTCTCTCTCTCTCTGTTGATACAGAATCTTCGATTGTAGTTGTGTTCGGAGTGGATCGAACGAGGCTGTTGCGGCGTTGGGCAGATTAAGGAATGGGATCGGAGCAGTTGATGCCCGGAGCCGGGCCTCGATACGTTCAAATGCAATCGGAGCCGCCGACGGCGTCGATGTCTTCGTTTTTCTCGTTCCATCAGGACGCTCCTGAGCCGACTCGGATTTTCGATGAGTTGCCCAAGGCCTCCATCATCTCCGTCTCTCGACCTGATGCCGGCGATATCAGTCCCATGCTTCTTTCTTACACAATCGAGTGCCAGTACAAGCAGGTGCAGTTTCTCCTTTCAGTTTCCTTGAATTTTTGTGTTGTTTCTAATTTATATTTCATTTTTTTACAGCTGAATTACTCCACCCTCTAGGTGTTCTGGTATTTTGAATTTGGTCTAGGAATGATCAATTAGATTTGTGCGCTTGTTTTTGTTTTCTCGCGAAGAACACAGAGGAAATCGGATAGGCCAATTATAGGATTATGTATATTTTATCGACGAGTTACCTCGAGTTTACGATGTAGTATAGTGGTGGGATTGAAGAATACGTATTCAATTAGATTTAGAGCTTTATTAGCTACTTTTAGATTATGATTAATTGGCTTATTAACTCTACCAAATCACTCGAGCACAAGTAAGAGTAGCCAAGTTGTTTGTTCTCCCTATGGCGTTATAAAATACTTTCCGCGCCCATATTCCCGTTGTAGTCTAGTGATTTTTGCCTCCTCATTTTCGTATCTTTTATCTTTTCAGTTTGTGTGTGGATGCTATTCTATATGAGAAGAAAGTTTAAATGGTGTAACTGTGTATTGTTTTCCTTGAATAGTTTAAATGGCGCATGCTGAAGAAAGCTTCCCATGTATTCTATTTGCATTTTGCATTAAAGAAACGTGCGTTCATCGAGGAAATTCATGAGAAGCAAGAACAGGTATGTATATGAAACTCCCAATTCTTGGCATCCTCGAGCACGTGAATTCTTGGGTGTTTAATGCCCTTATGCTTTTGAAATCTTAGATCAGTTATTGTTAATATGAATGTTTGGGGTTTTGATGTAGTCTTCATTGGAACATTATATTAAAGGTTAAAGAATGGCTTCAAAATCTAGGAATAGGAGATCACACAGCAGTGCCCCAAGATGAGGATGGACCAGACGATGAGGCCGATCTTCTGCATCATGAAGAAAGTTCTAAAAATAGGTATTTTCAGCTTTTCTCAAAGCTAATCTGGAAGAATTTGTTTATGTATCCTGTTCAGTTTTGCATACTTGCTATTATTCTTATGGTTGTATTACTTCTACACAGGGATGTTCCATCCAGTGCTGCCCTGCCTATTATTCGGCCTGCCTTAGGAAGGCAGCAGTCTATGTCTGATAGAGCTAAGAATGCAATGCAAGGCTATCTGAATCACTTCTTGAGTAACATGGATATTGTCAACTCTCGAGAGGTATAGGTGGTAATATGTTATTTTGAAGACATATGATGCATATCTTAATTTGTTATAAGTCTGAATTCTTTGTGTAGGCTCCTTTTGTAGTGTTCTTTTATGTTCTTTTTTAGCCCATTTGTTTTCTTTCATCTTCTTAATGAACGCTTCATTTTCTATGAATAAATTGTTGCATGAGTTTAGAACTGGTGACCATATACTTAATACAACAACATTTGGTAGTCAAGAAATTCACAGGACGCTTAACATTGCAGTTGTGGGTAGTTAGTCTTGAAATTTTCTTGGTATTACCTCTAATGATTTTTAAGGCCGTTTACTACTGCATCAGTGTTTTATGTTATCATAGGTGTTTTTCTTCACCGGCGATTTCTTCATTTTTTCTTGCTTTGTGAAAGAGGAAAGTGACATAACTAGCTTATCAACTGAATTTTTGATATCTTTTTCTTTCTCTCCCTTTCATGTGTTATGGGTTGCTTGATGAATCTTCAAATAGTTTAGTATTGTTAGACAAATATATGCTATGCATAGTTAGTACAACCAAATTTAGTTGTTGGGTACTTGGTATTTACAAGTTTCAAGTTACAAGCAAATTTGTAGTAACTTAGGTTATATTAATAAAATTAGTCAAAAGGTAGCTGAGAATCTCTAACTGAAATGAATCTCTTGTGGGGTACTTGGTACTTACATCCTGATTGGAACTTTAGGTAACTTCAAAATGTTTTTTTTTTAAATTACAATTAATGTACCGAGTTGACCTTTCTTGAGAAAAAAATATTTATTCTATGTTCTTCCTGAGCCGAAATAGTAATTTTAGAGTTCTAAAGTAATGAGTAGTTTATATCTTGATTCACTTTTACCTTCCACGCTATTCTGTAATAGAATCTTTTGAATCTAATTGAGGGTAATGCAAGGCTTGCAGTAAAGTTGACTACTTTTTTATTCTTTCAACCTCCATTGGGCTCACCTTTCTTGGGTGTTTTACTTCTTCCTAATGCATTTATGTATTTCTGAGAGTAGTTAAGCAAAAAAAAAAAAAAAAAAAAAAAGCTTCAGAATTTATGGGAGTGCCTTGTTATGAACTGGATGCATTTTTAAACTAAATCATGGATTTACTTTTATATTCAATATGTCATAATGCATGTATGTTAATATAGAAAACACTCGATGCTATTTTAGTTGTTTGATAGTTGGCTTTTAAATTTTAATGCATTGGGTGTAACCATTTTCTCCCCTCATTTATGATCTATTTTTATTATTATAATTCCTTTTGAATTTATAAACTGTAGGTTTGCAGGTTTTTGGAGGTCTCTAAGTTATCATTTTCACCAGAATATGGCCCGAAGTTGAAAGAGGATTATATCATGGTGAAGCATCTACCTAAAATTGTAAAGGAAGACGACTCTAAAAAATGTTTTCTATGCCTATGGTTTGGTTGTTGTAATGACAATTGGCAAAAGGTAATGGGCTTTTTCCTTCCTAAGTTGGCTTTATGTCTGGGTTTCCGTTGTGTTTCAATTGATCAACCAAGTTGGATAGGTTGCATTTCATTCTCTTCTTTGCTTCCTCCTCTTGTGTGTGTTTTAAGTATGTCCTGTTTCAGTTATGTGCTGATCTCTTTCACCTATTGTGTTCTTTATACAATACTTATTTCTTATGTAGAGGAAACTATGAACATGGGAGTTTTCTGTTTCCCCTTGTTATGTTTCCTAAAAAAATGGGTAATAATCAATTGAAACACTCTTAACTCCAGTGCACGTTGCTCCGAATGATGTCATGAAAGTAAAACCTCTTTAAACCTATATCTGGGACTATTAGCTTCTCTTAGCTTCTATGAAAGGCAAGGCACCTAAATTTGTAGGCATGCTGGCAGGAAATGAATTTTTTTCTTCTTCTTTCTCAGAACTTGTTTAGGAGGTTCTTTTCCTTTTCTCCTTCCATGAATGTTAACACAATCTTCATTTTTGCTTAGTTTACTTATTCTGGGAATTGCTTAATTTACTTTTTAAATGCTTGTTTCCTCTTTAAAGTTATGAATTTATTTTATAAAGGTTTGACGAAGTGTACTTGGATCTTTTTTGGGTTTGCATTTAGGCCTTAAATATACAAGTCTATGTTGTTGATTGGATTTTTCAGGTGTGGGCTGTATTAAAACCTGGATTCTTGGCCTTGTTGGGAGATCCATTTGATACGCAACCAATGGATATAATAGTGTTTGATGTGCTACCTACTTCTGATGGCAATGGAGATGGAAGAGTATCTTTAGCTAAGGAAATTAAGGAGCGAAATCCATTAAGACATTCATTTAAGGTAATAAGATTTTGGGCATTGTACCTTGTATGATTTGAGTTTGTTTCTGGTTCTAAAGTTTGGTGTTGGTCATTGGCCTCCTATGTGGTTGCAAATAAGACAGATTTTAGTTTCAGTGGCGTTCATTTAGTTGTCATATATACTCGTTTATGATGGAATGGAATTCTGTACCAATAAGAATTTTCTCATGAAAAGTTTAAATCTGTGATGGGAAATGTTAGGTGACATGTGGAAATAGGAATATTAGGATAAGAGCAAAGAACGGATCCAAGGTTAAAGACTGGGTTGCAGCAATTAATGATGCTGGACTGAGGCCTCCTGAGGGTTGGTGTCATCCTCACCGTTTTGGTTCTTTTGCTCCTCCAAGGGGTTTGACTGAAGACGGTAGTAGAGCTCAGTGGTTCATTGATGGCCAAGCAGCTTTTGAAGCTATTGCCACTTCTATTGAACGTGCAAAATCTGAGGTATTCTTCATCCCTCCTCTAATCCTTCTCTTTAATTTAAGACAATTCATTGTTTATGGTTTTACAATTATAATTTTTGTGGGAAAGTATTGTTGGCTGATTGAGGAGTCTTTTGCAGATTTTTATTTGTGGCTGGTGGCTTTGCCCAGAATTGTATCTGCGGCGTCCTTTTATTGCCCACGCTTCATCTAGACTTGATTCTTTACTTGAAGCAAAAGCTAAGGAAGGGGTTCAGGTACGTTTTATGGAATTCTAATCTATTTTTATTTTATGAATTCATGAATATATTATAAGTTATAATATAAACTCATGAATTTCTCTTTAGCACCTTCAAATTTATGGCCTTCTAATTGTTTATTTTTATATGTGTAAGGGATAGGGATGCCGCCCTGTTGCCATGTTTGTTACAAGTTTTTAAACTACTCAATTAATCTTATAATAATTATAAAACCACCCAAATATGAAGTTTAATTTTACTTTATACATTTAGCAAATTTTGGTGTAATTTAACCTTTTCAATCTAGTGATAAATTTTATATATCATATTAGTTTTCCATGTAAATGAATAAATTTAATAAAACATTTCTATAAATGTCAAATTTAAATTATACATTTATCTGAAGTAATGTATAATCAAATAATGAAAGAAGTCTTGTTTTCTAAAAGTTGTTTGTTATCATAATATATTAAATTTTAATTTATTGCATTTTAAAATGAGTTTATAATATTAAATAGTAATATTTTTCTAAAAGGAATATTCCTTAAAATTTCAAAAGACTCAATTGTTACGGTGTAGATATAGGGAGAGATAGTTTGCTTAGAAGTAATTGTGGCCATGAGAGGAAGTGTTAAAAAGTACAGTGCTCTATGCTTCCAAAAGTCAATATAACGGGTTATCAAAAACTTGCCCACAAAGTCCCAACAGAATAGCTATCCATTGATCAAGAAGGCAGTAGGCATGGAATTGAGACATTTTTGTAATAGCTATTCCATTCTCTCTCTTAATCCACATTACCCTACGTTTCTTATGTATTATATCAATGCATTAATAATGTATTACACTTCATAATTCATATTAATTTAGTCCATTCTCTCTCTTATTCCACAGTATTAATCTGATCTTTGATGTGAAAAATTTGTGTAAGTTTTTTTTTACGTGACATGCAGATATACATTCTTCTCTATAAAGAGGTTGCCCTTGCTTTAAAAATTAACAGTGTTTATAGCAAGAGAAAACTTCTTGGTATCCATGAGAATGTGAGAGTACTACGATACCCTGACCACTTCTCCAGTGGCGTGTACTTATGGTATGTTCTCAGTCCCTTCATTTTTTTTAAGGGGAATAACAAAAGTTAATATTCATTCCCACACCTCTTGGTGTCTTGTACACAAGTTAAATACATGAACGACATCCATAGAAATAAGAGATAAAAGAGATAACTAAATCTTTCTGAATCCCGTCATGCTTAAAGCTTATCGTAAATTCACTTTGATTTCACATCTCAATATTTTCAAGTATCAATTATCAGTCTCTCGGCTTTGAGACGAGGAGCATATGATTAATCTATTACCCATTTTAGTCTTGTTTCTCTATTTTTTGATGCTAATCGAGTGGCATACGAGCAACCAATGAGACTCAGAAGCAAATAGTACTTACTGAAGGGGTTGGGTTATCAGCTGTTAGGATTCCTTACTGTTTTCTGCAGAATATAAGTGTTCTTGGCATTGTTACAAAACTCTGTTGCATTTAGCAGCATCTGCACAACTTCTCAATGGTATTATTTTGTGGACATAATATATGTTGTAGTTTCATCTAATATTAATGAGTGGTTAATGCAGGTCCCACCATGAAAAACTTGTTATTGTTGATTATCATATTTGCTTTATTGGAGGACTGGATTTATGCTTTGGTCGTTATGATACACCAGAACATAAAGTTGGTGATTGTCCTCCTTCAGTATGGCCTGGAAAGGACTACTATAATCCAAGGTATGTTTTACTGTCCCCTGTCGCAGGGACATTTTTTCTGCAAATTTATTGGCTAATTGTTATTAACTTTATTATTCTTGATTAGGGTACTTCTATCTGAATTAATCGCGAGGTTGATAGGTTTGGCTGACATTCTTGCCAAGTTTAGGGGTGAAAATTTATCTTTTCTGGGGTGGCCATGTTACTTAAGATATACCTAGTCTGATGCACTATATTGGTCATGGTGGCTTTATTGGGCTGAAATGATGATAGATAGTGATGATTATTTAAGAATTTCTCGTGCTGTTACAATTCTGCTATTTTTATGCCATGTAATGATTTATGAGCTATTGGAAGGCTTTTTTGTGTTAGTTCCCTGTGGGAGGGGTTTTACCCCTTTCCTTAGGTTGTCCTATTTTTGGCTTTAATGTACTCCATATTGGTTTCTTATAAAAAAAAATGCCAGGTAATGATTTATGCAAAATTTTGCTAATTTCACGTATTATTGACTCAGGGAATCTGAGCCAAATTCATGGGAAGATACCATGAAAGATGAGTTAGATCGTGGGAAGTATCCTCGCATGCCTTGGCATGATGTCCACTGCGCACTTTGGGGACCACCTTGTCGAGACATAGCCAGGCATTTTGTCCAACGCTGGAATTATGCTAAGGTCAGTGTTCGTTGATACTCTTGTCCAAATAGTTATGTCACTTTGTCCTAAATGAAAAATATGTATTGCTGCAGAGAAATAAAGCCCCATATGAGCGGGCGATTCCATTACTTATGCCTCAGCATCATATGGTCATTCCTCATTACTTGGGAAATTGCGGAGAGTTGGAAGCCGAAAAGAAGGAATTTGATAATTCTAAAGAAACCACAGTGCAGGAATCATTTTCTCGAGGATCATCTTTTCATGATATTCCACTGCTTTTGCCTCAAGAGGCTGATGGACAGGATGCTCAAAATGAAGGTTCAAAATTAAATGGAGTGGAGCCCATTGCCAATCCCCTTGATCAGCCAAGTAAGGTCAGCAGCGGTCTTTCTTTCTCTTTCAGGAAGATCAAAGTTGAACCCCTAGGATCAGATATGCCTATGAAAGGCTTTGTTGATGATCTTGACACTTTGGATTTCCATGGAAAGTTGACTGGAGATGGAAAAACGCATTATCGTGTCAAAAGTTCAGATTTCGAGTGGTGGGAAACACAAGATAGGGGACATCATGGTGGCTTCACGGATGAACCTGGACAAGTTGGTCCATGTGCTTCATGTCGTTGCCAGGTGAGTTGAACGTCAAGAGCATATTAAAGTCTTACAGCAGTGGCTAAAAAAGTTGCATGATTGTCTGGGGTTTTGATTTTGTTCAGTGAACTGGCATTTTTGCAGTTTTAAATATAATTTTCTTTTTTCTTTTGCTTTTCTAATATCCATTTAGTATTCAAGCTCATATTGCAATTGGGATTATCTAAACTCCCTTTTCGTTTATATAGATTTTATTTATATTTAAATTTGAAACTCACCTTAGTTTACTGGTTCAGCAAATCATTGAAGTCCTCCCACACCGAATTAGAGGACTTAAGGCTCTTTAAAGTCATATTTGCATATAGTGGGATGTATAAGCTAATTTGTCGTCAATTACTGGTCAGTTGTGATGGTATTATATTGTTTTATTGCTAATGACTGTTCTTTTTCAGGTCATCAGAAGTGTCAGTCAGTGGTCTGCTGGGACAAGCCAAACCGAAGAGAGCATTCACATTGCATATTGCTCTCTTATTGAGAAAGCAGAACATTTTATCTATATTGAGGTATGTGATTTTTTAATCGTAGCAGTATTATTGCATCAATACCTTCTCTTTTTTATGTTCTTTGTTCTTCTTCTTATTTTTTTTCAATGGATATGTTGATGTTTGATTCCTTGTAGTCGATCCATTATAATCCCAGAAATGGTATAGACTTCTGTTCTGTATCTTAGGGAATATTGCAACTAAAACTAACTGGTATTCTACACTTTCTCATGGTATTGATTCTTGGTTTTATTTTTTCCCAGAATCAATTTTTTATATCGGGCCTCTCAGGAGATGATTTGATACGGAATCGTGTTTTAGAAGCATTATATTGCCGTGTAATGAGAGCCTACCGTGAAAAGAAGACATTTAGGGTTATTATTGTGATACCACTCTTACCTGGATTTCAGGTTGTAGTTCTTGGAAATTCGACACTCGTCCTTTTCTGGCTTATTATTTGAGTATACATATTTTTTCTCCATTCTGAATCTGCAGTTTGACAGGGGGGTCTTGACGACAGTGGTGCAGCATCGGTTAGAGCAATAATGCACTGGCAGTATCGAACTATATGCAGAGGACAGAATTCAATATTGCATAATCTTTATGATCATCTTGGCTCAAAAGTTCATGATTATATATCGTTCTATGGCCTTAGAGCTTATGGTAGACTCTTTGATGGTGGTCCTGTGGCTTCAAGTCAGGTATTTTATTCATTATTGCTTGGTTTAATGTGTTTTATGGTTCTTGATCGAATAGATAGTGGCTTTCATCTGTTTCCTACAATCTAAGATATCCCCAATGATAGGCATAGAGCTGATAGATTTATTGCCTTTTGTGACATGCTAACATCTTTATATGTTGTGAATTTAGGTGTACGTGCATAGTAAAATTATGATTATTGACGACTGTATTGCTTTGATTGGATCGGCTAACATTAACGACAGGAGTTTACTTGGTTCTAGGGATTCCGAGGTATCACTTCTCTTCTTTTGGAAAGCTATGGATCTTTCTGGTTCCACTTTTCCATTGACAAAATATTTCAGGGCTGATATAATTCGTCATGTACTTGAAAATTTAACAATTAATAACCCGGAAGCTTTTTGCTTCAATTACTCAATTGAGGATAAACATTAAAAATCTGAGCTTTTTGACTTTGATGGGTTCTGCTTGGTGGAAATCTAAAAATCTGAGGTCTCAATACTCTCTATCTCTAAAAAGCTTTGATCCTCTTTCAGATTGCTATCGTTATCGAAGATAAAGAACTTATCAATTCATCTATGGGAGGACAACCATGGAAAGCGGGAAAGTTTTGTTGGAGTCTGCGTCTCTCTCTTTGGTCTGAACATCTCGGTCTTCGTCCCGGACAGGTTAGTGGCTGGCTAATGAACCACCAGTTCTTAGGAAGCAGTATTTCCACTGATGAAAAAGTTTCACGTTTTATCTGGGGCGGAGTTGAAAGATTTTATATGCTATAATTTTATATCATTATGACGTGATTTTTTTCCCCAGATTAATCAAATAATTGACCCAGTTGCTGATTCAACCTACAAGGACACATGGATGGCAACTGCTAAGGTGAGAAAGTAATGTATATGTTTACTGAGGATGAAACAGAATGATTATCAAACGGAGCTAATGGAATTATGTATACTAATACACACTGAATCTCAACTATCAAATTTTTTTAATAATTTTAAATAAGGAAAATAAAATGACAAGATAAATGGGTGAATCTTTACCAAAGAATAGTCAGAACTCAAAGAATAGATATTTGCATTCACCTGCCACAGATATGTTACCAGCCATGTTAGCATATTAGATTTCTGTCATAGATTTGTTTTCTCTACTCTCTTCTGAATCTTATCAGAGCACTGACAACAAACTTGGTGATCTTTCAAACAGACAAACACGACGATATACCAAGATGTTTTTTCTTGCATACCAAACGACCTCATAAATTTCAGGTATGATTAAAACTCTACTCGGTTGAATCCCGGTTACCACTTCACTTGTCGATATACTGATTTGTACGCGTATATTTAAATACAGAGCTGGACTGAGACAAAGCGTTTTGTACTGGAAAGAGAGACTGGGGCACACCACAATAGATTTAGGAATAGCACCTGATAAGCTTGAGTTTTATAAGAATGGAGAAATTGAAAGGATTGATCCAACAGAGAGATTAAATGCAGTGAAGGGGCATCTTGTTTCCTTCCCATTGGAATTCCTGAGCAAAGAAGATTTAAGACCTGTGTTCAATGAGAGTGAATACTATGCATCTCAAGTTTTTCATTGAATCCAATCTGTTCTTGTTAGGTCATCTTGATTAATTTATGGTTAAATCTTGCATTACACTTTAATTTTTTCTATCAAAAAAATAAGAGGAGCGATAGAGAAAGAGAGAGGCTCATTATAGCAGCCTTCAGAAAGGTACCTTCATCAAAATTAGGACTTTTTGTAATAGTTATTCAATTTATACAAGACTCTTGTCCTAATTTGGGCATTTAATGTCGTTTTCATCTCTCTCTCCCTCTTCATTCACATGTGGATTCAGCTAAATCTACTTGCTTTCCTTAGTTGAAATTATTTTCTAAATATCAATACACTCCAATGCCTTACAAGTCACAAACTACCTTAAGTGAGCATTGATGAAGTGTCACGAGATGAGAGGTATTCTTTGGACGATAAGAACCTCGAATCTTTGAACATGTTTAATAAATTTTTGAAGTTTATAAATGGATCTAGTTAACAAGTGTCTAACATATCAATAAATTTTAATTTAATTTTGTGTTTAAAAGATCAGACCTATTGAGTACTGTTCAAAATTCAGAGATATATTACCTATTAAAAGATTTTGGATTAAAAAATACATAATTATTATTTGTTTAAATGACTAGACACAAACTTGAAACTTCGTGTGACGTAATATTAAAAATTTAGAGTCTTTGTTAAACTTTATTTTAAATTTCAAAGACTTATTAGATATAACAAGTATGCAACTAAAAGATAAATTAGTAATTTTTTAAAATTAGAATAAATCTGTAAATAGAAAAATCTTTTTCAACTTAACATTTGTGGCTGGGCCAGCTCAGGCCAACTGGCTCGTCGGTAGCCACCAATTCTTGGATCTGTCCATTTGACTTCCATATTCAATAAAGATGACCCACACACATTCGTCACAAGTCACATCCTTAATCAATTTAATATTATTTTAAGATAATAGAATTTTCTACACTCCATATTCATAAATATAATCATTTAACTTTATTCTTATTTTTTATTTTCCTTTTTATACTACATATAAAAATGGAGACTCGAATTCACAGGAGTACTTTAACTAATTGAGATATGTTCAAATTGACTTTATTTTCCCTTTTTAATTATACTATACAAATCCCATTTTCATTCAGACGATTTTTTTAGTTCGCAAACAATATCTTAAAAATATATATCCTATTTTAGTTTATTAAGGTTCTTTTATTAAGTATGATTATAGTTTTAAAAATATTTATAAATAACAGACTACAAAGGATAACATAGTATATTTTATTCTTATTGAGAAAAAAATTAGACGAAATTATTTCACGATTTTTCTATATTCCATTTTAAGGAAACATTATTGTAAAATGCTGTGGACAATTCATTTGATTTTTATGAATGAATTCCTCAATAAATTTCATTATTAAATGGTGGTATTAATAAACAACAAAAAGAATTGAAAAGGAATTCAAATAATTAAATGATGAAAAAGACAAGCAAATTGTATGGTAAACAAACCTTGTTCAACAACCCCAATCCAAGATATTTACAATAATAATGTATCTCGTCTTAGGCTTCAATTGAAACTCCTCGCAATTCTCATCCACACAAATAGTATATTTAATTTCCCCTACATATATATATATATATATATATATATATCTCCTTTTATATGTAATTTATTACCGACCTTCAACTTATTTTATATTAAATAGTTTACGATAATTTGGTTGAATTTGCTTCCAAGTCTATGCAATGACAAATTGATGCGTCCATTTGTTTAGGTTAGACTGCATGTTTAATTATTGTTATTAGTATTTTTGTGTAATTTCTACTATTTAAATTTTTTTAGTTAAAAATATTATTTTCATATCTTTACTTTCAATTTTGGCTCATTTCGATTGTCGTTGTACTTTCAGCATGTACATTATAGTATTTATGCTGTCATTTACTTCTGTCTATCTTAGTTCATGTACTTTCATATTGTTCGTTCTGGTCCTCATACTTTTAAAAAGTGATCGTTTTAGTGTCCCTTCATTCTATTTACTTTTGTTATCAAAATTTCAACACAACATTACATTTAAATATGTTTTTGTTGAAAGCTAATCATAACTTTATTAAATCGTTTTCGTTGGGTATAGAATGTGTTAAAATTTTGCGAATAAAGACTAAAAGTCGTTACATTTTAAAAGTAAAAATATAGAGACCAAAAATGAGAGTGGTATGGATCAAAACGAAACAAATTTAAATTACGATAACTAATAATATTTTAAATCTGTTAGAAATAACTACTATTTATTTTGGTAACACTTGAATGAATTTATTTAAAATAAAATAGAAAAAACTTAGGTGCTTGATAATAATCGATCTTTATTGTCCACCAATGAAAGTTGACCGCGTGTTATTTGAATCCAAAAGGAAATATAATTGTTCTTTTGCTTATCGATATATTATTTGTGAAAGGTTTTAGATGTGTGCTTATCAATTTTTTCTTTTTTGACGATATTAAGAAAGCTGTATTATGTATATTTCATGGGTTGTCGTGAAATTTCCTTTTCACTACTTTTTAAATTCTTCAATTAAAAAGTAAAGCAAAATTGTCATTTAATTTACAATGATTTCCAATAATTGTAAATTAAATGACATATATTTTCATACGAACTGAAAATAAAAATTCAAAGACTAACATAAAATTTTAAAAATTAATGAAGAAAAAAAAAACAATGAATATTCAAACACCAAAATTGCATTCCGAAGAGCTCAGCTGAGCTAACTACTCTTCAATTTTTCTTTTTCTTTTCAATACCAGAATATAATAATATACAGCGATCAGTGGGCAGTGACGTAATTTCAAAATGCAACCGTATTTTACGAATTGTCCAAAATACCCTTGGCTTCTGGGGTTACTGTAATGGCATTCTCGTACTTTCACATAAGAGAACAATTGCGCCTTCGCAGCCCGCGGTAAACGAAATTATACATTTACGTACGAACGCCAGTGTTTACAAGTGGGGGAGGAGATATAGATGGAGAATCAGCGAACGCAAGGCTGCGAGTTTCAGAGTGATCCGTCGCGCTTGCCGGAAACTGTGGGATTCCGGCCGGCGACGATCACTTTCAGGCGGTTGCGCCAGACTTCGGGCATATAAAATTACTTGCCGTGCACTTGAACAATTCCGGCGGCACACCAGATTTAATTTGGTACGCTTAATAATTAGTTTTTTGTTATTCGATGCGATTTTCAATTTTTTGCTTCCTTTTCAATTTTTGGCCTGTGTTTGTGAGACGGCTTGAAAAAGAGGAAAAATAGTTGAAAATTTTTGGCTCAGCTAATTAGTATTGATTCGTATGGATGACAAATTTTCTGTTTCCTCTCCGGATTTTGTTTTTCCCCTTTTTTGAGCTCCAAACATGTGATAGTTAAGAACTAGGGATATTTTGATGATGATTTAATCAAAATTACTGCGTAATTAACCGTATTCGCAACTTCAATTGTAAAATAACTCTCACATTTCAGAATAAAAGCAGTGAAAACATGATTTAATAGTTGTTATTTTCATCTAATTAGGTTGTTTCATCTTTTTTTGTGATGGTGATTTCTGAATCGTTTACTAATTTCGTTAGTGTGGTGCTGAGGGCTAATTGAGAGGGGATGGTGAGGAATATTTTGATGAAGAAAAAGAATAATAGTGACGAAGACGGCGGGAAAGAAGCGGCCGGAGAAATGGCGAAAGAGGCAAAGAAGAACAAATCGATGATTTGTTTGTCGGGAAGTGTTAAAACAAGCAAGTTTGATGATATGTCTTCTGTTTGCTCAAAGAGAGGAAATAAAGGAACTAATCAGGATTCCCTCGTTGTTTGGGAGGTATATCTCTTTCTTTTTATGACCCAAAAAGTTTGATTTATTTTTAATTTTCAGTTTTTTTAAAATTATTTTTTGCTAGTTTTCATCTTTCTTAAAAATGCATTTTAAAAATAAAAATAAAGATTTGAAAAATACTTTTTCTTTTTTTAGTTTTCAAATTTTTATTTATATTTTGAAAATATTTTAAAAAGTACTTAGCCAAAATGAAAAAAAAAATACAAGTAGTATTTACAAATTTAATTTTAGAAAATAGTAAATTAAAAACAAAATGATTATCATTTTTTTTATTAAATTATAAATTTAGAATTTTCAGAGTTCTATCTAATAATAAATTTATGATCCAATAGAAACTTTTTAGATACAAAATTTTAAATTAAAAAATTTAGTAGACATTTAATAATAATGTATATGAATATTTTTTTCAAGAATTTATGCAAAAGTTGACCGACTAAAGCTTATAATTTACTCTATTTTTTTTTCTTTTTCACATTGTTCGTCTGAATAAGTATTACCAAATCTTTTAGATTTTTTTTTTGACTCTTTTAGTAATTTTTTTTTCTTTTAAGAAAAAATCCCTTACTTTTCTTATCCAGAGTAAAATTCATGTTTCTGCCTTAAGAAAAAGAAAAATAAAAAGGAAAAGATAGAGGAGAATTGGAGGATGAAGAGAAAGCAAAATTAAACAAGGCTATGTCTTACTTTCTTATGGTGTCTATTTTATCCATTTATTTATGGAAAAATTTTGGCTCTTCAAAGTTAAAGGAAGAACTCTTTTTTTTTTTTTTTTTTTAAATTTTTACATTTCTCTTCCAGTTGTGTGTTAAGAAGAAGCTCTTCCAACTTCAAAGAGTCAATTTTTTCCCTTTATCTATATTACATTTAACATGATAAAATTTAAAAGGCATTTTTTTTTATTTCAATAAAACTCAAAGTTAAACTTTTAATATAATACGTAATTAATGTAGTATAATTTTGTTATATACATTTTTATTTAAGTACATATTTTAGGCCCACTTGAACGGTTATTAAAAGTTCAACGCCGAAAATGAATTTTGTGATATGGTTTAAAAGAATAAAAAGTAATGATACTTTTATGAATACATATTTATTTAAAATTGATATCATATAGTATAACTTCTAAATATGGTGTATTATTGATGGTGGGTGGTAGGGTTACGGTTGCCAAGAAGACATGGTTTTCTGTGGGATGTTTGACGGACATGGTCCATGGGGCCACATGATAAGCAAGGAGGTTAGAAAGTCATTGCCTGCTCGATTGCTGAACAATTGGCAACGAAACCTTTCAATGGATTATCAACCCGACAAAAACCTTCTTCCTTTCAACCTATGGAAACAATCCTGCCTGAAAACATATGCCGCCATTGACGAGGAGCTCAAGCAACACCCTCGCATCGATTCTTTTTACAGTGGCACCACGGCTTTGACTGTGGTTAAACAGGTAATTAATTGAAATTGGAATTGGAATTTTCTCCAGTACGTCTCTCTGTTAATTAATTATGCATTGCATTGCATTTTCAGGGGCGGCATCTTGTTGTTGCAAATGCTGGCGATTCACGAGCTGTGTTGGGTGTGACTTGTGATGATGGGGGCTTGAAACCAGTTCAGCTGTCGGTTGATTTCAGGCCTAATTTACCTGGTTTGGTTTACCCCTTGTTTAATTAATTTGTTAAATCCATCCCATTAGGCAATACTAATAATAATGAAGATTTTGATGTTATTGCAGAGGAGGCAGAGAGAATAAGGCAATCGAAAGGACGTGTATTGTGTTTAAAAGATGAACCGGGAGTGTACAGAGTGTGGAGTCCGAAGTCGGAGTCGCCAGGTTTGGCAATTTCCAGAGCCTTTGGGGATTACTGCACCAAACAGTACGGCCTCATTTCAGTTCCTGATGTAACCCACCGTCTCATTTCCACTGCTGATCAGTTCGTCATTGTCGCTACTGATGGGGTTAGCTTCGTATCCTCTCCCTCCTTTTCCCTTACAAATTTATCTCAATTAAGATGAAATATGAGAAGATTTTGGAGTAAAATTGGATAGACAATGGAGGAAGAAATTTTTGGGATAAAATTGGGACGTTAACTTTGCGGTATTTTTAAAAGTTAGTGTAGTATTTAAACTTTGAGTAAAATACAATTTTAATTGCTAAATTTAAAGATTAGTGTCTATTTGAGTATTTGGTATTTAAGTTTCAAAAAGTGATTGATGTTAGAAAATGGTTCTGCATAATCACTTAACTTAAATGATTTGGCATAATTGAGTTGCAAATTAAGATCATGGACCGTCTAGAATCATTTTTTAAAAGCAATGTTATTAAAAATCAATATTAATTGAACTCACATGGAACAAAGATCAACTTATTTTTGGACTAACTTCTATCCATGATTTATGATTGTGGGTTTTTGTTTGCTTAGGTATGGGACGTCATGTCGAATCAAGAAGCGGTGCACATAGTTTCCTCAACGCCAAATAGGGAAATGTCTGCCAAAAGGCTAGTGGATTGCGCGGCTCTCGCATGGAAATCCAAGAAACGAGGCATTGCAAGGGACGACATATCGGCCATTTGCCTCTTTTTTCATGCTTCACCCTCAGAAGATCAATGAAGGTCTCCCCGCTTCCTACCACAATATCAATTGTGCGTCGTTTATTTACCTATAAATTATATGCTGTAAATAGCTATATAAATTAAGACTTTTTTTTTTAATTGTGTGAAGTAAAGTAGTTATAAAATGGTGCTGTGTTTCTTCTTAGTCTTTTGGCACTATGAGAATGAAGAACTTTAGCCAAATATATAAGGCATCTCAATAGAAAAAATATGGTCGTGTACGTGCACAGTGGTATATATATGATCCAGTATTGACGTGTGGAGCATGATAGAGCATATTGCAATTAAAATGAAGTAATATGGTCGTCAAAGCGAGCATAATTCGATAGTAATTGACATATACCTCCAACCAAAGAGATCGTGAGTTCGAATCCCTCCCCAACATGTTATATTAAAAAAAAATTAATAATATGGTCTTTTATTTTGCCTATTTTAATGATTTATTCTAATTCAGTTTGTTAATAATTAATTCATAACTAAATTTAAGTTTTATTGAGATGATCGACCTATTAGAAATTTATTTATTTTAGCAATTAATGAATAAATAATTTTAGAAATGTGGAGCAATTTTTATACATGTCTGAGAAGACAAAAATATTATCTTAAAAAAAAGAAAAAAAAAGAAAGACAAGAATATAATTATTAATACTTAATTATTACAATTACATGTTTTGACTATAAATATGTAATAATGATTAAAAAACACAATTTTGTCAAAATCCAAAAGGACAGATAATTTTTTAGAATAAGTTCTGTAGTAATTTTATCAAATTTTATAAAATAATTTATTTAGTCTTTTTATAAGTAATATTGCTTTTAAAAATCATCATTTGAATAAATTAAATTTGTGGTATTTAGTAATAAATATCTCATTATTTTTTAACCTTTTTTTTTAATTTTGTGTCTATAATTTTTCTAAGTTTCAAAAACTACGCATTTTAAAAAACATCAATCTGAACATAACTCAATTAATTAAGGTATTTATTTTAAATTTGGGGGCGGTGAGTTTGGGATCCTCATCCCAACATTATATCATTATATTAGAATGAAGTATTTTTAAAAATGATTAATAATAATTATAATATTGCTTAACAATTTATTGAATAGGGCTCGACCAATTATATTTATTGAGAAATTAAAACAACTATAATTTATCTGCTCACATCATTAAAACAAACGAATAAAGGCATATTTAAAAATATTTAATTATTTTTTTTAAAATTATTTATCCTATTTAAGACATCACAATTCACGATTCCTACTCTTCGCTCATCTCACTCCCTTTTTTTGTTTCTGATTCTCCCGGGCGATGACTGATCGTCTCACCCTCCAATTTGCTCATCGTTCTCTCTCGCTAGGGCGTTGCGGCTCGCTTTGCTTGCCAATCCGCTGTAGGTTTCAGATTCAGATTCCGTTCGCTGTCTCTCCTCTCTGCTCCGGCTCCTCCGGACTGGTATTTCGAAGTAATCTCCGGCAATTATCTCCGATCAGCGCGTCCTTGGACCGAGGAATGTCAAATTCCATGGTGAACGAAGCAGAACCGAAGGAACTGCGAGACGAGTCCGATTTTGAAGCTGTCTGCTTCAGCGATGAATACATTTCCATTTGCGGCTTTGGTTCTCTTCTATCTGGTACGTCGATTGAAATCATCTCGATCGTTTCATCATCGTGATCGTCGATTTTATGTTGTGAGCAATCGTATGTATGTTTGATTTCTCTGTCTGTGGATGCAGAGAGGAGCGCGCGAAGTACCTTTCCTGAACTCGTTAACTTTAGAGTGGCGAGATTGCACGGCTTCAGACGCGTTTTCGCAAATGTAGCTCCCGTATTCTTTGAGCGCGGCATTGCTAAACCTGAAACCAAGGTCTTCCTATTCCGTGCTACTGTTTTATTTGTAGTATTTCTTGATTGCGATACACAGAAATTTTGTGAAAGAGAAGTAAGAATCATGGATAATTTTCGGTTGCTCTTCTTCCTCCTACATTTTTCTTTCAAATTCTTAGTTTCTGTTTTGATAAAATGAATTTGGTTATAATGTTTAACGATGTGTCGTACGCCTTAATTTCAGGAGATTTCAAGCTTGTGTGCGGAGCCTTGCGAAGGAGAAACTATTATCATTTCGGTTTTCGAGATTAAGAAGTCTGAGGTAGCACCAACACAACTTAATGTAATTTAACCTTAATGCGAAGAGGAATAATTTCTAAACCTCACTTATGATGCCTAAAATGTTCAGATTCCAGCTTTTATACACAGAGAGATTGAGTTTCGATTTTTAGCTGTGAGTATTTCATTCCGATCCGTCATTTTATTTCTCATGAACTCTTTCAATTCCAAATGACTATTTGAGAAATATGTTTTTGTCGTAGGTTCTTCCCGAAAGATTAGACGGAATGCTATATGATAAACCAGCGGTATGTGATGACTCAAAATGTATTATATAGTTATTCGCATCGCTGAGTCTCTAAGGAGTTAGGTCGCTGTTATTTACATGTCAAAATTGCACGCAAACATATTTATTGGTTGATTGATATTTTAAAGGTACATCGCAGGTGCTTTGTTCTCGATCCACTGATGAGGAATTCTTTCAAGTGAGATGCAAAGGTAAACTTCAAAACTATTCTGCTGTTGTGGTTATGCCAAAATACACATGAAGGATTATGGAATTCATTTAGTGGAAAACCTCGTAATCGAGACAAAAGAAAATGCTACTCTAACATTAGAATTTCTGCTAAATGCTAGCTATTTCTATTGATATCAGGAAATAAGGACATTTATTTTCAACATTATGGTCGTCATAATATTGATAAGATCTGGAGAGATGATATCTTACCCTGTCGCGTCTATCTTCGACACTGGTTAGTATGTTCTCAGTGTACCTTTTGTGTTCCTAAGCAAATATTTCCCTGGAATGGCAGCAGGAGTCCACATGAAACCTAGGAATAAGACGACGTTTAATTTTGTCCAAAGTCCATTGCGATGCTGTATATCTGTAAAAGTTGAGATCATCATCACATTCTTATGTTCATTATGATGATACTGTATATGTACAAAATCATTTTGGTTTAGCATATGCTGCTCCAGATATACTGAAAAGCTATGCTGTTAACCGTAACCATCTCTTATAAGTGCACTTACTAAGTTATCCTGCCGTGTTCTATTATAAATGGGTTTTAGATCTTTTTAACGAATATGTAGATGCTAGAATAGTGAAAACAGAAATTATAGGTTTATATCAAGCATGAAACGTTCATTTTTTTTAATTTGGAACCTTGTTGTTGTTGGTAGTGATTGTGTACTCTCCATGGATCAAGGATGTAGCTTGTTAGAAATAAATTAGACAAGTATGAGTTTACTTCCCAAGTTGGGAAAAAGATCAGTAAATAGTATCTTTTGCTAATTTGTGTAGTATTTGGATTTTTCTTTCCGTAATTGGTTTCTATTTTACTTATCCTCTTATAATTCTTTGGTCTGATCGATGACATTTTTGTTCTGATAGAGAAATTGGGACATATCATTATCATCTGTTAATTAACTCTGTTCATAATTTGTCCATGTCAACTTCTCCACCTGAACTGAAGATAATGATATTTTCCTAGTGTTTTAGCTGCAAAGAACCTGGGCGACGAAGCTTATAACAATTTTTTGGATCACACTTTCCTTGGAGATCGTAGTACAACTATTCGTGACTATTTGGCCGCTAATGGTTCAGGCATTATGGAAGAGGAGCCTCCAGAATCTCTCAAGTTCAGATATGGCGGTTGATATTACAGAACTAAGAAATTGCAGAGAAGGCTTATGGATCCTTGAAAGACTGAGAGGTACAATCTCAACATTTTATTTTTATGTTTCCCTTGTAAGAAATAATTTGTATCTTGGCTATCAAGCTAAGAACTTTTATGAATCCATGATTGTTCCTTGATATTAAGCTTAAGACTTTTATTTTTGCTATGGTCCAAGCCAAGAACCTTGCCGAATTCAGAATGTTTCTTTTCTTTAGTCAAACACATCTGTTTTAGAGAGTAGGGGTGTACATGAAGCTTAGAAAACCAGAAAATTGAACCAAGCCGATTGGCTTGGTTCTATTTTTATGCTATATTCAGTTCTAATTTTTTTCTTGGTTTAGTTTGGTTTATGTTATTGTAAGCCAAATCGAACTGAAATTTTTCTATAATTTTTATTTTAAAATTTAAATACTCCTTTAATTTAGCATGACCATGTTATCGAGACATAATTTCAAAAAATGGAAGAAAAGAAAACCAAATTACTTTTAGAATTCGAATGCTTAATTTGGTAATGGGTGTTTTAGAGACTTGGGCCTAATAAGCCCAAAACCAACCGGTTCGGTTTTCAGGAATAGTTGGTTTAATTATATAGCAAATTGATCATCACGGTTTGGTTTCTGGTTTGAATCTAATATGACTTCTACGGTGTTACCTACTTCATGCTGCTGGAAATTAGGACATAATTTTCAAGTCGTTTTTGATCATCGTGGCTCGAAAAAACCATCTTCAAAGTGATGTTTTATTCCAGATATCAGCGGGGATTGGATGAGTCTTCTGGCATGGAGATTGAATGACATTACCCAGTTGATTTGGACAACTAACAAGGTAAAATTCTAAATGCTATGTACTATATATTACGCGCAGTGGGGAACAGATTTTTTTTTTTTTTTTTCCTTTTCAAAAGAAAAAGGTTTTGCGAAACAATTTTTACTAAATAAAAGAACTTGTGTCCAAAATTAGTTTCAGATATTGGTTTTGAAAAAAAAAAAAAAATGAAAGAAAGAAACTAATGTTTGTAAAATGATTTTTAGTTTATTGTATCTTTAAATGACTAAAGGTTAACTACGTAAAATTATTTTTAAAATAAAATTTAACGAGGTGATTAACGTTCTAAGGGCAACTTCCAAATTTGATGGACTGAATGCTAGAGGATCCAATTGGAAGTAAACAAAATTCAAGGACTAAAATCAAGTTTTTAAAAGTTTAAGGCATATGTGATAACTTTTACCAAGAATTCAAATGTGTTTCGAGAGATGGAACTTAATATGTACAAAAACAGGGTCAATTTTTAAGAACAAAAAACAAAAAACAAAATCATTATTATTACTCCTAAATAAAGTAATTTAATCCTAAAAAATATGTTGGACACGGGTATAAAAGAATTATAGAATTGGTGTTGCTTTCGTTTATAATCGAATACTTGAAAACACGTTAATCTTATGGGCTTTAAATACAGAACATTTCACAAGGGGATTTCGCATTTTAGGTATATGATATGATAGCATATGAAATTATTTACAATTCGTAACTACTTGATACATCTTCTTCAAGTTCCTTGATCAACAATTCCATCATCTTTTTGTACATGGGCATATAATGATCATTAATCATTGTTCTAGAGAGACGCAGCTTACTGTACAATTCTCTAGGCGTCTCATATATACCAACTTTTTCCTGCACAATCTCCTCAGCGTGAGCTAAATTATCAGAATCCGGCGAGAGCACTGAAACAATATGCATGGTTCTGCCGGGAGGATAGAAACGTATGTTTTCCGAAGCATCCAGAGAAGACAATGGCTTCTCACTGCTTCCCTCAGCATCTGTAAGCAATCTCTCTTCTTCTTCTTCTTCTTCGATTTCTTTTGCTGCAGCGGCACCAACTTCTCGGGTAATAACATCGACTTTTTTCTCTTGCCGCTGAAGTTCCTTCTCCAGTTCATACCACAACTCACCATCCGTAATGTCTTCGACGTCGGTTGAGGTAACGATTCTTTCTTCATGAATAAGGTGCCGTTCCTCGTCTGTGTCATGATCTGAACTATCATCACTTGAAGAACCAGAGCGTAGCTTCTTCTTTTCAGTTGCATTAATAGTAACTTCTTCAGCTATGAGAGGAGCTTCGGGCAACTCCTCGGTGGGATTGGATATTCGTCTGCGGGCGCCAATGCAAGACCAGGAAGACAGAGAGGAGCGAGTTCGCACAACCGCACGTTTCACGACATCCTAAAAATCAAATGCGAAATCGAGAATTAAAGAGTGAACGAACTAGAAATAGAAAAAAGTTAAGGAAAGGAAGGAACCTGTGTGCTGCTAGAGACTGGGCGGAGAAGGGCGCCTGCACCGGCGACCTTAGCTTTGGCAGTAGCCATAGATGGAAGGCGTGAGCCGAGAGCGCTTGCAGAGCGATAAACAACGTTGAGGACCCTGGTACGCTCTACCTGATCTCGTAAATCATTCAGCCACGATGATGCTGTCACCTAATTAATTATACCCATCAATCGTAAGGATCTTCATATGGGATTGAAATGCATATTTGGGAATAATAATAAAATTTAAAAGTAGAAACCGACTATAAAATTATACGTGTCACTTTAGATAAGACGTATAAAAGTTAGAAAGAAACAAACTATAGATTGAAAATAAAAAAATAAAAAAAAAAAGTTGGCAAGAGAGAGAAGGGTGAAGGTAAAAGTTTAGAGGAAAAAGTAAAAGGGCACTTAAAAAGGAGAGTTAAGAGGAGCCCTTTTAAGAGAGAGAATTTGAATAGAAAACAGATAGAAGGAAATTTTGAGAGTATGTTAAAATACAAATTATTTAAACTTTTAATTGTCATTAATTTTGTGTATTCCTAAACATTTTAAAATTTATACATGTACTAAACATAAAATTAAAAAGTTAAAAAAAACTTTTAATATTCTATGTCTGATAATTTGAGAATTTTGTGTTTTTGTATTAAATAGGTTACTAAAAAATCACAAAATTAAAAGCTTACAGTCCTTGACACTTAAGTATGAGAGAGTTTTGAGAGTTCTCTCTGAGGGAGATTTTAGAGAGAGAATAGAAAAGTTCTTGAAATAAGATCATAATGTTGAAATTATTGTATAAACCAAAAATAAATAATTATTTAACAAAACTTTAATTTCTCAAAATCAATAATTCAAAGGCAAAAAAAAAAAAAACCGTAAACGGGACCTTACAAGTTGCCTGTTATATATGTATTTGAAATGTTACTTCCATAAATACATAAAAGTAATTTATTTTCCTTTTTGTTTAAAAAAAATTTCTTTTTAAGAAAATGTATATATGTATTTGAAAAATCACACAATGTTATTTTTATAAAAATATAAAAGTATATATTATTTCACTGTGCCATTCAGTGATGGGTTAATTACCTCATATCGCAGGTCATCTATAGAAGCAGCTGAGAAGCTGGGCACCAGATCTGAACCATTAATAATTGTAGTGATGAACTGCTTACCTGATTCTGCCAACTCCCATGTCATACACGCAGCTACACAAACAGAACATAAAGTTGTAATGGTAATACACGTCAGAAAACAGAGGAAAATGGCGATAAGATACGAATCATTGAAGATAAGATCCAAACTAATAGAACTCGATTTATTCTGATTTATTATAATTATCATGTCTCAGAACCAACTAAGGTGTTAACGACCGCACTGAATCAGAACTCCATTCAAATCTTAAGCCGAAGATGCAGCAAATGAAATGTAATCAAGCATGATTGCTAATCCATAGCATTTTTATCTTTTATAAAAGTCTTTCTTTCTTTTTTTCCTTAAGAAATGGTCAATCGGTCCATCTTTTAAACGGAAAACTTTCGGATGACTAAAGAAAAAACATGGATGAAATGAATGCATGCTTTTTTCTCAGTAAATCAGCCCATCTTTTGAAAGGAAAGAACGGAAGTTTTCATTCACAAACCTGGGGCAAATGTGATGCAAGTACTAGAAGAGAACTCCTTCTGTTCTCGAAGAATATATGTCAATAAAGCAGCGGTTCCACCACCAAGAGAATGCCCAACAATCTGGGTATCAAAATCTAAGCATTAGAAATGTGCTTCCGGGGAAAATAGATACATATTCAAACATTCTTTTCAAGCAGAAAAACAGTTCAAAAAATTGTTCTTGATCTTTTGCTTCACTTTTGACCAAGCTAACTCGGGATGTAAGGTCTCATCATAAACTAAAAATACTTAGGTACTTAAAAGCATGATTGATCTGCACCCATCTTACTATATATCTGTGTGTCCGACCAACTTGCACGCACCTTGACTAATCACGAGTCGTTGGCTTGATCCTACTACATTTTGGTTGACAAAGAAACTCGTAGGATGTTAAATCCAAAGTAGGTGGCCACCATGTTTGAACACATTCCCTCTAAGTCTTTTACTATTTACATTGACCTTTATTGACAACTAGGTCATCCCAAAAAAAATTAGAAAAAAAAAAATCTATTTTCTATCTTTCACTTTTCTATCTGTAAAAATTTTAATGACGGTCAACCCAAGATGATCAAGCGAGATGAATTTATCTTTCATGATGGGCGAAGACCAACTAGGGTGGATGGGGGTGGGGTGTTAGGGAAAGCCTTGATGCTAGCCAAAGTTAAAGCAGTGGAATTGAAGTGTATTTCAAGTTCGTTTGATTATGTTCGTGGCTTCAACATTTTTCTTCCAAGATTTCTTTCCCCACGTGGTGGGCCCATAAGGAGGGTGATTTTTGTATTAAGTAGGAGATTTTGGATATATATTGAAGCAGATCAGTACAGCGACTTAGCGGTGAATAACATAGGAAACAACATCACTTATCTAAAAGTTCAAAATATTAATATGATAAATCCCATGATAACAGAATATCGTGCCTAATTTTCAAGAAATGAATATCCCTTCTGTCATTCACAATATCCATCAACTCCACATGCCAATTTTCGTCAAATATATAATTAAAAGCTTCACAAAACTAAAAGATCTAACAGCTAATAAAAGCCACAAAGAATAACAGCATGCATCTCGAACAATTTGTCGAACTAAACGTGATTACAGAAGGAAACAAAGCTTTCCTATCTTGTGAGACTCATGCATCTCGAACAATTAATTTATTGATTATGATGAAGTAGGTAGTAGGTAAAACAGAAGTTTATCATCAGCCAGCAGAGTCAGGTTACTAGAATGAAACAAGAACAGTGAGGAAAAATAATAAATTAATTCAGCTTACATATGTACAGATAGATTAATTTATTGATTAAGACATGATTATGATGAAGTATAGTAGGCAAAACAGAAGTTTTTCTTCAGCCAATACAGTTCAGTTAATAGAAGGAGAGATCTCGGAAACATCTAAGAAAAAACAATTTATTAATTAAAACATGATTATGATGTGAAGTATATAGTAGGCGAAACAGAAGTTTTTCATCAGACAGGAGGGTCAGGTTAATAGAAGGAAACAAGACAGCGTGAGAAAAAAATAATAATTAATTCAAGTTATACTTTTTTCTTTATAAGAAACGATGAATATATTCAGACAAAAGCAAAAAGCAAACAAAAGCAAGGCCTTCCAATCACTAAGAAAAATAAATTAAAAAAACATAACATACCTTGATTTTGTAGTCTGGAAAATCATCGAGAGCTTTGAGTAAGAAAGGAGTGCTTAGCTTCGCGATCCAACGGGCTGCAGCAACCATCCCAAAGTGTGCGTATCCTAAAACTAAATTACTTATCCCACCATCATGTAAAACTGAATGATGAAAAGGAACCACTGCACCAGTTACTGCTGTTAATGTATCTTTGATACTATGAGTGCCCCGAATCAGAAGAAGGAAGCATTTTGAATTACTATCACGAATAATTGTAAAAGCAGGTTTCAAAATCTGCAATTAACAAAGGAAGTAATCAAATATGACGGTCAAAAACTCAACCCAGATGAAGAATTCTAATCACCGGAAACAATAAAGGTTAGGATTAAAAAAAGAGAGAAAAAAAAGACTCACACGATGATAAAAGAAGATATTCAAATATTGCGAGTAAAGGCAAGCATAAAATCTAGGGGACATTCATATGTTTAGATTATTGTGGAATTAGCAAGTCTTCAACTACTAGGGCCATTTTTTTTTTCCTGACTGATTTTATTACAATGTCGTTGATAATGCAATTTTTCTTCGAAAATATCGATAATGCTATCCAATCGACGTAAAGAGGCACTTCATTGTTTTAGAATTGCTAAGAAGAGATAATAGACAGTGATTAAGCCTATTGAGGAGGATAACTAAGAACGACAATCAAGCTTTCCGTGAAACATAAATCCCAAGGAGAGCACAATTGAAATGGATCTAAATCATGGTAAAAATTTAAACAAGTTCTAAAAGGTGAAATACCCCTGCTTTTGGTTTCTGAATAAGCACGTCCTCCAGAGAATAACCGGCTGATTCTAAAAAGATTGGAAACGGCTTCTTGGAGAAAAGCATGCAGAAGGTGAGCAACCGCAAAAAACTACTCAACTCCGCGATAATTTCAGGGCCTTTAAGTTGCACACTATCGTTGCCCGCATACACGTTAGCAACTTGTAAGTTACCCTGCAAGAAGAGTAATGTCAGTAAATCCGAATTGCAGAAAATCCAACAAAAACCTAAAACAGTAACAATTAATCACGACATATCATGACTCTCAAATATAAAAACCGTCCTGTATCCACATTCGAGAGGCGGAGGCTCTTAAACAACCACAGGAATTTTGTGTAGTTCAAATTCTTGACACGCACATGAGCATAGAAAACCAAAAACGACAACCACAAGCGAATGCACTCAAACATTGAAAGATCGTAAGTCAAGTCAGAGTAACATCGCTAAGTCCGAAATATGTAAAATACATAACCTCAAAACTGAATTCACTTTTGAGTTCCGGTACAAGGACATGACAAGCATTCACAAACTAAAAGCACAGAAAAATCTAAAACAGTAACGATAAATTACGACATATCAAGTATCTCAAATCAAAAACAATTTCCTCATCCACATTCAAGAAATGGATGTTGTAAACCGACAACAGGAATTTTGTGATTCACACTCTTGATACGAATAGGAATGAGGAAAACCAAAGACAATGACCACAAGCGAATGTACGTGGAACAAGGATGGCAGAGTAATACCGCCGATCCAAATTAAAAAATATAAATGACCTTAGGACTAAATTCTCTTTCGAGTTCTGTAAAAGGAAAACAAGCATTCGCAAAAAAGCACCAAAAATTCTAAAACAGTAACAAATTACGACATATCAAGACTCGTAAATCAAAGACAACGTCCTATGCGCACGTTCAAGAAATAAAATCTCTAAACTACACTCTCGATACGAACAGGAACGGAAGGAAAGAAAACAAAAACAAAAACAAAAAACAAAAAAACAGCCACAGGCGAATGCATGTCGAACGGTGAAAGATCGTGAGTGGCTGAGAAATCGAACGAACAAAAAATCATAAAGCAAAAGGAGCGCACCTGCCTCCGCATCAAGTAATTAATTCCGAATGCCAAATCTCCGATCGGCCATTTCCCCAAGGTTTCGGCGTACGTAAACCTAAGAGTCTCTGATAGAGTAGTAATCGTCTCAAACCACGTCGCCGGCGCTTGAGCCGGCCGCCGAGAGATCCTTCTCCTAACCGATCTAATCGATTTGGACATATTACCACTCCGATCATCGTCGTTGCCTTTCGATGCTAATCTCCGGCTCAGCAGATAGTAAATAATCAAGGCGGCTCCCGCGTAGGTTGCCATTGCCCCCGCCGCCATGGTATTGAATTTTGGAGATCGAAACCTCAAGAAAAAACCATCAAACTCGCAGTACGATGATTTCTGGAAAATATATCACTCCAAACAACCGCAAAACTGATCCGATCGAATGTGAGTTTGGGGGAAAACTGATCAGAGAATCGAACTAGGTTCCGATGAATGGAAAAATAAAGGAGGGAAAAAAAATGAAGAAATTCAGGAAGGCGGATATGATTCCTAAAATCTGGAGAGAATATTGCGTTTGTTTGGAGGAAAAACAGAGATAATCTTCTTTACTTGGCGTCTGCGTCGATAATAAGGGTAGTTTCGTCATTGTCAAGTATGCTCGGTGTTTGGGTAACGAATGCCGAAACAAATTAAAAGCGGAAAAATAAGTAGTTTGACTATTAAGTCAAACCCAAGGATACTGTAAATATTAGCTATTTGGATTACTATTTTTTCGTTAAATGTTTAAATATGAGATTTTCGTGCTAAATATTGGAGATTGAACTTTTGTTTTTTGATTTTCCAGTTTTTAGAAATAATACTGCTAAATTTCTTTTTTTTTTTGTGTGATCTATTTGGTTGATTCAAGTATGGCCAAGTTTAAGAAATAGTTAAATTTATACTTTTATTATTAATCCAAGCCTAATGTATAATCGGCTAAAAATTTATGCCTACGAACCCTCATCTCACATATTATGATGTTTAAAAGAAACAAATTAAATAATATCTCGAAATTGTATTTAGTTAATAGAAAACTATACAAATATAATAAAACAAATGAAGTTTTATTTCTATTTTGTAATTTGACAAATACAGCCATATTGGAGAGTAATAAATGCATTATTCAGTGAAAATAATAAATATACTAAAATTTACGAGATTTTTTATCTTTTATATTTTTTTTGTTACAAATGAATATGGATCTCGTAATCTCAAATTAAGATACAACATTAACAAATGAAACATACACTAAAAAAATAGTCGGAACACAGACAATATAAAGATACAAACACAAACAGTATAGCTAGACAAAAATGACAACTCAATTAAAAAAACGACTCTCAAGCATACTCCAATAAATTTCTCAGTTAGCGCTAATTATTCACGAAATTATTGTCATAGCGAATAATCTAAGCTATGTGAGTTTTACTCATTGCCATTGTAGCTGCAATCGTGTGGAGCATGCAACAGTAAAGCTCACGGCAGAAGAGAGCATGGAGAGCGTCTGTTTGAAGATATAGGGTTATAGTTCAGGATTCCATTTACCAGCCTCACAAATAATTTCATTACCCTCAAGAGCAAGATGACGTCCCTCGTTATGAGCTTGTACACATGCTTCAAAAGCTACTTGATTAGCTACGACACCAGGTGCATTATCCCAAGGATGACCTAAAGTTTCTTCGCCGAATTATAATACAGAATTATCTAAAAAAATCTCGTTCAGAACAAGCCTATGCCAAACGTGAATACAATCGAAAGCGTGGCACAAACATAAACAACATTCTAAAAAAGATGTAAAATAACGTAAGCCGAACAAGCGACCCTCGTGAATTTTGGAAGTCGGTCTCTAAATTTACGAGTTTTAATTTCTTATAACCAAGGGAAAAGGAATGTTTCACAAATTAAAGAGATCATAATATTTAACAAATTAATTGAAGTATCGAAGGTGGACAGAAGATAAGGACAAATCTCAATGTGCGTATATAATTGGACCGGTGGTCGTCGACGTGGGCCCAAATAGTGTTGAGTCATGGGCCCACATTCCATCCACAAAGGAGAACACGCGTGGGCCCACTTGAAAACATTGCCAGTTCTAAATCTGCTACGCGTTATGGATAATTTTAGATTTTATAATTTTAATATAACGAAACGAATTCGAATTGAGTGGAAATATTTAAAAATTGTTGAAAGAATTTTACTTTTTTTTTTCTCATTAATTGTTAATTTGCGTTTTTTGTCGTCTCAAATTCCTGCTTGTCAACCATTTTTCATCCCACCGATAAATGAGGCAATCTAATCTACAATGATAGGAGCCTAACAAAAATTCTTTTATTTTAAATTGAATTGCATTTTTTTAATGAAATTTAAATAATATACATAAATAATTTTATTTATTTTATTAGAACGTATATAACTTAAAGTTTTTTCTTTTTTTCAAAAGGGCTCTATTATTGGCAATAAGAAGACAATTATCGTATTCTAATAGTTTTTCTCATATTTGATAAAGAAACACTGTATTTTGTATGTTTAAAGGTCTTATTTAAGTTTTAAAAATAATTTTTAGATGCTTCTGATTTTGTTTTTATCTCTCTAAACCTTATATTAAATTGTTTATTAAATTTTAGTAGGGTTCAAAGCCTATATAAGCATAGGACCACCTATTCAATTAATTGTTGTAATATAAAAATTCTTTTAGTATTATTGAAGTATTGATACTCGTTCTACTAAAAATCAAATGATTTGAGATCCATCAATATTAAAAAATTACTTATAAAGAAAAAAATGTAGTATGAAGAAAAGGAGCAAGTATTTTTGTATACTAGGAATCATATTTCCTATGATGGAAATTATCTCATGATAGGAAAATTTTGACCATTTACTATTTGACATCACTAAATAATGTAGCGGTTTAAATATTATTTTGGTCATATCCATTTTTGTTTTTGTAATTTTAACTTCCATTTATTTTAGTCATCGTATTTTTAAAACGTTGTAAAATTTTTAACACAAATTTTATATACAATGGAAACCCTTTAATACAAATTATGGCTACATTTAAAAATTATAACAAGTCAATTTCATGATAAAATTTTGATTGAAATAAAAATAAAAATGAAGAAACAAGAATGGTCGGTTTTTAAATATAGTATTTAAAAATTAAAATATTGAAACAAAAATGTGTTAGGACAGTCAACCAAAATATTATTTAAAGCAATAATATACGGCAGTAGTTTTTAATAGAAAAATTCCTATGTAAGTGCTTATTAAAATAACATTAAGTATTGGTTGGTGGATGGCAGGCCATTCGTGCTGTTCATAAATTATTTTCGAGTCTAACCACCCTATTTACCTGCATAATTCTTTTTATACTTTTTTTTAGTACAATTATTTTCATACACTTGACGTTTCAAGAGATACCGAGATTGGGGTCCGCTGCCTGTATCACAATATTAACAATCAACTAAGTTTAAAAGAACACATCATCTCGGTAAAAAAAAACACTTAATAATCCAACTTAATTAAGCTCAAAAAATAAGAATAACTCACCATTAAATAAGGTGGGAGCACTAAGCATAACTGAGCGAATTATCTCAAACCAATAAGTTGTGATTCTTTTGTTGGGAACTTTTTGGGCTAGGGTCATTAAAAATAGTTTTGTTGGGAATATTTAGACTCCGCGAAATTTTTTTTCGTCGAGCTTGGTTATTTACCTGACAAAACTAATGTTTCGTTGGAAATATTTGCACTCGACAAAATTCGTTTTCGTCTAGATAGGTTGTTTTTCCAACATCGTTATTTTCGTTGAGTAAGGTTTATAATCCCGACGAAATGAAAAGCGTTAGAAAAACTTGTGTCAAAAAAGTATGAATCTGTTGTAGTGTGAGTTCGATCCCCATCTCTACGTGTTGTACTTTAAATATATACATAAAGTGGGAGCGAATGATAAAATTGATAAAGTTAGTTGCATTCAATTAAAAAAAGAAATAGTTAATTTTCATTTCAATATCTCATGGTTACTAAGGGACATCCAAATTTCAAATCTTAAAGATGCATTGAAAGCCACCAATTATGACGATCTCATGATTTGATATGCTGGGTATGTTACCTAACCTAATCTCTATAATGGATTATTGTAAAGGGCACAATTTTCAAAGAATTGGACAAAAAATCTATAACTTATATATATAATGCATGCATAGAAGAAGTTCAAAGCAAAAGACAAACCGTTTGACAGCTTTAAAACATATAATCATTTTTGAAAAAACAGGCTCTACTTTTTTATGGTACATTTCTACTTCAGAAGTTGAACCCGATTCCACAGACAGCAATTAAACAGACAACAATACCTCTGGGATGTGCACGTTTTATGGAGATTTTATTTATATTTGGTTCTTATTTGCCTGCCTGGGATTTGGATTGTGCCTTCGTCTATCAAGGACTGCAGTTCTACTTTTGCAATCTCACATACACTATAGAGTCCGAGGATTTTCCATGAAATCTTGAACTATATTCTTACCACTGTAACTTCAAAATTTAAAAAAAAAAAAAAATGTGTTAACAAACAACTGAAAAACCTAATATCTGGCAATGAAAAACCGAAAAAAAAAACCAATGAAACTGAGTCCTTAATTCGGTTTGAAGCATCATTTTTTGTTGGTTGGTTCGGTTTTGATATTTGTCAGTTTCGATGAATTTGGTTTGAGGGTGAAAGAGATCCAAACCAACTTGCTTACCCCCCTAATATGATTATCCTAATAAATTAACTTTGAAGCCTGAAATACTGAAAAATTGTGATGAACCTGTGATTAAGAGTGAGCAAAGAGACTTTCAATTGAATCGATGTCGGTTGGTCGGTTCCTTAGTGTTGGGATTGGAGCCAAACAATGAAAAATTGGAATGAATAAAAAGGGAAGCTTATTGGGTCAAGAAACTTAAACAAAAGCCCAAACATAAAACCTCTCCATTAAGTTTACCAAGCTTTCTTTTTAGTTTTTAGCCATGGAATGTTGCACAAATTGGGTGGACGACCGAAATTGACAAATAAAGAAGGGCAGTGGCGGTTGGTTGGCAGAGAAGAAGGACAAAATCAGGATCTTGGTTTGTAGTCTGTTGTCGATGTTTTCACTCGATTTTCATTACGAAGATGTATCACGTCAGGATCCGTTGCTCAAACTGAATCACGCCAACGTTATGGAAGTTCCTGGATCGTGTGAAATAAGAGTCGTACCAAAGGCACCCTATGATTTCATAATCAAAAATGGAAAATTGGCTATGGAGATTCCGCGCGGTCAGAAATTTATACAGACACAAAGGGGTTCGACAGGAAAGTCGTTTCGATCCAATCCATTCTTGGAGTCAAATAAAGACAAGAATCCGTTTTGTTAGTGAGGTTTTTCATTATATATTCCTAAATAGTTATGACCATGAGGTTAGTGAGGTTTTTCATTATATATTCCTAAGTAGTTATGACCATAGTGTGCTTAGAAGTTAGGTGGTCATTGTTGTGGCATTTAGAGAGAGCTTTATAGAGCGTTTTTGGAGATCCATTGTTTTTATCTCAATATCATAGTAGAACCCGTTGTCGTGGATGACTGGACGTAGTCCATAGTTGGGGTGAACCAGTATACATTGCTTGCCTCGTTTTTGTGCTTTTCTCTATTTTCTTATTATTGTGTGCGACTTAGTTTCACTGAAAATATTATTGGTAATTAAATTTTCCCAACACTTGGTCGGTTGGTTCTTAAAAATCAGGACTGACAGTCGGTCAGTCAGTTGTCATGCATCCCAAATTCCGATCGACAATAATATGCATATTATCTTTTTTAAGTGTGACTTTTATGTTTTTAAACATAAGGTTTGAAACCCGACCCTCACCCTTCACCATGAACAAGAATTTGAACTTGAATGTAAACAATAATGGAAAACAGTATATAGAAGAGAAATTGAATAGAAATAATGAAAAATATGGAAATAAATTAAAAAACGGAATTAAAAGATAAATAAATAACATTGTCGGTTTTCCAACAAGTTGGGCGATTGGTTCAGTCGGTGTCAATTCTGATAGGTAAATTGTGCCTAAGCTTGTACATGTGATGGCACGAATTTTTTTGTGACGTTTAAAAAACGTCACGAATATATCTTCCGTGACGTTTTTTACCTATAAAATTTGTTTTCGTGACGTTTTGTAACCGTCACAAAATCTAAATCCGTCACGTTATCTTTTTTGTCGCGACGTTTTGTAAACGTACTCACGAAATCAAGTTTTCATGATGGTTAAAAACTGTCATGAAAATCTCCATTTTTCACGGTGTTTTTAAACCGTCACGAATTCTACAATTGGAGTATAAGTGACGTAGTGAAAAACGTCACAAAAAGATTCCGTTGCATTATTTAAATGTCACAAGAACCAAAATGTCTACTGGTGGACCAAAATAAATACTATTTAAAAGTACAAGGATTAAAATCTAAAATGAACCAAAGTTAAAAAATACATAACAAAAACGAATATTTTGAGAGTAAAAAGACCAAAAATAGTTATATAAAACTAAAAATACGGAGGACCAAACTAATATTTTAACTATTAAGAAATAAACTATATGTTAATTACTGCTGAGGTGTGTTTATGTTTGTAATTTTTTCGAAATTTATTATGTAGATTTAGTTGTCAATAATTGCTACATTATTATCATCTTAAGGCATTCTCTCTCTGTTTTTTTTTAAACAATCTTACGCACTCTTAATATCAAAATAATAAGTAAACGAATTAAAGTGAGAATGTTTGTAAGTCTAAATATTACTACGTTCTGCTCCTTAATAATTAATATTATTGTTCGAAACAATAAATTTTTAATATTTTGTAAGAGAAATCATTATGTCTATTAAATATTATTTTGAGAATTTGTCACAGCTCAAATAATTTTATTTTTGTAATCACTTTTTTTCCCATAAAGAAATGTTTTTATTCCTCCTTGATGCTTCTAGAAGTTAATAAATATTGGTAGCCTGCGAAGGACGTATTCTTGTATTCAAACCAATAAGCATTAAATAAATACATAATTAATAGATCAAGAAGAAAGAGTCATATGATATGATGTAATATATATCTATTAAATTTATTTATGAGATGAATTTCTAGAGGGAAAAAACCATACATCGGCACAGAACATTATTTTTCGAAGTTTAGTCAACCTTTCTTTTAGAACAAATTAATCTAAACATATATTATTCTTAAGTTAATATATATAAATTAAATGGAAATGAAAAATATATATTTTCAACAGTTTACTAATTAAACTAAAAAAGTTAAATAAAAAAGTGGTCCGCAAGTAGTTTTAAAAACAAAATTTAATGAATAGAACCAATTTTTTTTTTCAATTCCAAAATTTATTTTTCTTAATGGTTATTGTCTGTTATATCAGAAAATGACAATATTCAAATCTTGTAAATTGATAAAATTAATTTTTTCAGAAAATATTATATAGACCATAGGTATTTATATTTTCTCGTGTCATGCATGTTGGATTAAATTATTGAATACTTTCATTTATTTATCACAAAAAATTGCAGTCAACAACTCAAATTTCTAGACTTTAGACTGGCCAACTTCTTTGTCACTAGCTTATTCTAATCTTTTTATAATTTTTAGTGAAATATCAATCTAATTAATCATAAGCTATATTAACAAAAATACATATCTAGTATAAGTATAAATTACAAGAGTCCATATACTTTTATGTTTTCATCTATTTTATCTCGATAATTCGATAAACTTTTAAATTTATAATTATAAGTTTGAAATGATGTGACAGGTCTATTATTATATAACTATGACATAACTATAGCATAATTTCACGTTTGAATAAATTAAATTATCATAGAATAGAATATATATATATGTACGTTGCACTTGCTATCTTGTTTTGTCTAATTGCCCAATTTTTTCTTTTTACCATTTCTCTACCACTTCTTGTCAAATCAATCAAAGATTTATTTAATACTTAATACACTAACTTGGTTGAAAATAAATGTATGGGTGATATAAAGAATGAAAAATAATTAAAAGCATTCCTCCATATCATCTTGACTTTAAAAAACTTGATCAAACTTTGAATGTTTAAAATATATTAAAATCTTCCTATTTATTCGTAAGCTTCATGATCTCCCAACTATAAATAGAGCATTTCCTCGAGCCTTCATCACATCAAGGCCTTTCTGTTTAGTCAATAGTTGTCTAAATTTTTCTTTTGCTAAACTCACAAGGCTGTCATATAGGCAATGGGTGTTTTCACTTACGAAAACGAAGTAGCCACCAGCGTCCCTCCAGCCAAGTTCTTCAAGGCATTTATTCTTGACGCCGACCGACTTTACTCCAAGATTGTGCCAAATCAGCCGCAGACCGAAGTTATCGAAGGAGATGGAGGGCCTGGATCTGTCAAAAAGATCTCCTTCAGTCACGGTAATGTCAAATTAGCATCATTCTCAATAATATAGGTTCTTTGATAAATATCATTTCCTTGATTTTTTTTATAATTTCTTGTTTTTTTTTTTTCCATCAAGCTCTGTTCATACTATAAACCTAGCTTTGTTGACTTCCAAAATAATAATAATAATAATAATAATAAACAAATAAACAAGTACTGTATTTTAAAATGTTGTTTCAAATTATTATATGGCATATTAGTAAAATTGGTTTATCATTTTCGTTGGAGCTTATTAAGATATTGATCAAATAGAATTATTTGGCTCTCGTTATTCATACAAATTTCATTTTCCTCCTTTAATTTTTAAAAATTTTGCTTTAATTTCCCATTTTAGTTAGAAATCTATTTTAGTCGTCATTGTCATATTAATATTTTACATTTAACAAGAGAATTAAAAAATATTTGCGTCTAATCTTTACACTAAAAGAAAAAAAAATAATTCAAAACCTTGTCCATATAGGATAGAAATCCTATTATAAATAAATGTGGGAGAAAAAGTTACCCACTCCTCTAATTCGTCTTGGACTTTTTAAAAAATACTTTATAACTCTCTTTTTTTTTCTTCTCCTTCTAAATTTTTAAAATTGAAATATCATATATAAATATGTAACCAGCTTTTGTCCAAAAAAAAAAAAAAATGTAACCAGCTACAATGTAAAATTGATCTGTCTCTCTGTAAAAATTTCGTAGTTACGCCCCTACTTATGTTAGGGTTATATTAAATAATTTATAAAGAAATAACAAAAATAATTAAAATAAAATTGAGAGATATTTAAAATAAAAATAAAAATATATGTTTGAGATTGATTCAGGCGGGCAAGTGAAAAGCATAAAGCACAGAATCGACGTGGTGGACGAAGCGTCGTTGACGTTCAAATACACGGTGCTGGAAGGGGAGCTGTTATCGGACTACGTTGACCAAATTTCGAAGGAGTTAACGGTGACGGCAGGAGCGGACGGCGGATCCGTTGTGAAGAGCGTCAGCATTTACCACACCAAAGGAGATCACCAGATGGACGAGGAGCGACTCAAGGCCGGCGAGCAAAAAGGATTGGCCCTTCTCAAGGCCGCCGAGAACTACCTCTTGGCCAACCCCGCCGAATACAACTAATTAAACAACAACAAAAAAATATATATTTATATGCTATAAAAAATATAATATATATATATTATATTATGGAAAATGTTATATCTATTATGCGTTTGATGTGTATTTTGGTTTTAAGGGTGTTGTGTGGCTTTTGTTTTGAGTGTTCTTCGAATAAGGGCTGATTTTGTCCCTTGCGGGGGGTTTTTATTTATATGCTTGTGGTTGTATTTTGAGGTATTGGTTGTATTGGTTTCGATAAAATAATTTCGAATAATGAATTGGCATTTTGTTCTTCGTGGAAAATATTTATATTTTTTGTGGAGTGAAAGTGTGTGTAACTATTACTTGTAACTCTTTGAATTATCTTTGATTTAATTATCTCTTTTTTTTTCTCAAAATTTATGTATGTGGTTAAAAAAATGAATCTCACGGGGTGAGATCGAGACAGAACTAGAAAGTTGGATCAGACCTAAATTCATCCAACAATAGCATATTTTATGCTATTACAAAATTAAAGAGAAAACAACAATTGTAAATTCAAATCTTGAACTGAGCCAGAAAAAGCGAGAGAAAAAGAGAAATTATTCGGGGAGATTGAAAAAATGTGGATGTTTGTTTTATACCATTGGATTGGATGTAAGATTGAGAATAACAAAAAATTATGGTTTAACCATGTTTAGAGAGACAACCATACAAGGCCTATACTTTGAATAATTTTTCTTTGTGGAGTCCATTTTTTTATCAATAATTTTTTTTTTCTTTTTTGATGTTGGTTATCCATCACAATCATATCAAATTAATAGATGATAAAATTAAACCTTTATAAACATGAGTATAGCAATTAATAAAGGTAACTACTTCCTATCAAAAGATCGCTGGGGTTCAAATTCTCACTTTCCACACGTTACATGTTGTACTAAAAATAACGACATAAAGTCTTTAATAATATTAATAAATCGAAAGGCCAACTTGAAATCTTGTTCAACTAGACATTTTTTTTTAACTAAAAATCCGAAAGTTCTAATCTTCTTCCTCACATGTTGCTGAAATAAAAAAAATATTAATAAACAGTAAGAAAACTACTTTTCCATTGAATTTTTTAAGTGATTAATTAAAATCAGATATTGTATGAATATATTTTTAAAAAATTTAAATAAAAATTAAAAATTTTCTAAAATATAATGTGAATTATCACTAAACTAAGCTCGATAAAAAATAAAATAATAATAATAAATAACGGACTTAATTGCAATTATAGACAACAATTTAGAAACTAAGGTGCCATTTTTTAATTACTATTTGGTTTTCAACGCCGCTTTCTTAGATCATGATCATTGGATTTTAAAAAAATTAAAAAGATTTTATCGTAATTTTCAGGCTACATTAAAATTTTTAAAAAGAATTCAAAATATTAACTAATCTTTTGATATCGTTAATTCTCTCGATTTATTTGATATTTATTATTTTCATTTATTTATCCCTCAAATTTCAGTCAAGTCAACCACTCCAAATTCTAGATGCTAGACTGGCCGGACACCTTCTTCAATGGTCAATTCCATATTCTAATTTTTCAATTAAACAAAGGATTTTTATAATTATTTGAAATGAAATATTTATCTCAATTATTGTAAACTAAATAAAATATACATATGATCCAGTCAATCAATCATCTTAATCAAATGTGCTAATGCAGCCCAATTGAGTTGATAGACCCAGATAGTTAAGCTGAAGTAAATATGTTGTTAATTTTTTTTTTGAAACAAGTAAATATGTTGTTAATTTGTTGGTAACAGTCATTTTAGTTAATTATTGTTAGTACTTAGTAGGTTATATTAAAAATATGTTGTGAATTCGAAATATTTTGTTTCTACTCTATAAATGGGAGTGTTTTTCATCTCAACTTACATATAACGTCGATGTCGATGTCGATGGTAAAACAAATGCAATTATTGAAATATATAATGTCATATTTTAATTTTCTCAATTTTATTAAAAATTAAAAATAAATGTATAGATGATATAAACAATGAAAATCAATTGGAGCCTCATCCACGCTATCCTTACTAATTTAAAATCATTCCTTCACAGCATCTTAACTAAAAAATAAATAAATAAATAAATAAAAACTTGATCAAACTTTGAATTTTTAAAATAAATTAAAATCTTCAAGTTTATTCGCAAGCTTCACTTCATCTCCCAGTTCCAAACTTCCAACTATAAATTGAGCATTTCCCTGACCCTTAGTCAATAATTGTCTAAATTTTCTTTTGCTAAACTCACAGGGCTGTGATATAGCAATGGGTATTTTCACTTACGAAAACGAAGTAGCCACCAGCATCCCTCCAGTAAAGTTCTTTAAGGCATTTATTCTTGATGCCGACCAACTTTACCCCAAGATCGTGCCAAGTCACCCGCAAACCGAAGTTCTCGAAGGAGATGGAGGGCCTGGAACTATCAAAAAGATCTCCTTCAGTCACGGTAATGTTAAATTAGCATCCCCGCCCAAAACAAGATAAATAAATAAATAAATAATCACTATATTTAAAATTTTTGTTTAACTTTGCTGAAGTTAATTTTCTTTAAGTTCTTCATGATAATTTGAAACTCTTCGAGATGTAAATATATTATATGGAATATTGGTAAAATTAGTTCTATCATATAGTCTTCAAAAATTTGTGTCGTTATATACTCATTCGAGGTTATTAAAATATTGATCAAATAGGATTATTTTAATCCTAATTAATTTGTTCCTATTTCATTTTCATCTTTGAATTTTTAAACATTCGGTATAGTCCTCAAACCTAATTTAGTCATTGTCACATTAATTTTCTACCTTTAACAAAATTTTAAAATCTAGTTTCTTTTTTTAATTTGACTTCTAAAATATATTAAATATATTACATAAAAATTACCAAGATTACCAAGATAGATATCTCCTACAAATAAATGTGTTCATTGCAGGGTGAATTGCCCCTTCTTAGTTTGTCTTAGGTTTGAAAAAAAAAACACCTTAAAATTCTTTCTATTGGTGTTCCCTATAATTTTCAAAATTGAAATACTATATATTATTACTTATAAATAATTAAATTTACTAATGCTTGCTTTTGAATTCATTATTGATTTAATATGACATAAATTACGAAGTGATGCACCCACAAGTGAGTTTGGGAGTTTGGATTATGTTAAATGATTTACAAAGAAATAACAAAAATGATTAAAGTAAATTTTCTTTTAACCCAAGAACTTGAAAACTAAAATATAATAAATATGAAAATTCGAAAATTGCAGATATAATTTAAAGTTGTAAATGAATATATGTTTTTTTTCAGGCGGGAATGTGATATCCATAAAGCACAGAATCGACGTGGTGGATGAAGCGACGTTAACGTACAAATACACGGTGCTGGAAGGGGAGATGTTTTCGGAAAACATTGAGCAAATTTCGAAGGAGATAACGGTGACGGCAGGGCCCGACGGCGGATCCGTGTTGAAGAGCGTCGCCACTTATCACACCAAAGGAGATTACCAAATCAACGAGGAGAAAGTTAAGGCCGGCGAGGAAAAGGGATTGGCCCTTCTCAAGGCCGCCGAGAACTACCTCTTGGCCAACCCCACCGAATACAATTAACCAAAAAAAAAAATGCTATTATTTCAATAATGCTATAAAATAATATATATTAATATTTTTATGTCATGTGGTGTGGCCTTTTTGGGAGTGTTCTTTCCAAGTTCTAACAAGGCTTGATCGTCTTTGTGGGGTTTTGTATGCTTGTGATTGTATTTTCAAAGGTAACAAGTTGTATTGGCTTCGTTGAAGTGATTGAATAATGAACTTTTTTTTTCTTCTCTTCAATACTACAATAATACTATAATATGTGACGTGAGATGGTCGAAATTTATACTTTAATTAGTTGAATTATATTTAGATTGATAATTGAATAATGAATTTTTTGATGATTCGGGAAGATTAATATATTTTTTTTATTTTTCATTGGATAAAACTTTTAGAATAAGTTTAATATGAGTAATATTTTTAAAACAAGTTTTAAAAAAGACAATATTAAAAAAATCCCCTAAATTAAGCAAGAAAATGCCTCAATTTAACATGAATGAAAACTCCTTAGACGCACCGTTTTCATGGGGTCAATTTTTTCCTTTTTCTAATTTATTTTTCAGAAATCAGGATTCGACTAATTTGTACGAATATATTTTAAGAAAATTTGAAGAGATATATTCTTCTAAATACAGGTATCTTACTACCACCATCTACCTCCTTTCAAATTCGTGCTTTTACTTATGCGGATTGGGTATCCTGTTTGGATTCCCGAAAGTCTACCAGTGGCTATTACATCTTCTTGGGTGATTCTCTTGTTTTTGGAAAGCCAAGAAACAAAGCACTATTTCACACTCATATGCAGAGGTCGAATATCAGGCTCTTGCCACAACTATGAGTGAAATTGTTTGGCTTTTCCATCTCTCTAAAAATTTACATATTACTTCTCAGTCCCCGGCTCTTCTCTTTTGTGATAATCACGCCGCCATACATATTGCCTCTAATCCGTCGTTTCATGAGCATACGAAGCACATCGAGTTGGATTGTGACTTTGTTCGTGACAAAATTCTTGATGGGAGGGTGAAACTTTTGACTGTTCGGACTAATTAAGCTGACATTTTTACAAAGGTTCTGTCTTCTCAGCCTTTCTCTTTCTTGTTGTCCAAAATGGGTGGTTCTCAATCCCATACTTCCATCCCGAGGGAGAGTATTAGAGATTATTTATCTCTGTAATTTTACACTGTTAAAGTCTGGGGGTTAGTTGTTGTAACAGATTTCTCCGTTGGCCTATATATATGGCCCTTGTTCTTTTAATAAAGTGTGCAAGTTAAATTACTTTCATTCTCTAATAGTTACAATGCAAATGAGATCTCACCTCTCTATTATAAATTAGTTCAATTTCAAATATATATTGTTACTGCTTCGATAATTTTTTTTTAGCGCAGCTTCAATTCATTCTACTAAAAAAGAAAAGTTAAATCATTTTCTCATTTTAAATAAGCTTAATTTCAATATAAATAACAATTTAGAAAATAAGAACTCGTTTGGTAACGACTAACGTCTATGTTTTTTGTTTTTCGTTTCCAAATTTTGTTAAAAAAAACTTTAATAATTAATTATATTCTCGATTTCTCATTTTTTTCGAAACATTCTCAAAATTATATAGAAATTTTAGAAACAATCAAAATAAGTTTGTTATTTTTAGTTTCCGTTCCCAATTCGTTACAAAACATAAATCTAAATATTGTTTGATCATCATTGAATTCATGAATGTTGAGGTCATACAATTCTATTTTTCTTCATTAAAAAGGAATAAACAAAAATAAAAAATGAAAATATTATCAAACTTACTTAAATTTTTTAAATTTAACCATGTACAAACGTGGGGGGATTTGAATATCTAACGAGACAACAACGCAATATTTTAAGATACATCTAAATTATTGTTTATTTTTCAACGGACTTTCCTGGATCATAATTCATAAGCATGGTGATTTTTTTTAATAAAAAGAAAAAAAAATATATTCTACTTTGATTTTCAGCTCAATTAGAAAAATATAACTGTTTTTCTAGACCGATTATAAATTTTGTTTGACTTTGAAAATTAAGTAACACGACATATATTAATATTATATTCATGTTAACAAATATTTGTGAAAACTCATAAAAATTAATCAACCCACAAAATTCATTCATTTCTATCCAAACTTCTAATATATCTTTAACATATGTGTTCATGTTTTTGTTTAAACTTCTAATATGTCTTAACATTTATGTTCATGTTTTTGTTAATTTTTCATAATATTTTTAAAAATTAATGAGTCTTTTTATATCGTTAATTCATTCTATTTATTCAATATTACATTTTCACTTATTTATCACTCAAATTTCAGTCAAGTCAATCATTCAAATTTCTAGATGTTAGACTAGGCGAATACCCTCTTCAACAGGCAATTCCCATATTCTAACTTTATTAATAAAACAAAGAGTTTTTATAATTAAATGGAATATTTATCTCAATTATTATTGTAAACTAAACAAAATATACATATGATTCAGTCAATCAATCATTTTAATCAAACGCTTAAGTTATTTTATAAAAAAATAATCATAATCTTTAAAAACAATCCTGAAATTAAATTACTCTAAGTCAAATGTAAGAAGATCATGAAAAAGAGATATGATCATTTTTCTGTTTTGTCGACAGAATTAATATTATATAATTGCTTGCGTATATAATATAAAATCCAGTAGAGTGTTTATTTGGCCACCTCGATAATATATAAAGTGAAATTAATTTAAATTAAATCAATTATGACTTTTATCTATGATTATTTTATGGTTCAAATAATATTTTGGTCAGTGTAATTTTAATTTTGACTTTGGCTTATTTCGATTTATATACTTTTAAATTTTATTTAATTTAGTATATACATTTTCAAAACATCTATTTTGATCATTGAATTTTTTAAAAAGTGGTCATTTTATTGAGGGAAATATCATGTTGAAATTTTGATCAAAATAAATAAGATAAAAAATGAAAAGGGAGGATATGTTTAACTTTAATAAAATCAATTTTTTAATTTACCATTTAATGGAAAATAAGTGATTTTAACCGTGTCAAAATCTTTCCCAAACACGAGACTAAGATGGTAACTTTTTAAAACAAAAACTAACTTCGAGTACACCGACTAAAATTTTTTCTCATAACTAAAATAAATAAAAGATTAAAAGTATAGAGATTAGAAAGAATGAATGTTTTGAAAGGCTAGGAAAAAAAAAATCCAAAATTGAAGCTACGCATACTAAAATAATATTTTAATATAATATTATTTATCTAAATGTTAATTTCTTGATCAATTGGATCCAAATGTACGCTGCTTTCACTAATATAAAATCTTTCCCTCGCTACACCTCCACTTCAAAAAATCCTAAAAAAAGGATATATAGAAATCTCAGAGGCAATAGGTAAGCTCATATCTAAAACTATAAATAGAACAATCTGAGGCAATTCATCTCCAAGCTCAAATCAAAACCTTCTTGTTAGTCAATAATTATCCAGATTATAATTCATCATTCCTTTTGCTAAAATTACAGCGCTGTGACGCATAGCAATGGGCGTTTACACTTACGAAAAGGAAGTAACCACCAGTATCCCTCCAGCTAAGTTCTTCAAGGCCTTTATCCTTGATGCCAACCAGCTGTACCCCAAGATTATACCCAGCCAAGTGGAAGTCCAAGTTCTTGAAGGAGATGGAGGGCCTGGAACCGTCAAAAAAATCATTTTCGGTCACGGTAATGTCAAATTAGCATTTACACAAATCATTTAGTTTTTTTTTATTATCTCAAAACTTGATTGTACCATGATTTACCTATTACATATTTTAATAATATTTTTAAAAATATGACACTTTTGATCAATATATCACTTAATCAGCCAAAATACAGCATCCGTATCATCTCTTAAACGTTCAAGATTTGAATTCTCACTTTACTTCTTTAATATTGTACTAAAAAGTGACATCTTAAAGAAAAATTAGTTTACAATTAAGAATAAATATTTCTATATTTGTTGATGCTGAAATTTGAAAAAGTCTACGTATCCTTAATAACGGGGAGTTGTCAAACAATGAATCTACAACGATTCTTGACATCGGTACGGTGCCCGACTAATAATCTCCAATCAAGTTAATAATGGGAGAAAGAGTGAGCAGAGAATACCTTAGTAATTTGTGACATGCCTTGCGTACTGTGTTGCAGTTGCCAACATTGCATCCTCCCTGAATCGTACGCCTACCACAGATTTTGGTCCCACAGCCAGCTGTCGTCATTTGAGCCTTACACGTTACCTCGATTTTCACCCTCACCAATGTTTACCAAGCATAACTGAATTTTCTTGCTATTCCACCACTCATTTTCCTTGAAACGAAGAAAAAGGCAGCATGAAATCTCAACATTTTGTAATATGTTACATTCTAAGCAAACCAAGTGCCCGTAGCAATATAATTCATACAACTTCTATAATTTCAAAATATTTTACGAACTTCCCTATATTTCTTTGTTTGTTTTTTTCTTCAAATTAACCATATTTTCAGACAAAACCAAAATTAATTAATATTTTCACAGGTAGCCATGTGAAATACATGAAGCACAGGATCGAGACGGTGGACGAAGAAAGTTTGACGTACAAATACAGCGTGATCGAAGGGGAGCCGTTATCGGAATTCATAGATGAGATAACAAGAGAGTTAACGTTAACGGCGACGGCGGAGGGAGGATCCGTGTTGAAGAGCAGCAGTAGGTATCACACCAAAGGAGATTACCAAATCAACGAGGAGAAAGTGAAGACCGGCGAGGAGAAGGGATTGGCCCTTCTTAAGGCCGCCGAGAACTACCTCTTGGCTCACCCTCAGGAATACAACTGAGCCCAACCAAAACTAACTTATAGCATTTCAATATGCAATAAAATAAAATATATGTAATTTGTTTTTGTTTGAAGGGTGTGTTGTGTGGCTTTTCCTGGTGATTTTCCAATGATGGTGGAATTATTGGTGAATTTGCATGCTTATTATTACTGTAATTTCAAATGTAAGAGTTAATATGGGTTTCAAATTTTCAATAAAATAATTGGAGGTCGAATTTGACTTTTGGACCTCCCTAAGTAAGGAATACTCTAGTGGATTTTTTTACTTTCTTACGCTTGTTTAGAAATGTGAGGGTAAATTCGTAATTTCATCTTTATGTGACATCGATGAGAATTTATAAGACTAACTTTAGGTCAAAATTTTCAATATCATTTAGACTTTAATTGTACAAGTCTGAAATTGAATTATAAAAATTTCACAGAATGCTTATATATGAATTATACAAAATTCACAGAATTGAAAAACTTATATATGAATTATACAAAATTCACAGAATTGAAAAACTCAGGACTCATTCCTGTTTCTTGTTTCCCCAACATTCATGCATTCAAGAGTGATAAAATAATTTTCTTATTTATGTTGTGGAACAAATTGAAAATGAGCCGAAGAAAGAAGAAATTTGTTTGAGAATGTTCCTAAAAAAAGAGAAACAAAAAACATAGTTGCAAAATGTTTAGATTTCTTAAGAAATTTGAAAACGAAGGTTACTGAATGAACCCTCATAGTATGGCAAAAGTAATTCCCAAAACATGAATTTGACTTCTGAATCTCAAGTTACACAAACTTAATACATGCATGAACCAAATAATCTTTACTTATTTCAACCAAACAAATCTACTGACTTTTGATTAATTCTCTTGAAACAGAATTCTATTTCCACAGAAAATAGTCAATTCATTGAATTATTGAAGATCGAAATGTTAACGAACCAAAAGGACCGCAATGCTTTAACAGGGAAGTCTACCAACACATTTATTAGCAGTCTAGGCAACAACTTAAACAGCTTGGAACATTTTTCCAAGGAAGCTCTTAAATTGTAGAGGATGAGTTTGGAGACCGACCATCTATGATTAAGAGTTGCATTATCATATCATATTACTAAGTGTTAATAACATAGGAAAAGTATCAGAACTTCCATCTTTCCATTTATGCACATATATACCTCTGGATAGAACATTGCATAGCTTACATTACCTAATAACTATTCCCACCTGCTGCAATATCCAAGTCATACCGATCCATCCCGATCGATAACCTACGCTCGTGGTTCCATAATATATCTGGCATATCTTTCCCTCTGCCGAACCCGTGTCCAATCATAACTCATCAAGAATGGTAGACATCAAAAGCCCTTGTACAAACTCACATTTCTGAGCCTTCTCCTTCTCATCTTTATTTGAAGCCGGCAACCTTGGGACGTTGCTGCCAAGATAAGGTTCAGGTTTCAGATTTTGTAAAGGCAAAAAGGAAGAAGAATGGGCATGTTATATGATATAATACAAATGGGTGGATGGCATAGTCAGGAAATGGAATGAACATGTTGAAAAGGCCAGGTAAAACATAGAAATACTGTTGTATATTTCTATTTAATCCAACATTGATCAACTTCTCCTGATAAGAAATACAACTTAAATTTCCAATTTCAAGACAGGAAGCTATTTCAAGTATCTAGAGAATAAATAAACATTAAGGCTCCTCTAATCATATCACATGCAGAATTATTATTATTATTATTATTATTGGTGGGAAGGCGTACCTCCTCTCTGAAGACTCAGTCTTGGAGCTTCCCTGTGATGAAATTACTTCGACTGATGAACAAGACTGCACTCTCACAGGTTTATTCACCGTAGGCAGATTAGAAGTAAATGAAAACAACAATGGATCCGGTTCAGTACTCGTGGGGGCAGTATGTAAAGAACCACCAAGAAGGGATCTTAAGTTTCCTTCCCTAAGCTCTTTTCTCAGCTTCGAAAAGGTCAAATTGGATCCAATTTTTCGCAATCTCCTCTGTCTCTGCGAGTATTTTTAGTCAAGGATGTGGAGTTCTAAACTACGAGTGAACAAAAAACACAAAGGACAACAGACACAGACAGGATTGGCCTTCAATTCAGGAATTTACTGGAGACACTAGTCCTACGAGCTCCATCGCCATCTAGAAACACCAATAGCTTCTCAAACCTTCAAATTATATATGAAAAAGAAAAAGAAAAAGTGGGAAATCCTATGAAAGTTGAGTTGGTTAAGATGACACGATGTCCAGCATCAAAATATCAATTTAAATTAACACAAAGGAAGAGTAAGGATATCTTGAAAAGACTCCCATGTTGTGAGATGATATGGCCGACAATATCCATCCCCACCCTCTTTGTGCAAAGAGGACATACCTGAAATTACAATAATACAATTGTGAGACCAAACTTTATAAATTTGATGATACTTCACGGTGCCCATACAGCAAAAGTAAACAAGAAATCCAAAGATAACAAAATGAAAAGGGAAAAGGACATTGCGAACAGAAGATGAATTAATACCCAATTGGCCGATTATAAAGTTGCCCGCCATTAACAAATTGCTCTATCAGATACAATTATAAAAATTGGTTTCAGAATGCAGTTGTGATATCTTTCAGGATGCACGAAATCAAACACCATAAAGCCATTAATTACTTAAGTTGGTCGCCTATTTTTCCTCTCCCTCACCGCATACCACCTCATCCTTAACAGAGGCAAAATAGCACAGTTGACATAAACTTACTAAGCAAGGTTGATTAAAAACATGACCAGAAACGCAGATTAAGCGGCAGATAAGAAGCAGAACCCAGAAACGCAGTTTGACACCAACACAAAAAGACCTCACAGCAATAAACAGAGATGGAAAAGAGGTGAGAATCGAAATCCAAACAGATCAAGGCAGCAAGACGCAAATTTATAAAAGCAGAGTTGAGAACAAATTTGCACAATTCTTATCAAGGGAAGCAGAATAAAATAATACAATTCCACACATTTATCAGTTAATCTCAACCAAAGCAGCACATTTCCGGGTTAATAAGAACAATTTTCTGATACAGGATTACAGATCGGCCAAATCTGTGTTAAAAATAAAAAATTAGCAAATCGGCGTACCGCGTTCTTGACTTCCACCGGGTGCTCCTCGTCGACGTGACAATAAAGACCTACGATATCAAAATCCTCGGCGCAAAACGGGCACAAAAACTCAGCCCTCGAATTTTCATCTTCAATTTCTTCATGATCTCCTTGGTACAGGCCTGCACCAAGTTCACCAATACATAACGCCCATTTTCCGGGAAATTTACAGAACCAAACAAGCATTTCAAAAAGAAGAGAAATAGTTGGAAACGTACCCGACCGAGATCGGTAGCGTCGCGAAGATGTTACTGAAAAGTGAGAATTCCACGAGTCGGCCTCCATACAAGGAACTCTGATCCTTCTTCAAATCCTTCGGTGACTTCTAACAGCAAACAAAATCGCGATCGCGATCGCTGTCGAAAGTCGCGAAGGGAATCGAAAAATTAAACCGGAGATTTGATCTCGTAGAGATGGTATGGTAGATAAATGCAGCGAAGAAGGGACACAGAAATTACGCGACGGAGAGAGCACCAAAAGACTCTCTACCGACCCTCTTGGCTACGACGCGACTTTGAGACCAAGCTTTTGCGCACGTGCCCTTCTTCTTCTGAGCATTTGCAAATATATCCCCCGCCCCACCTACTCTCCGCCCCGCGAGCCTGAAACTCTGACACGGATAAAATGCGAAAGCCCTACATTTTAGGTAAATTGCAATTCTGCCCCTTTCATTTAGTTTTTTACGATCTTAACTTTGTTTTGTTTTCTTTCTAATGACTAAAACCGAATGCCCTATAGTTGTGGTAAATTGCAGTTCTCCCCCTTTAATTTTGTTTGTTACGATCTTATTCTTGACTCTATTTTGTTTTTCTTTCCTTTTTAAATGGTCACATATATTGCCCCTTTCATTTAGTTTTTTACGATCTTAACTTTGTTTTGTTTTCTTTCTAATGGCTAAAACCGAATGCCCTATAGTTGTGGTAAATTGCAGTTCTCCCCCTTTAATTTTGTTTGTTACGATCTTATTCTTGACTCTATTTTGTTTTTCTTTCCTTTTTAAATGGTCACATATATTGCCCCTTTCATTTAGTTTTTTACGATCTTAACTTTGTTTTGTTTTCTTTCTAATGGCTAAAACCGAATGCCCTATAGTTGTGGTAAATTGCAGTTCTCCCCCTTTAATTTTGTTTGTTACGATCTTATTCTTGACTCTATTTTGTTTTTCTTTCCTTTTTAAATGGTCACATATATTGCCCCTTTCATTTAGTTTTTTACGATCTTAACTTTGTTTTGTTTTCTTTCTAATGGCTAAAACCGAATGCCCTATAGTTGTGGTAAATTGCAGTTCTCCCCCTTTAATTTTGTTTGTTACGATCTTATTCTTGACTCTATTTTGTTTTTCTTTCCTTTTTAAATGGTCACATATATTGCCCCTTTCATTTAGTTTTTTACGATCTTAACTTTGTTTTGTTTTCTTTCTAATGGCTAAAACCGAATGCCCTATAGTTGTGGTAAATTGCAGTTCTCCCCCTTTAATTTTGTTTGTTACGATCTTGGTCACATATATCCAAGTTCGAAATGTCGATTTTGGAACTGCAGAGGTTCTGATTTTACGGACGTGTCATTGGACATATTGACGTGGATTGATATTTGGAGAAAAATTATAGAAATTGTGGATATTGATGCAAAATTTCTAAATTAATAAATAAAACTAGCTTAATTAGCCAATAATTGATTAATTTTAAATTCATATCTAAATATATAAGTAACACGAAAATGTCCTTGCGATGAAGATGTCAGAGCAAAAATCATGTGTATACATTGACATTATTTGAATTAGTAAATTAAAATTTACTGTTGCTTGATTATGTTTTATTGATAATTTCTAATTCAACATACTATTTACTTACATAATTGAACAAGATATGTCTTCTCCTTTTTATATAGTCAAATATTTTCATTTATTTAGACAACTCCAACTCAACTTATGCCCAAAATTCCAAATGTCGATATCGATGGATACTTCGAAATCAATTACGAAAATTGTGGAAATTGTTTTAATTAATAATTAAAATGTTAATTTGAACTTAATTAGGCTATAATTAATCACTTTTAACCATCCTATTTAAAACTATAAGTAAATTTATGTATCAAAATATTAAAAACAAATAAATGGATGAAAATGGTTTGAATTGGCAAATAATTATAAATAACATGGAAATTAGTAAAAATTATTTGAATTTTGTCATTTATTCACAAGAGTATAAGTCATAACTTACCTATTTGATGTACTAAAAAAACTGGCCGTGATATTTAAATCATTAATAATATTGGAAAACTGAAGTTACCTCCTTCGACATGTTGGATGCTTCGACAGAGCAAATTTTTAAACCATGCATAATATGCTTCGTTTTTTTAGGAGATATATCACATGCTCCTTATTCTTTTATTGAATACTTTTTTCAAGGACATATTTGGACAAGTAAACATGTCAACCGAATCTGCCACATTTTGTTGATAAACACATTTAATTTTGATAATGTACCAATTGAATTTGTTATGTAGATTTCAAATTCAGTTTATCTTGTCATTCTTAAATTATAAAAGTTGCAGATGATATAAATATCTTATCAATTTGAGCTATATATAAATTGACATGTTTTTCTTAGTACAACAAATATGGGAAAGGAAGATTGAACCTCCGACTCAAAGGAAAGAGTAATGTACCTTCACCGTTGAGTTATGTTCATGTCGATGATACATTCAATATGATTTATGGTAAACATACATTGTATAATTCCTTTTTTTTTTCTTTAACTTACCTAGATGATACTTGGATTAATATAAATTTATTACACCAAGTGTGGCGGAAGATTCGAACAGCTAATATAAATTTATAAACATAGAGATTTATAATTTCTCCTCCAAATGTCCAGGATATTGAAAGAAATTTCGAGTTTGCCCTTTATTTTAATTTTAGTTTTTTTTTTTTTTTGAAATTTCTTTAAAAAGATTCGTGAGTTAATTAAGTATTATGTAATTTAAGTTTATTATTAGTCAAATTTAACAAAACAGGATATAACTAAAAACATATTAAAGCCTAAAGGACTAAACTGAAAATTTTAAATTAAAAGAAAAATCCAAACAAAAATATATTTATACATTTTAATCGCAAGTTTTATAATTTTAATCGCCTTGATTTCGTCGACTGGGCTTAAATATCAGGCTCCTATAGTTAAGATGGCCTTTGATGATATTGGACCGAGTATATGATTCGAGCTCACACAACATTCCCTCAGCTTCAGATTTCTGTTCGTGCTGTTTGGCGCCAATCTACCCGCTGTAAGAACTGCGAACGATGGCGGATGGCACCGGCAGCTGCCCGGCTCTCCCCTTCCTCCGTTCGTCGCCGACGATTGAACCGGTGATTCTCTGTGATTTCATTTTAAATTTTCATTTCCCGTTGAAATCAGTCCATTGTGCTTGTGCCATTCGTGGGAGTTAGATTTTGATGTGAACATTTCTATCTGATAGTTGCATTATTTTTCCTGAGGAATTCGATTACGTTTTCATCTTGCTGATATCTGACAACCAATTTTTCGAATATACTTTTTCTTGATTACATGTCGTTTTTGTCGATTTATCTTGTTGATGTTGGATTATTGGTTAATCGGTGTTTGTGGAAGTTGTGGATTGGATTCTCCATTTCTTCCGGCCAAACTAGCTACTCCAATTGATTAGGTTTGCCTGTTATGTCTTGCACGATGCCAAGTTGCTCGACATTTATTATTTTCTGGCTCGATCGTTGCAGACGTGGACGACGCAACTTCAGCATGATGTTAAGCTCTTCATCTGCTGGAGGTTCGATGTTTATCTTGACGTTCAAATTTGTCGTAAGCAAAATGAAAGTGCCGAATTAGATTTGTGTAGAACTCTGCTATCTTACATGAACCATACATTTGTTAATCAAATGGTGTGCAGTGTTTTATAAACTAACTTTGTAATCGTCTATATACGCACCAGAAAACAATTGATTTAGACTAATGCTCTTTAGGCTATGGCGCTTTGTGTAGCTCTGGGTTTGTTTGAGGATGGATTTTAAGGCTTCGATCCGTATCATGATTGTGTTTGGATATTTTTCACTTCGATGGAGCTATAATATCAGCAGGGAGTTGCATTTTTCTTAAGGAGTCCTATCTGCTGTATAACCTCTTTCCGTTCAGATCCAAATTCTGTTATAGCATTCTCTCTGAATCAAAGTGTCAGTAATTGTAATTTAGGTGACTGATTTCTGATAAATTGCATAATTTATATTTTTTGGATCTTTATATATTTCGATGCAAGGAACACTGGGTAGGTTTTTTGGAAATTTTTTGAAGTTCTTTTTAGCTCAGTCTTGGATGGTGTGGAAGTAAATGAAGAAATAAGTAAATTTGACTCTTTCCTCTAAGCTACAACTTCCAGGAGAGTTGGTTTACGTTAATCCATCCATCATCAAATTCCTTGATTTAGTTTCTATGTTGGAGCACATACCTTATCTTATTGGGTGATTACTTTTGTTATAAATATGGGATTTGAATTTTTGGGTGGAATGGAAGAGTTGGCCATGGACCTCTAAAGTGAGAAAAAGTAAATTTTATGTTGGTATGAAGGAAACAGGCGAGGAATGTTTGAGGGTTTCTATGCATTATACATAAATTGTATTCTTTAGCCGCCACATTGTTGTTCCAATTCTTGTCCTGGTGTGGTGAATACTTCTTTTCTTGCCATTTTTTTTCCTCAAAACAAAACAAAAACCAATATGTAGGGATTATTTTTATTTTCTTCCTCTTTTTATCTATTTTCAATAGCTTTCCTTCGTATGTTATTTGGTGTTTGCTTAGTTGTCCATGTTTGCATTAAACCCTGTTCGTAATGCAGAGAATCAGTTCACTAATGTCGGGTTTCCTAATGTCTCACAATCGAGATGAATTTACCATCCACTGTCAGCTCCGTTATGATTCTGATACTTCTTGAAATAATCTATTTTAGGGAATTGTTAAGTCATGAAAGTGAAGCATTTAAAACATTCTAAATGACTCGTGAAATTTACCACGGAATACATAGTTGGTGCAGGTGAAAGACATTTTCGTTGTCGATGATCTTGGTAATGGTGTCATTCCAGCCCAGGCATTGAACAATGCACGGTAGATACTGTAGCTGTCAGTATCATTAAATATGCAATAGAAATTCTTTCATCATTTCTTCCTCTCCTTGTTTCATTTTTCCCCGGGTTTTATGTTCTACTTGTATTGGTTCACCTTCTTTGCGATGTCAAACAGCAGACCATATGTTCGCTGCAATTGGAGAGCCATTCTTTTCCTAAAACGTTGCTCGTGGAGCTGCACTTAGAAATTGAACGTCCATCAGATGAATGAGCTCATTTATGCTGCTGAGTTTATCCGACAGGTAAAACAGGCTTCATCTATTGTAGTTCATTATTGAGTAGAGCTGGAGGGATAATAATTGTGTTTATGCAGTCATATGTTATTAAGAAAATGGATGAGAAGGAATGGAGAAGAACTGACGTGGTTCGAGGATCCCTGCAAACGAGGAGTTGCTTGACATCAATGGTGAGTGTCAAACCCTCTCTAATGCTTAAATTAGATTAAATTGTTGTTCAAGTTAGAGTTTTCGCTCTAGAGTGTGCGTATATTGATCACGAATGTGATGGTTAATAATATAGTGACACCAAATTGCACTCCTTGGCATGCTAGGAGCAAGACACCACATCATTGGCCTTATCTTTTGTTTGGTCAACATGTTAGGACGTGACATATTAAGTGTTCATGTAGGACATGGCGATATGCCAATGAATATGTTTTTCTTCCACCGATTACATCTAAATTGGCATAAAGTGCGATGGCATACCATAAAGCATATTCCTGTACCGGTCGGTTAGAGGTCTTAAGTTCGAACCTTCTAGTAAGCTTAATATAAAAAATCTTTAATGTCTCCCAAGTCTGGCCTTGGGCGGGCACGGATACCCTTAGTACAAGAGAGCAAAGCTCCAACTTCCAATTAAAAGAAAAGTAATTTTTTACATAATGAATTTTTCTGTGTAGAGGTTTTTTTTTTTTTTTTTACAATCTAGAGTTTTTTTATCTAAATTATTGTGTTTTCTTGATTTTGTTGCTTTCTCTAAATTTCTAAGTTTTTTTTTTTTTAATTTATTTGAATGATAGAAGGATGGAGTTTTTTTCCCATCCATCGTCCTTTTTTTTGTTGAAAGTCAATTGAAGTGATTAGATAAAGCTGTACTAGTTGAACCTTGCTTAGCCGGCAGCAATCAGCATTTTGTATCAACGTGGATTATTTATTATTTCTAAATTTCCAAATTCCACCCATAACTTCTCTTTGGGGTCTTTTCCGTCGTTTTCATATGCTAATCTATTATTTAATCTCCATTGAATTGCTTGCTGCTTTCAACGCAGCTCGTTATTGCCCCTTTTGTGTCAGCTTTCGGTAGTGGGATTTCAATTCTCTTTTGGAATTTGGAGTTTTAACGACTCGCTATTTTGTTTGAGTATATTAATGTGTGTAGTTCATAGCTGCTTTTTGTGGTGATTAAGACAGAAAACTGAGCTGATTGGCCATATCTGTAGTTTTCCTGGTGGCCATTTCTTCCCTCCTACCCTTTGTGGGTCACCACGTGGCAAATATTTTTCACTTTTATGTTGCATTGAAAAAGTTTGTGTTAATCCTTCAAAAATCTTGTGCCACTCATGAATGAATCTAGGTTAAACTCTAAGTTTGGTTCTTGAGTCAATTCTATGCATAATATAGATTTCTACCATTAGAAAGTTTGAGCCTATCGAACACAAGTGCAGGACTTTTTCTTAAGAATATAGAAATTAAGGGTCCGTTCGACAACGTTTTCATTTTCTGTTTATGTTTTTTCTTTTTAATAAGGAAAAATAAAATTGTATGACTCAACACTTTATTGATTAAAAGAATGATAAAACAATATTCTTATTTATATTTTAGAATAAATTGGAAACAAAAATAAGAAATAAAAAACAAGAAATTTATTTTTGTTGTCAAATGCTTAAGTTTCTTAATAAATTTGAAAACAAGAAACAAAAAATGAGAACGATGCTAGATGAGTCCTAAATAGACATAACCTTAAAAGTTCAATGACATATTAATTTCTGTTTTTAAATAAAGGAATTAAATAGACAAAAATCTTAAAATTTTAGGGTCCGTTTGATAACCATTTTAGTTTTTGGTTTTTCTTGTTTTTAGTTTTTGGTTATCTGTTTGTTAATCATTTTTAGTTTTTTTTTTTTGTTTTTAAAAAGTTAGAAAATTGAAAATAAAATAATTTTATGTAGAGTAGAGATGACAATGATGTGGGTGCGAGTGAGGATGCTCTCCCCCGTCCTCGTACTCATGAAAATTTTTAGTCTCCGTCTCCACCTCGTTCTTGGGTCCGAGAGATGTTCTCAAGAAAAATTATCGGTTTTATAATTGTTTTTAAGTATTTTTAGAATTTAAGTATAAAAAAATGTAATAAATATATATTAATTATTTAAAAAATGGAATCGGGGTCGGGACATGCATTTCCTATTTATTGGACCCGATCCTGGGGAAATTTTTGTCTTCCCCCTAATGTAAAGACATGAAAATACAAGTTTAGAGAGATGTAAATAAACTTTTGAAATTTTAGAGAGAAATAAAAAGATTTAGAAAAAAATCGTGAAAGAAAAATTAAAGACAAAAAAAGGAAAATGTAGAGAAAAAAAATAAAGTTGAGAGAAAAAGATATGTTAAAGAAAAAAAAAGAAATTATGAAGAAAGAAAAATTACAGTGGAAACAAATTTAGAGATAATAACAAGATTCAAAATATAATTTTTAGAGAAAATAAATAAATACAATGATAAATAAAAGTTACAGTGAAATAAAATTGAACGAGAAAATAAAATATAATTTTTAGAGGAAAAAATACGAATATAAAGAAAAAAATATAAAATATGAAATTGTAGAGAGAAAAAAGTTAGGAAAAATATTAAATTTTTAGAGAGAAAAATGAAACTAGTCTAAAAAAATTTTAGAATGAGAAATAAATTTTTTAGAGATAAATATGAGAAAGAAAAAAAAAGTTGAGTATTAGAAGAAAAAAAATCAGATTTTGAGAAAAAAAAGCTTGTTTTTAAAACTATTTTTTTTTGTTTTTTAGTTTACATAAAATTTCAAAATGATTTTTGAAAAAGAAAAAATAGAAAATTGAATTGATTATCAAACACTCTGTTTTTTTAAAACTAAAAACCAAAAACAAAAAACAGAATGGTTATCAAAGACGTCCGTAGATATTATTTGTTTATAAATTTATTATTTAACTATTTGTTTATTAATCTTAAAAGATACAAAACTAGAAATAATATTGAAGAGAAATAATTTTAAAAAAAATCAATGCCATTAAATTAAATAAAACTTAGGGTGGTGAAAATATCTCAATGAATCTGTTTAAAGATCGGTTTTTAAAATAATTTTTTATTGAAATACAATAATTTGTAAAATTGAACGTAATTATTTTGAAAGGGAGAACAGTTTTATTATTCTTTAAAAAAGTCATTTGTTAGAATATGATAAAAAAAAAAGGAGCAAAAAGTAATTTTAAAATAGTGATTGAGACATTTTCTTTTAGTATTTATTCAATTTTGCTAAAAGTATATTCTTTGTGAAATATTGGAAGCTGTATGGGAGTAAGTTTGTACTTTTTAAGAATAACTTGTAAATAATTTAAGTTAGAACTATTTTATATTTAAAATTGCTACTTACAAGTTCATAATTCTATAATAAACAACTTTATTTATTAAAAATTGGCTATCTGAAGAAATCAATTAAAAAACAAATTGTAAAAAATGATAACTGATTTTGTTTTTATTTTTTTAAAAGAAATAACAAAAAACTATTTTCCATGTCACTTCCGAAAAACTCTACTTTTTAGAGACTAGACTATTGTGCAACTCAGGGAATATACGGTTCAGTAGGCTCTACTTTGGCAGAGTTCCTACTTTTTTAGCAATAGAAAAAAGCAAGATACCACGTGTTTATCCAAAGGGGATAAAGAATTGAGAATATATAATTTTGTGATAATTGAACTAATTTTAGGACAACCCATGGTAAATATTTTGTGTCATGGTCTTTTCCCTATATTATCTATTTTAGAAAATTTGAAATTGTATATTAAAATATCAATAGCTAAAAAATGTCTTTAATTATTTTCTCATAATATTTACACACTATGATCTTAAATTTTGAGTTGAATTATATTTTCAAGTTTAAATTTTAGATAAGTTTTATTTCATACCATAAATTTAATATGTATTCTAAAAAAAAGGTAAGAATTGTTTTTTTTTTCAAATGCAACACAAGTGTGATTTTTTTTAAGTATGTTTTAGACTATAAGTTTAAGTTTGATTTAGATTATGCTATTTTATTAAAATTTAAACTTGCTGCTATATTTGGAAAATGCATATACTATTTATGTCTAATTTTTTTTTTTTTGACTTTTTCATTTATTATGAACATGAACTTAATAGTTACTCTTAAACTCTAGGCTTATGACTATTAGCACACCATGGTTTTTATTAACTTTCTAAAACTCTTTTATGTATATTAAATTTTCAAAATCTATTTCTACAAAAAAAAAATTAAGTTGTGTTTACTCGAAAGAATGATAATTAATTTGATGGTGTCTACCAATTTGTAGGAATGAAATCAAATTAAGACTCACCTCAAATTTTTTAATCTCATTTATCTAAAAGGTGTTTAATCTCATTATTCTCTTACCACCTTATCAATTTCATTTTGATTCGGGTAACAATATTTGTGGATCATATTTACGCAGCTAAAAAACAATAAAAAATCCTTAAAAAGGATGAATAGAACGATTATAGGGCAGGCTCAAGTGCAAGGATTTGATCTCTGCCAACTTGCTCCATAACCTTTTTTATTTTTTACTCAAATTTACTTCATAGCTAGATGGGGGTGTAGGAGTAGGACAAGAATATAATGATTTTGAGCAATTTTCTTTTCTATTTTAAAGAAAAAAATTATGATAGAAAATAAATCCGACGGTCTTGATTTCTCTAATCATTAATTCACATCTTCTCTGTGACTGCGTAAAGGAAAAAAAAAGTTGGAAAGCATGGGAGCCAAACAGATCTTATCTTCGAGGAAGCCGAAATGACAGATGTCCGCCGAGGGAAGCACAGGTTGATGAATGGGTAACTATATAATATAATAATATAATAATCAAAAGCTTGTCAGTGACAGCCGAGAGCAACTCAACTTGACGGGTAGCTTTGGCCCGAAAGCAACTGCAAAATAAATGTTTAATTTCTTTCTTTTTTTTCTTTTGTATTGTTTTGAATTATCATATTATTTCAAACTGACGGAGACAGACAACCTTCTCAGCCCTGCTTGTTGGGTTCTTCACAGGATTCCTTTGGAGCACGTGGAATTAATTTTTATTTTTGTTTTTTTTTTTACTTTTTTTTTTTTTACTTTCTGTTTTATTGAATAGTTTAGCCCAAGTTACAAGTAGCCATCTAGCTTTTTGCTTTCGTGGGTCGAGTTATTTTAAGTTAATCTCTCCATAATGAACTGTTCTGATATAGTAAAGGTGATGAGTTAGCATAAAGACTAATTTGTGTAAGGATGGTTGATTTAAGTTTCACTTGTAAGGTCAAGCCGAATTAACTCTCAATTTGACAACTTAAAGGACAAGTAGAATCGACCTACAGACTAGTTTACCAACCGTGCCCATCAATGTTCAACAAACTCTATGACATGTTGTGATTCTCGAAACCTTAAACAGTCAGTTGGAGATTTGTGGGACGTCCTGTCAAAAACTCCATCTATAAATAGAGATCACCCATTCATTTTCAGACATGCAAAACTATATTTTCTTGTATATAGCTTGGTCGTACACTAACTTTATTTTCTTGTATATAGCTGGGTCATACACTAACTTTAAGTGTTGTAGTGTTTTCTCTTTTGGAAATTCCCTACTTACCAGCTTCTCAGCTCACGAGCCAGCACCTGTCCAAGCCGAACTTGGCGGATTCGGTCAGAATCCCGATCAACCAAATGGTGCAAGTGGGTGTCGTTTTAGCAGGCCAACGCAAGTAAACGACCTCAAATTCGATCCTCAACCTTATCAATTCTTAAGAATATTAAACTCGGTCATCAGTCATCACTGTGTGTGTCAGACATCCTGTTGTAATTATTTAGTGTAATTTCGAAACCTCCCTTTTTTTCTTCTTTTTTAATCTTTTTTGATAAATTATTTGTATCTTGTTATCTCGAGTTAAAGCCCTGTGGGGAAGAAGCTTTAGCCAATGGATTTGACTGTCAAAAGTAAGGCACTTGTTGGGTTTTGCTCTCTGTTTATAGCGGATAAAGTGGACTGCAGAGAGAGAAAAGCAGAAAACAGTTCAACTATTGGACGAAAAAGCCAAGTGAGGAGAGAGAAAGACTGTTAGAGAGAAAGAGAGAGAGAGAGGTGGGTTCATGTTCATGGGTTAGTTGGTCCTGCACTCTTCAAGGATCGACCCACTTTTTATGAGTAAAATACTCGTAAATAAGTAAGCAATAAAAACGATCAAACGCCTATGGAATGAAATCAATCTGAGAATTTGATCTCCAAGCAGTGAAATAGTTCTTGTCTCTTCGATTTCAGGTTCAGAGGACAAAAAAATTTATCTAGATTCTGATTATTGCAGATGGGTTTTGTGAACTTGGGAATCAATCTTCAGAAGCCGTAGTCTCTTTTTTCTTTTTCACTCTATTTTGTCTGCGGGACATTTGAGTCTCTGTGGAATGGATCTGAGCCACATAAAGGGATCGATGGCGACGCCGGCTCTAATTCCTGCTAGAAAAGCTACTGAAATGGTTTCCGATCAGTTCCCGGTGGGTCTTCGAGTTTTGGTTGTGGATGATGATCCAACCTGCCTCAGGATCTTGGAAAAGATGCTTCAAACTTGCCTCTACGCCGGTTTGTTTCAATTTCAACTTCCCTTTGTTTCTTTTCTCTTACTTGGGTTCTCTTTCTTAATCCTGTTTTTTCCATTTTTGGGGTTCACATGACGTGGCTTCAGTTTTCTGAGAGTTGATAATTCATTCAATTTTGGATATAGTTTCTTAAGGAAATTTTAAGTTTAGGGTTGCTTTTGATCTTGAATCTGTGCTTGTTTTAGGATTAGAGACGTGGCCATTTATCAGTTATTGCTTATTGCTGGTTATCCTATTTGATCCGGTTCATAGATGACATTAAAGTCTGCCATTTAGAAGCTATCTTCTCAGTACTTATTTGTAGATTTAGAATCCTTTTGTCCCATGGTGGTGTTGTACTCTGATTTTAACTACGAGTGTCTGATTATTTGCAGTAACAAAATGCAACCGGGCAGAGATCGCATTGTCGTTGCTTCGTGAGAACAGAAACGGGTTCGATATCGTCTTAAGCGATGTGCATATGCCAGACATGGATGGATTCAAACTTCTAGAGCAAGTTGGGCTGGAGATGGATTTGCCTGTTATCAGTGAGTAACATGTGTTTGGATGCTTTTCTGGATCTCTGAATGCTAACTTATATATAGTTATATGGTTTCATATAATTTTGCAGACTAATATTGGAGACATGTGATTGTACAGTGATGTCAGCGGATGATGGAAAGAATGTTGTGATGAAGGGAGTGATTCACGGTGCTTGCGATTACCTGATCAAACCTGTTCGGATAGAAGCGCTAAGGAACATATGGCAACACGTGGTTCGGAAGAGAAAGACCGAATGGAAGGATTTGGAGCAATCGGGGAGCGTGGAGGATGGAGATCGAGAGCAAAATCTATCTGAAGGTGCGAATTATTCGTCTTCGGCGTATGAAGGAAGTTGGAACAGCTCAAAGAGGAGGAGGGACGCTGAAGAAGAGCCCGAGGAGAGGGACGATACATCGACATTAAAGAAGCCTCGGGTGGTATGGTCAGTTGAGCTTCATCAACAGTTTGTTGTTGCTGTTAATCAACTAGGCATTGACAGTATGTTTTCTCTCTGCATCGTTTCCAACTCTTCATACCTTTTGACGAAGAGAACCATCAACTGCATATTAGAGTAGAAAAAATGCAACATATCAACTCTTTGACATTGTAACATTGGCTGATCTTTATAATTTTCAAGTTTATTTACGGCTGTTTTCATCTTGAGCTTGTAAATCGAATCCCATGAGTAACCCAATTGGCAAAGGCTTGGAATCTCTTGGTCATACTGGCTTAGAGTTCTCAAGTTTGAACCTTCTAGTGAGCTTAATATAAAAAATCCTTAATGTCTCCCGGGTTTGGGCCTTGGGGCTGGCACAGGTGTCCCTGGGTATAGGAGAACAAAACTCCAACTCCTAGTTATAAAAAAAAATCGAATTTCGTGATCATTCTTCACCCAGCCATGTTTCTTCATGTTGCTCAATATGTTTGCTGCATATAACCCAAACTTTTGGAAGGATATATGTCATCCTTCGCTTCTGGTTTTGGGTTTCTCTATTCCTTTTTACTTCATGGTATCTGCAGTTCTTTAACCGTTTCTTTTTCACTTACGTCGGGAACGCTTTGAAGTTTGATCAGTGTTCTTGTTGGTTATGTTTTGAATCTTCTTTTGAATTTACAGAGGCTGTTCCCAAAAAGATTCTGGAGTTGATGAATGTTCCCGGGCTAACTAGAGAAAATGTTGCCAGCCACCTTCAGGTATAAAAATTTCAAAAACTCTGTTTTTTCTTTGCTTCTTGATGGTTGGAATAGGCATGTTAATTACTTTATTTGATGGTTATGCAGAAATATCGCTTATATCTTAGAAGGCTTAGTGGAGTATCGCCAAGTAATTTGAACAATTCTTTTATCAGCCCTCAAGAAGCAACTTTTGGGCCAATGGCTTCATTCAATGGGATCGATCTTCAGACGCTTTCGGTCGTGGGCCAACTCACGCCTCAGAGTATTGCTGCACTCCAAGCAACCGGGCTTCGTAGGTCGTCGGTAAAATCTAGCATATCCATGGCCCTTGTTGATCAGAACAACATATTCAGCTTTGAAAATCCAAAATTGAGGTTTGCTGAGGATCAAACACAACACCTGAATAACAGCAAACCAGTGAACTTGTTTCATGGAATTCCAACAAAAATGGAGCCAAAGCATCTTGCCAACATGCACCACCCTTCTGCACAGACTCAAGGGAACATAAACATGCAACTTATTGTCAAGAGTGAACATGGTGGAACTCAACTAATGCATTTGACTCAACAACAAGCTGGAGGACAGGCTCTAAATAACTCCCCTGCTAGCCACTTACCGCGAATTTCGTCAACGATAAGGAAGCCTATCATATCAAATGGCGTTACGAGGGGAAACGGGACTGCCGATGGACCGGGGTACAACCTTGTTTCGCCAGCATCATTGATGATGAACTTTCCAATGAACCAAACCACAGAACTGTCAAACAATTTTTCTCTTCAGAGTAATTCTTCGGTATCTACACTGACTTGTAACGGGGTGTTTCAAGAAGATATTAGTTCGGATCTAAAGGGATCGGGCGGACTAATGTCGAGTTATGATGTTTTTAATGACTTTCATCTGCAAAAATCCCATGACTGGGACTCTCAGAATGTAAGCAACTTGGCCTTTGGTAATTCTCACCATGGAAACTTCATACAGGATAGCTTTGATGTCTCGCCCTCGACTTTAATTCATAACGGTTTTCCTTTGAGCCGAACGAATGGACAAAACCAAAACATGTCAGTCGTTGGAAAGACTATATTTTCCTTTTCGGATGCTACTCAACCAGAGACTGCACAAAGTAACATTCAGAACTCGCTTCTCAATCCTGTGGAGGTTAAGACTCAGACAATTCCTGATGCAAGCTATCAAAGTGACCTCTTAGCTGAGAACTTTGGCCATGATGAACTTCTTAGTGTCTTCCTAAAACAAGTTAGTTTCCCTCTTTACCTTGATATAAATTTTTGTTTGATTGGTCCCACCTTCTATCTGCAATTACCTTGATATAAATATCTGCAATTACGTTTGCTTCCTCGAAACTTCTTTGGTATACTTTTTGTCTTTCTTAAACAAAAAAAATTGAATTCTTAGCCAAATTTCATTAAAAAAAAACTAGTTTTTGAAAACTACTGTTTTTGGTTTCTAAAATTTGGCCTAGGTTTTGAAAATATTTATAAAAATTATATAACAAAATAAGGAAGAAAGTAAGTTTTTAAGCTTAATTTTTAAAAATATAAAACAAAAAACGAAATAGTTATCCAACGGGGTATTAGTTATCTAAATTTAGCTTGGATTTGAGAACATTTTTGAAAAGTAGATTACAAAGTAAAGAGATTCGAAAGTAGAAGTAGTGTTATAAGCTCGAACTTTTAAGAAAGAAAATTTATAGATGGAATCAAATATGCAGAATCATAGATAAAAGTATTAGATCATGGAGGAATATTGTTTCAAACAGAAATTTAAAACAAATAATTATTAAACGTGCAATATTCATCATATATCATTGTTAACTCTAGCTATGTTTTATGTTTTATGTTTCCCAGCAACAAGGAGACAATGGATCGGTCGAGAGTGAGTTCGACTTTAGTGGATATCAAACCGAGAATATTTGCGTTTAGAAAAAAGTTCTTGCTTTAGTTCCTCATTTGGTTGCAGCTTCCAATATGCTTTGTTGTTGTAACTCTAAAGATAAAAGTCCTCCCTCAATAGATGGCAGAGGTAGTTCATTCTTGTCAACAAGTCCATTGTGAATATATGCATGCTAGCTAGTTGAAAGAAACTGGGAAACATTCAAATTTCAATGCAAGAACTGAAGCAATCTTCCTCAGAATGTTCCTCACACAACAGATGCAAATCTTTGTCCCGGTTGCGGTTGGAACATCGGCGTTCAAAGTCGAAGCGATTTATTTTAGGATGCGTGTGGAACTGTTTGTTCGTAGCAAGCACGTCGCTCGGATTGTGGATGCAGGGTTCGGCGCCATTGCATTTGGAAGAAACTTTAGGAGATTTCTCATCTGTCTAATTACACCCTAAGAATGATTCTATCTAAACCCTTTGAAAGATCATCTCCAATGTAAATATTCCTCTTGTTTGATTGAAACAAATGTGTGCATAACCTTTTTAGTTTGTTTTTTCTTTTTCTGTGCAGACTCTTAGATTCTCATCTTACTTCAAACTTTTCCCACAACATTGATGAATAAATTTGACTTCTGTCCATATTATTCCACTGTAATATGTGTGATTTGATTGATAGGAAAGATCAAGATTGTTTGACATATGATGAGAAATCCAGGACTCAATATCATTCTGCATTTTATTCTCATCCAATCTTTTGCTCTCTGCTATAGTACATAATGCAAATCACACAATTTTTTTTCCTCTAAGCTTGATATAGTCGAAGAATATATATTTTAACCAAACCGTGCTCGTATTGACATTTTTATATTTGTTATTATTTTGTCGCTTAAAATTTGCTCAACCAATAGTTGCTTTACAAAAAAATATATTGCACTAGTTAATTTGTTCATATTCGCTAAAATAGGTTTTAGTTGAAAAAAATAAATTAAAAATAAAACACACAAAATTGGATTTAAAGTTTTTTTTTTTTCAGAAGCTGTTTTGAATAGTTGGGTTGGGCTTTTTTAGCCCAAAATCTCACAGATATCTGGTTAAACAAGCCCATGTTTCCAGCGGTTGGGTTGGGCTGTAAGAGCCCAAATCCCACTGGTAGATGGTTTAACTAGCCCGCTTTTTCCTTGGGCTGGGCTACTGAAGCCCAAACCCTACTAGCTTGTTACTTAGGCTGGGATATTTAGCCCAATTCCCACTGATAGCAGGTTTTTTTAGTTGGGCTGGGCTATCTGAACCCAAATCCGACTGGTAGCTGAACACAAGCCCGCTTACTAGTTTCGTGAGCCGATTTGAGGCCAATTCCCGATAGTACTGGTTTAACAAGCCTGCTTTTTAGTTGGGCTTTGCTACTTGAGCCCAAATCCACTAGTACTGGTTTAACAAGCCCAAATTCAAAATTTTAATATTTATAGAAATTTTTTTTATGGATATCGCATCGCTCAATTGGTTAAAACATATTTTTTTTACGAAAAGATTATATCTCCTCATTTCGTGTACTATATAAATTATTTAGAATGTCTAGAGTCATGTATCCATGAATTGAGACTTGAAGCCAGCAATAGCTAAATTGAGAAGATATGTGGTGTGGTGATCCGGAGCCTTAGTACTCGAACCCGACGCCTCGATGCTAGGTCGAGGCCGACGAGCCCATGGTCAATTAGCCAACCAAAGTTGGCTCGTTGGTCCAATTTTGCCACTAGATTCTAATCTCAATCCAAATAATACTCTAAGTTCGACGATTAAAAAAAATGGTCCAAAACCCAATAGTTACGAAATTAAAAAATATATTGAAGAGAGTATGATTTTCCCTCTATAAATAAGAGGAAATAGATCACATTCAAGGTATTATGAAAATTATATTTTAACTAACCTTCGTACAAAGCTCGATTCTAACATAAACATCGGAACGTGTGTGATAAACACCACACCGATGTATTACTCTTTGTTATTTTGACATCGGTGCGAATTTGATAATTGTTATAAACCATATTTATACACCAACAATTTTACCCATCTAAAAAGCTACCAATTAAATACAAGTTCCATAATCCTTGTTTAAAACAACTTCCAACGTATGTGCCTTTTCTTTTAATATAAAAATAAAACAAACAAAAATATAATAAAACATATTTAGATAACTGCTTTTAATTTTGCTGTATCATTATTTTTATCTCTCATTTACAAATCATACACAAAAATCAAACCATGACAAAGTAATAAAAAAAAAAAATTAAACAGTTCCCAAAGCAACTCCGTATATTTTCCAATTTCCACGTCAGTTTTTTACTCCAAAATGTAATAATCCCTCATTAAAATGAAGGAGATCTTCTCATTATTTTACAGAGAAAGCTTACAAGGGTATTTATACATAATTCACTCAATAACTAATAGAACTAACAGAAATAACCAAAACAGAAAGATCAAACTGAAAGTGCTAACTAACTAAACTCTCTATTAATATTCCCCCTCAAACAAATGATCGAAAGATCATGAGTTTGGACTTCAAGAACATCAATCGATGGCCGGTGAGAGGTTTAGTCAATAAATCAGCCAGTTGTCTTTCCGTAGGTACAAAACAGAGACGAAGGTCACCACGAACAACTCGTTCTCGCACAAAGTGGAAATCAATTTCCACATGCTTTGTTCTGCCATGAAAAACCGGGCTGCGAGCGAGCTGTATAGCAGAGAGATTATCACAATGAAGAGTGGGAGGCTGGGTGCTGATGATGCGCAAATTTTGAAGAAGTTGGCGAAGCCAAGAAATTTCAGCAGACGTAATAGCTAGGGCTCGATACTCGGCCTCTATTGAGCTGCGAGAGACAGTAGACTGCTTTTTGGCAGCCCAACTAATGGGATTTCGACCTAAAAAGATCACAAAACCTGTTGTCGAGCGATGATCCAAGTGGTCGCCTGCCCAATCAGAATCAGAATATGCAGATAAAGATAAGGCAGCAGCAAAGTTATCCTTTTGAAACAGAAGACCAGCACCCAAAGAGTCATTTATATATCTTAGTACACGTTTGACAGCCGTAAGATGAGAAGAACATGGTCGATGCATATATTGAGAGAGTCTTCCAACAGTAAATGCAATATCAGGGCGAGTGAATGTCAAGTAATGTAAGGCTCCCACCATTGCACAATATATCCGAGCCTCATCATCAGAACAAGGAGGACCATCAGCAGGTGACGAAATAAGAGCGATTGGAGTGGAGCAGGGCTTTGATGCAAGCATGCCAAATCGTGATAATACATCACGAGCATACTTAGATTGTGACACCGAAATACCAGCAGAAGAGTGTCCAATCTCTAAGCCAAGAAAATATTTTAGAGCACCCAAATCCGTCATTTCAAACTGAAGCCGAAGCTGTGAAACTAAATCATCAATGTACAAAGGGCTGTTGCCAGTGACGATGATATCGTCAACATATAGAAGTAAGTACGAAATAGAAAGACCATCATGTCGAACAAAAAGAGAGGAGTCAGATGGAGATGCCTCAAATCCCAAAGAAAGTAGGTGGGATGTAAAACATTCAAACCAGGCACGAGGAGCTTGTTTGAGACCATAAAGGGATTTCAATAGTTTACAAACATGATGAGGTTGAGACGAGTCCACAAAGCCTTGAGGTTGTTGCATATACACCTCTTCTTGTAACTCTCCATGAAGGAATGCATTCTTCACATCCATTTGTCTAACACTCCAATTAAACTGAGCAGCCAAGGATAAGATAACTCGAACAGTTGGTTTCTTTACAACGAGACTAAAGGTTTCATCATAGTCAATAACAGCTTCTTGATGATACCCTTTGGCCACAAGACGAGCCTTATATCTGGCAATCGTTCCATCGGGATTGTGCTTGATGCGATAGACCCACTTGCATCCAATAGCACTTTTACCGAGAGGTAAAGGAGTGAGAACCCAAGTATTTTGCCGAATCAAGGCATCATATTCTTCAGTCATGGCAGTTCTCCATTCAACAAGCTTAAAGGCTGCTGTGAAGGAGGAAGGTTCAACAGGTGAAGAATGAGAAACGGAAGAAGCCATATAGACTTTCTTCTTGGATATACCAGACTTGCTACGGGTGCACATAGGATGAATATTTTGGACAGAATGTGAAATAGCTTCTGGAATGTTATGGACAGCAGTGGAGTTATCCAAATCCAAAATATCAGTAGGAGTATCATTTACACAAGTAGTAACCATTGGAGAGTTGATTGGTAACTGATCAGGTGGGATATCAGTGGGAGACAAATCATGTGGAGAAGAAACATTCAAATCATTTAACTCATGAGGTGTGGATGAGGAAGCAGGAGAAGAAAGAAACAAGGATAAGGGAAGTTGGTGAGGAAAAGTAGTAGGAACGTTGGTAGAAGAAGTTGAAGAAGAGGGAGGGGGAAAAGAAAAAGGGAAAAGAGATTCATCAAAAACAACATGGCGGGAAATGTATAGGCGGTTGTTGCTCATGTTATAGCACAAATATCCCTTATAATCTGGTGGATAGCCTAGAAAAACACACTGTGATGTTTTGGGTTGAAGCTTGTGAGAGAGGTAAGGTTTAAGTAAAGGATAGCAAGCACACCCGAAGGTTTTAAGATTGGAGTAATCAGGAGAACGGTTGAAGAGAAGTTCATAAGGAGATTTATGTTGGAGGGATGGAGAGGGAAGTCGATTAATGATATAAACGGCAGTGGCAAATGCAAAGGGCCAAAACTTTACAGGGAGAGAGAATTTAGACATGAGAGTAAGGGCAACCTCAACCACATGTCGATGTTTCCGTTCAGCGGTTCCATTTTGTTCAGGGGTGTAGGCACATGATTTTTGGTGAAGAATTCCAAAGGTTTGAAGAAAGGAACCTAAGGAATGATTAACAAATTCACCACCGCCATCACTACGAAGGATTTTAATGCGTGAAGAGAATAAGTTTTCAACTAAAGGTTTGAAGCGTTTAAAAACATTAGTAACATCAAATTTACGAGATATAGGAAATAACCAAGTATATTTGGACATATCATCAATAAACGAAACATAGTAATTGAAACCATTTATTGAAGTCTGAGGGGCAGGACCCCAAACATCAGTATGCAACAACTTAAGAGGAAACAGAGATACAGTAATAGAAACAGGAAAGGATAATTTGTGCATCTTGCCATGAAGACAATGTTGGCAAACATGATTTAGAGAACTACACATTGACAAATTCAGAGAACGAAGAACAGTACGAAGAACATTATCACCTGGGTGTCCTAGTCTATCATGCCAGACTGAAGAAGATGATTGTGCACCAACATGAGCAACGGGCGATGGCAAGGGAGATGTATGGACAGTGGATGGAGGGAAGACAGTAGAAGGAATGGGATAAAGGCCATTTATACTAGGACCGTGAAAAAGTATCTGGCCCGAAGATTTGTCCTGAATAAAGAATTGATTAGCATCAAAGACAATAAGACAATTGTTATCTAAGCAAAGACGATGAACTGATAAAAGGTTGGTAGAAATATTTGGAACATGTAACAGATTTTGAAGTCTTAGATTGAAATAAGAAGTAGAGATAGAACCACAACCTGAATGAGTAATGGGAAGTGAATGTCCATTCCCTACAGTGATCTGATCATCTCCACGATACTCAGAAAGTCCAGTAAGTTGACCCAAATCAGATGTAACATGTGTGTTACAGCCAGAATATGCAAGCCACTGAGTTGAAGAACCATTTACCACTGCAAGATTTTGAGCAGCCACCATGGCAGCCAGTTGAGTGGGTGGACGGCGGCCTTGAAAGTTATAATTCATGCGATTATAACAATCAAGAGCCGTATGTCCAGGGCGATTACAAATCTGGCAAATTACCCTTTGTTGAGAAGAATCAGTTGGTGAATGCTGTACACCACAGGGCAAAGCCGCAGGTAAGCGAGTTCGGTTTCCAGAGTTACCAGAGGAAGGAGATCTTCCTCGATTTCCAGCGTTACCATTTCCAGAGGCCGGAAATTTCCCTTTACCACCAGCATAGCCTTTCCCTCGAAAGGTATTTGGATTCAGATTCTGATTGCGTAACTGACTAGCAAGTAAAGCCGTAGGTTGAGCAAATAAATCATCCTTCTTGAGTTGTTTATCAAGAGCGGTTTCCTCAACAACAAGCAATACATGAAGCTCTTCGAAAGAAACTGTCTGAGGGCGAGTGCGCATTGAAGTGCGAAACGTGTTGAAATCAGAAGGAAGACCATTGAGAGCATATATGACGAGATCTTCCATATCGATGACAACCGAAACATTTGCCAATTTATCCTTCAATTCTTTAATACGCTTGATATAAGCATCAATCGATTCATCACCCTCCTTGACAATAGACTGTAATTCATACTTTAAACTGACTACATTGGTGCGAGAGGATGAAGAATAGTGTTTGAGAAGGGTTTCCCAAACCTGACTCACAGCCGACGACGTAGGCAAGGGCTGTGGGAGACAAGGTAGCGTTGATTAAAGTCATTAATGCATGATCCTTGGCAACCCAATCACTGTAAGCAGGATTAATTGTCCGCAAATTTCCAGAATCGGATGAAGAAGCACCAGATTCCGCCGTCGATTGCGATTGCAAGAACTTCGAGGGTTTTGGGAAGGAACCATCCACGAACTTGTAAAGAATCCAATCGCAAGGATACGAGATTGCATATATTGGATAACAAGAATATAGGAGATGTAAGATCTTTGGCGGTGGAATCGGCCATGATCTAGAATGAGAAAAGCAGTGAGAAATTCGAACAGAGTAATGGAAAGTAAAAAATGACTATAGTGTGGAATACGTGGAAGGATCGAGATGACGCCAAGTAAAACAACCTGATACCATGTAATAATCCCTCATTAAAATGAAGGAGCTCTTCTCATTATTTTACAGAGAAAGCTTACAAGGGTATTTATACATAATTCACTCAATAACTAATAGAAGTAACAGAAATAACCAAAACAGAAAGATCAAACTGAAAGTGCTAACTAACTAAACTCTCTATTAATACAAAACACATTGGACACGTATGGAATCAAATTTATTAAAATTTCTTCAAATGAATATATATGTTTTAGTCAATGTCAATGTATCTATAAAAAACAAATAAGGTGTTTGATCAAGTATTTCTACCGATCTTCGACAAAGCTCAGATTCCGATTACCAACAAATGCATTGAATTTGCATATAGAGAGTAAATAATTTCAATGTTCCAGTCTACACAAGTCCAATCTCCATGCCAAGAGAGAGTATAGTTTTGAATATCTAAGAATGAAGCGAAACTCTCTATTTACAGAGGTGAGCTTTTCAAAACACCTCCTGAGTCGTTAATTTATAATAACCTCCCGACAAGATTATGAATCACGACATTTTGCGGGTAGAAATACTTGCATGCAAATGTTTTTGAAAGTTAGCTTATTCTTTAGGAACGTCGGTCAATGATATAGGTCAAATAGGTCGACTCGATATGGGTACCGAACTGTCGATAATTTTTCGAAGTCACGTTAAGCCTTTCCACATCATTGGAGTGGATAATTGACGTAAACAAATTCTATAAAAAAAGGAAAGAAAAACAAAAAAATATAAGTCTAAATTCACAAATTTTATTTACAATCATGGTAGAGAGAAATAAACGATTGCATCGTTTCAAAAAAAAAAAATAATAAATAAAAATTAAACGAGTGTATAATTTTGGAACAGAAATAGAGAAATAATAATAATTTTGAGGACTGAAATAGCAGTTTAAAAAACTCACCGTTATTATTATTTTATTTTTGATGCTCCGAAACCGTGGATCTATATAAACTTGTCCAATCTCTGAACCCTTACAATTTATAATATCGTCTATACTTGGAGAACAAACCCCAAGGTTCGGTTTCTAGGATTTTTCAATTATTGTCGCTGCTAGGGTTTTTCTGTATTCCGGCGATCCCGATCATCTCTTGAATTTCTTTCAGTAAATTGCCATTTTTATCAGGGTTTTGAATCGAGTCCTTTGAACGAGCCCAAGTCAATCAACGAAGAAACCATGTCGTTGAGGCCAACTGCGAGAACCGAGGTTCGTCGGAACCGTTATAAGGTCTCCGTCGACGCCGAAGAGGGCCGCCGCCGGCGGGAAGATAACATGGTGGAGATCAGGAAGAGTAAACGCGAAGAGAGCCTGCAGAAGAAGCGAAGGGAAGGCCTTCAAGCACAGCAGTTTCCTTCTGCGGTTCACACTTCCACTGTCGAGAAGAAGGTATTGTCGCATTCGATTGTTTCAATTTTAATGCCGCATTCTGTAGATTGCGTTTTTGGAAATAGTCTCGGATCTATGTGTGATTCTGGAGGTTTTGGTATCCGATCATTCGAATCTTACGAACGTTTAATTAGGGGTTATCGATGTGGATGTTTGGGGTTTTACGATTGATTGGTTTTTTGAGGGTTTTTGGTTACGAAGAGTTGAGTTTGACTTTGATTGCAGTTGGAGAGCCTTCCGTCTATGGTTGCGGGGGTCTGGTCTGATAATAGTAATTTGCAGTTGGAGGCAACAACTCAGTTTCGGAAATTACTTTCGATTGGTACTACATTTTCCAACTTCCTTGTTTCTCGTTCGTCTTCATTTGCTATGGAAGTTTGATTTTAATAACTGTACTGGCAATTGCAGAAAGAAGCCCTCCAATTGAGGAGGTTATTCAATCTGGAGTTGTTCCACGCTTTGTAGAATTTCTTGTGAGGGAGGATTTCCCTCAACTTCAGGTTGGGATTTTTTGCTGATTTTATTGTAGTTTTCATTTATGTTAGTTGTTGTTTTTTGTACTGACTTCTTGGATGTTTTATCTATCACTTGAAGTTTGAGGCTGCTTGGGCACTCACAAATATAGCATCTGGAACCTCAGAACACACGAAGGTGGTTATAGATCATGGTGCAGTACCCATTTTTGTTACGCTACTTGGTTCTCCTAGTGATGATGTCCGAGAGCAGGTATATCTTAGAAGGAAATTGGTCTAACCGTTTGTTTTTATGTGATGTATGTTGTTTTTGGGTGGAATATTAAACTTGAATGACATGGTTTCTGATTTTTTAGGCTGTTTGGGCCTTGGGGAATGTTGCTGGAGATTCACCTACATGTCGTGATCTTGTCCTCCGCCATGGAGCTTTGATTCCACTTCTTTCTCAGTTGAACGAGCATGCTAAGCTTTCAATGCTGAGAAATGCAACCTGGACGCTTTCAAACTTCTGCAGGGGCAAGCCACAGCCTCCATTTGATCAGGTTCTCTCTTCATTCTGGCCAAGTTTGAAACCAAGAAATTTGATCCTCTTGCCTGGTTGTCTTTTATTAACCTTTGAATCTCTCATGGGCAGGTAAAGCCGGCTCTTCCAGCTCTTGAGCGTCTAGTTCATTCGAATGATGAAGAAGTTCTTACAGATGCCTGCTGGGCACTTTCTTATCTATCTGACGGTACTAACGATAAAATTCAAGCCGTGATTGAAGCAGGAGTGTGCGGACGACTTGTACAGTTGTTATTGTAAGCAGACATATTGCACAAATGAGTTTATCTGTCTTACGATTTTCCCTTTTCATTTTTCTTATTATGGAAGTTTGTAAATGTCACTTCAGGCATCCTTCCCCATCAGTTCTCATTCCTGCCCTTCGCACTGTTGGGAACATCGTGACAGGAGACGACATTCAAACCCAGGTAATGATTATTTATATGTCCATTATTGCAGATTTCAAAGGCTGTAAATCTAAATTAGGCTTCTAGTATCGTGGGCACATTTTTAATCTCTTGCTAAGTGTCTGAGTTACTCAGCTCGTTATCTGTATTAAAGAGAAGACAACACAAAAAGGAAAAACTGTGATTATGAGTGTACTTATATGGTGTTTGGTTAGTGAATATGGTCTTGTTTAGGTTCACTGATTTGTAAATGATTTCACCATTTTATCTAGTTGCTTCTTTTATCCAATGGGTTTAATTTGGATGATCAATTCCTTTCATCAGTGTATTATTAATGATGGTGCCCTCCCTTGCCTTTTGAGCTTGTTGACTCACACTCATAAAAAGAGTATCAAGAAAGAAGCTTGCTGGACGATATCCAACATTACTGCCGGAAACAAGGAACAGATTCAGGTAAGAGTGGATTTTGTATTTGGCGAGTTTGAGGAACTTAGGATTTGTGTATATGGCATAGCATTCAGTTTTTAACAGCAATTATGTCAACCGCTGAAGTCTATGCCTTCTGGACTTGATAACAAACCTAAGATTTCGTGTTGTTCATATAATGCAGGCCGTCGTGGAAGCCGGTTTGATACCTCCACTAATTAATTTGCTTCAAAATGCTGAGTTTGATATAAAGAAAGAGGCTGCTTGGGCGATTTCAAATGCAACATCTGGTGGTACTCATGAGCAAATTAAGTACGTCATGTTAGAGGCTGTTCTTATTTTCCCACCTTCTAGTTTTCTTCTTTGATTGACTGCCTCTCTTTCTTTCCATTTAGGTACCTTGTCAGCCAAGGGTGCATCAAACCATTGTGCGATCTTCTTGTATGCCCAGATCCAAGAATTGTTACAGTTTGTTTAGAGGGGCTAGAGAACATTTTGAAGGTCGGAGAAGCTGAAAAGAATTTGGGTTCCAGTGGAGAAGTTAATCTATATGCACAGATGATTGATGATGCTGAGGGTTTAGAAAAGATTGAGAATCTCCAGAGTCATGACAACAATGAGATCTATGAGAAGGCTGTCAAAATACTCGAGACATATTGGTTGGAGGAAGAGGACGAGGCATTGGCCACAACCGATGGTGGTGCCCAGCCTGGTTTCCGTTTTGGTGGAAACGAACTTCCAGTTCCTTCTGGTGGATTCAACTTTAGTTGAAGCCTTGAAGGATATGGTATGCCAGTGAACCCTACTTCATTACTATCAGTTTCTGAAGCTCAAATCATGAGCTATTTGTGTTAATGTTATTATTTCTTTTCGGTCCAAACTTTTGCAGGGCTTTTGGTGATGAAGGGAGAGTAGTACTTGTGTTGGATCACAAGCTTATGTGTCGGAGTCAGGGCATCTTAATATCGAGTTTTTGGTCCGGTCTGGTCTCGTCCAGTTTACATTTGTTCAAGGAGATGCTTTAAAGAAGTTGGGGGGGGGGGGTGTCAGTTCAACACAATCATCAAAGGTGAAACGGTGGGTCGTTTTGACGTTGTTGTTATCGTATCCGTGTTCACAAAAATATCTGCATTTGTACCATGTAATAATAATATGCGCAAGTGGGCATATAGTTGCATCATAGGCATTTGATTTGTACTTAGTTTGGGGATGGGTCTTGGTAGCAGCTAGCAGCAGGGTGTTCTTTCATTTCGGCATATTGAGTCTGTTATTATTATTATTTTTTTTTACCATTATTAGGTCATTCGTCATTGTTGTTTTTTTACTGGCAATTGCTTCGGAGTCGGGATTTGTTTTGACTTATCGAGTGAATATTATATTACAGTATTTTTATTATAAACTTATTTTTATACTTGTATCTTATGCCCGATAATTTATGCAAGTATTTAGCTGGTCTAAGTAATTTTCTGTTTTAAAGTTGGCTCTTGATTTCCTGTTCAGGATCTCTCTCTCGTCTTGTAGTTTTTGCGAGAATTCTGTCTTTTTTTTCTTTTTTGGTTTACTGTATTTTATTTATTAGTATGATTGTCATTGCACGTGATATATCAATTAATTTTGAAAAATAATTTGTTTTCGAGAAAAACTGGCCATTGGATTTGTAGTCCCTTTTCTTTAAGCCATCTTAGAAATCATCAGTTCACTTATTTGCTCAGATTGTTACAAACTTGAATACAGACCTTTTCACTGGAGATTTTGCTTTTCTTTGGGGTAGCACCGGTCGGCATTAGTTTGGCGTTGAATCTGACCAACCATTTTGGTTTGGTCGGTCGATTTTGGTTTGAACCAACCATTTTTATTGGAGATTCAACTGGTTGGTTTGGTCGGCCGATTTTGGTTTAATTTCTATTGGCTGCTCAATTTAATGAAAGTCGGTTTTCTATCACTTTGTGAAAGTTATAGGTTTCAAATTTTGTGGTGTTAATTGTTAATCAAGATTTACTATTTTAAATATTGATCTATATTATTTTTAGATTAATCAGCATGATCTGGAGTGAATTGGATACATTAATCGATTGATAATAGGTTTTTTTTTTTTTTTTGAGAAGAATTGATTGATAATAGTTTTAATTAGTGAACAATTTGAAGCATTTTTTTAAATAATAAGGTTACGGGTGTCTTGCCTTCGGTCGTTTTCACTCAAATAAATGGCCCAGTTGACGGTCCAGGGCTAATGTTTTACGATCCGTCAATAGCCCAAATCAGGTGCTGAGGTAACGGTTTCTGGGCCCACGCCATTCTTGATTGAGGCCCATATCTGTGGCTGGCCCACTTTTTACTGGGTGGATGTTGGGCCACTCGGCCCTTCTTCAACCTTGTGGGCCTACTTGAGAATCGCAGATACGGGTGTCTCCGACCCTCCTGTCCATATCCTAGCATGTTTAAACATTATATTCTGACATTTACTGTTTTAACACTTAAACCAATATCATTTTTATACATGATGATATTGACCACCTCAATGTACCAACGCATCAATACAAAAACACGTTAGAATTACATAAATACCCAAATTCTTATGTCGATAGTGATACATACTCTCAACACAGTTCCAATGGAAGAGGAACTTGTAATATTTAAACTCTTTAAGAATACATAAATATTCTCAGCCGGGTTGAGCGGTGGTTTATTCATCATTGAAAAATATCTCTACAATTATCTAAATTTGGGTATAAATATCAAAGTAGTCTCATTTTTCTTATGTAACATTTTTTCTCATTCCATCAAAACTTCATACTATACAAATATACATCCCTTTACAAAATATTTGATCATAATTTGAAAAATAATTTTCTAACAAAGTGTTATGTTTTCAATTTTTATTGTTAAATAAAAACATAATTCAAGCTGAAGAAGCATTATGACAATCTGGATATTAAATTTCAATCAAAACATCGATATTTCTACGTGTTCATAAATACGAAATCAATGATCAAGCTGTAAATTGATATTACCTTGCAAACAAAAGGGACAAAACAAAAATAAAATATCACTAAAATGTTACTAATATTGACCTTGGTTACGCTTGAAAGAGAAACATGTGAAAAGCGTTTGAAATTGAATTAGCGCCTTTTAAGTTTCTAATATCTAATAAAATTCCGGGGGATTCTATTTCCAGTATTGTTTTGGCGGGTACGCTGAAAGTTGGGGGAGGGCATTTACGTCATTCTTGAAAATATCGATGGCTAGGGTTTCGTTATCCGGTGTATATTAAGTCGGTTTTTTTTCTAACCTAAAGCGGCTGAGATTGAGAAGCCGTGAACTTCTGTCGGTTCGATTCTTCATCATCTTCTTCCTCTCTCTCTCTCTCCGTATTCGTGCCACACTCTGCTCTCTCTCTCTCTCTGCATGTCGGTTTCATCTTTTTCGTCTGCCAAATTTCGATAAGCTCGTCTTTCACTGCTGCGGTACCTGCTGTTCATCACATTTTCACTTCCAGTAGTGATTTTGTAGTGCCTTTGTTCGTCTGATCTCTTGTTCCGATTCGACTTCGGCTTGTTCGGTGCATTTCCTTCGATTTTATGACTCCAATTCGTCTCGCTCTCCCTGGATCATCAATATCCACTTTCGATTTCGAGTTTCGGTGCTTATTTTCTTGGCCTGTCTCAGATCTCTGATATTTCTACTGAAAAATGATGGATCCGATTGAGGAAGTGAGTGATCGCGATCCGCGAGCCTTTCTTGAGCGAATGCTCTTACTGATTTTGAAAGTAAAGAGTACTGATTAGGTTGTACTGTGCTCGAATGTAGGGATCGGAGTTCAAGGACGCCGGAAGATCCCCGAGAAAGGCGTCGCCGGCGGAAAGCGAGCAGAATAGGAAGACCTGCGCCGATTGCGGGACGACCAAAACTCCTCTCTGGCGCGGAGGTCCGGCCGGCCCTAAGGTGATTTGTTCATCTCCATCTCTGAACTTGATCACATACTTTGTTTGGTTCTCCATTTCTGATGCTCGATTTTAACGATCGAAGCTTTCTTTCGCAGTCTCTCTGCAATGCGTGTGGGATCCGAAGCCGGAAAAAGAGGAGGTCGCTTCTAGGTTTGAACAGGGGGAGCGAAGTGGAGAGAAAAAACAAAGGAAGCAGTAACAGAACCAGCAATGGCGGTGGAAATCAAGCAAAAATTGGGGGAGATAACTTAAAATGGAGATTAATGGCTTTTGGTAGAGAAGAATTGATGCAGAGGAGACAGTTAGGAGAGGAAGAACAAGCTGCTGTTCTACTGATGGCTCTATCGTATGGATCTGTATATGCTTGAAGTGCTAAAAGATTTTGGAGTAGTTTTTTTGTGAGCTCTCTGATTTCTAGATTCCCTAACCATAACTGTAATGTAGCATCTGCTTCTTCTCTTCCTCTGTTCTTCAATGGATTGATTCTCTTTTGTTCTGTAATTTCTAGGGTTTTTTTTTGGGTGGGAAAGAGAATATAGCTCAATTTGTTTTTGGAAATGTAGAGATCGGAACAAGTGTTTGGAAATTAATTCTATTCAACCACAAATGGAAATTGGTGTTTATTGGTTACTGTTGCCCAACAGTCCAGATCCTGAAAGCGAGTAATTGAGGACATTCCCTTGTGTCTGAAGACTCTGAACTTAGGTTTGAATTTTTTCTCCTAAAGGGAATGTTCCTTATTTTGTCAATTGTTTATAATAATTGAGATCTAAATTAATCATATTTTGGTTCAATTTCACTCTAATTTTTTGGTTGATCTCTAAAGTTCCATGCAATTTCGCATCGTTGTGTTTTTCAGGCCTTTGGAACATATCAATTTATTTATTTATTTTATCTTAAGTTTGGAACATTGACGAGATAATTTTGTCAATGATATGAAATGATGCTGATCTGAATCATCTTTTTTAGAACTGTTCCAAGCATAGGGAGTGTCCTGTTTAAGAAACAATTTATCTATTATCATATTGTTGGAACTTTCATCATTTTGATTTTCATCCTTTTTTTAGTCCTTTCCACCTTTGAAAAATGACCGGTTTGAATCTTTGTTTATTTTAGTCTTCTATCTTTGAAACATCTATTTTGGTCTTTTTTTTTTCTTCCTCGTCTCTCCTCGTCTCTCTCCTCTAAGAGGATGAGAGTTTGGTCCCTCTATTTATTTCATTAGCATCACACTTGGATTCACTATATTTCTTAAAAATGTAATTCTGAATTTGTAATAAACGGTTTCTATTGGGTATAAAATTTGTATTAAAATTTTGTAAATAAGGATCGATTGATTATTTAGCAAAAATTGAAAGTATAAAGATTAAAATAAACCTTTTAAAAACGAGCTAAAGTCAAGGTCACCTATCTTAAGCATTAGTAATTCCTATTTATTTTCTGGTACCAAATGTCGTAGGATTAGACGGTTGTCCTATCGAGGTGGGCATAAACTGGCCCGGAAACTCGCGGATATGGAAAGAAAAGGATATTGAAAGAAAAGTTAAAATAAAGTAGGATAGAAAAAAATAGTATTTAAATCTATAATTTAATCTAAACTATAATCATTGTGAAACCCATCATTTGTTCAAAGATCTTTTAGCACAACTATCTGTGAAGTGAAAAAGGGCTTTACACACAATTTATCATATGGCAAGGGAGAGAGGACTATGTAATCTCGCAGTACCATTAAAAAAAAGAGGAAAGGATGATTAAATGTGTTGTTCCCTCTAAAATGATTTTCAAATAACTTTTTCAGAACTGAATATCATTTTTAAAACGGATACCTTCGGACTCGGATTTTTTTTTTTGGTGGCTAAATTAAAAAAAAAACCGGTGAATTTTTAGCCATGGTTGCATACAATACTCATATCCTTTCTTTAAAAGAAAAAGAAAAAAGACACAAAAAGAAACTCTTATCCTTTCAAAAGTTTTAATACTATATCGTTGACTTAAAGTGTTTCAAAAATATCATTTGAGTAAATATCTGTTAATAGTTTGAACGAAAAGTTGATGTGGTAGGATCTAGAACGACGTGATATTTAACGTGAAAGCTTATCTGGATTAAGTTTGAAAAAGAGAGGAAATGTAGAAAAGCTATCATTTTTGTTGGAGGGTAAAATATAACTTGTTAAGTGGAGAGGTAGGATAGATTGGTATGCTAGACTTTCCTTAAAATCTCGAAAATATGAAGTGATCGGTGTTTGAAGTTTGACCAATTATGACATGATAGTATGGTCTAATATATCCCCGTTGGTTGAAGCAAGCACAATGTGCTTAGATAAAAAATTCAGCCTATGATAATCGACCTCTTACTGACTTGAGTGTTGGAGCGTGTCTATTTCCATTGTGCATGTCATTTCTCACTAAGGTTGCTTTGAAAGCTCAACCATACCCAATCTACACCAATTCTCGAGTCAAATAAAAAATCACCATAAAAAGTTTTCAAAACGAAGAGTAGGACAAGTTTTGGTAGATAATAGAAAAGTAAATTGTATTGATACTGCAGTAACAAGACTTTCAAGAAAAAAAAAATTAAATAGACAATTCATGCAAACCCTACCACGTCCTAAATATTGAAATTTTTGCTAAGAGATCTTAAGACATTCGAGTATAAAAACAGATCATGGTGAAATAATTTTGAAATAATTTGAAAAAGAGAGAGAGGAGAGGGGGAATATGATGAAGCAACATATCATAAGAAAAAAGGGAGACAGTAAAAAGGAAGGGTTGTCGTTTTATCCAAAAGGCTATGGAAGAAGTTATTGTTCCGTTGGTACGCCGCTTGCTCTGCGTCCACATTTTCGGGTAGCTGCCCAGCCTGCCCTAACCCTAACAGCTGCTGCCCTTCTGTCCTCTGCCAATCTCCGCTTTCCCTTTCTTCCTCCTTTTATTTCACTTCGATTTCCCAATTCAAATCTCATATTTTATTTATTTATTTTTTTGTCATGCGTGGACCATCGTCTTACATTACAGCAAATATATTCTTCATTTATTTCATTTTTTTTAATTTTGAGAGTTTTGTTATTATAGCAAGGATATAGTACATATTTACATATTAATAGAGTATGACATATGAGTTATATTCAATATCACACAAAATATCTTTAATGATAGATTGAAAATTAAAATCATGCCTCCAAACTGAAACATACCCTCCAAATAGAATGCTGAAGTTTAAAAATCATATCTCCATAAAGGAAATAGGAATGGTAAACACAGAAAATCAAACCTCCAAATTGAATGCCAAATTTTAGAAATCATACTCCCAAAAACTATTTGTGTCGTTCAAATAAGGTGTGAGCCGTGTCGGAAGTGATGGAACTTTTTACATCGTTCGAAGGAGGTGAGTCACGTTGGAAAATATCCAGAACTGTTTGAATCACCGATGATCATATTGGAAAGTGTCCTAAACTGTTCTGAGTTGTTTAGAGAAGTGCGCTGTGCTAGAAAGTACAAGGAACAGCTCATCTCGTTCAAGAGAGGTGAATTGTATTGAAAAATCGCTCAATTCGTAAGTCCATTGTTGAAATCATAGGAGAAAACAAAGATGGATGAATATTTAGGTTTTCTACTTTAGAGGGTGAAAAAAGAAAGAAATAGAAAAGAAACGCCAAATAGTTATGGAACTATTTTGCAAATTCAACATGAAACTTTTCTTTCCTTATTTGAGCAAAGTTTAAAATGTCAATGTCGGGGGAAATGTCGTGTTCTCAATTTCATAGAAATATCGATAAAATATTGAGGTAAACTCGTAAAAAACATTTAAATGAAAAAATAAACATTTTTTAAATTCTAAATTAGTTAAAAATAATTAATATCAATATTATGTATATATTAGTGACATTTTGTTGATATTTTTCATATTTTGTCGATTTTCTTTTGCTAGGAAATATTGATTTACCCCTTATGATGTCGAATCTATGAAAACATGGATAAATCGATGGAAATATCTACGTGTGGACGAATATTTAGAACAATGGTATCACGTAAGGAGCGACCTATTGATAATTTGACCGCTATTTGAGCATTAAGCATGTAGCTACTGGGAAAAAAAATCTATACATTGTGGATACTGTTGTTGTATGGATCTTTCCCCACGTGTCTATGCACTTATCACTATTTTATTCAATAATTAGGACAATGGGGTTTTATATATAAAAAAAAAACAAAATAATAAATAATAAAAAATGAAAAGCAGAATGGGCCTAAATAGAATCCGAGCCCAAAGAATATCTATCTAACCGGGCCGGACATGACTGGTTTTTGGGCTTTCAGGTACTGATAAAGTCCTACAGCATGAGCCGAATTCAAGAAATGACAATTCATTTGAAACTTTTCTATATTACAATGGTTCTTTTTTTTTAAAAAAAAAAAATCAATTAGTAAAGCACATATTTCCGATTAAGAGGCCGTGAGTTAGAATCCCTACTCTTAGATATTGTACTAAAAAACAATAACAAAAATCACTTAATAATTTCTCACAATTCAATGAACCTTACTCAATACAATGTCATATCTTTAATAATTATTTAATAGGACTCAATAATTATTGAAACAAATTATTAATAAATATATGTGAAATAGTTAAAGGTGAAAATTTCCTACAACGTCGCATCAATTAATAGATAAGATTCTAGAGCTATCGAAATAATACTTATTTATTTTTTCTTCTAAAAATGATTAGATAACGGTGGTGAAATTAAAGGGAAACTGAGAGAAAAGTGTTTGGCAAAAGTGAAGAATAGGACATCCCTAATTAAAATAATGGGAGTGGGTTTCTTTGATTGATTGGAAACAAGTTTTATTGGTGCTAAGAGAAATGAAGGAGTCTAGAAACCACGGCGTACGGAGGCGATGCTTAATTTCAAAACTCAGTGCTAAGTGTCACAACCATACTAGTAGAGAGTAGGTTGTGACGTCCACGTAGTGTGCAAGTGTCAGCGACAAGCATATGTCGCCCATCGGGCCATGTCAAGGACCGAGAGTGAAGTGCCGTGATGCGACCAAGGAGGATGGTGCATCACCTATCACACCATATGGATGTGCTCAAGAATGCCTAGAGAAGGCATATGCAGAATGCAAAGCGAAGGCAGCGTCAGTGGTGTCGGTGACAAGCTCAACAGGGGCCAGTTGGGGCCCCGGGCCACGACCCTAGAAGTTGGGGTTCCGTCGAGAGTTTGGACGAGCGGCTTTAAAGTTAGATGCATATTAGTGAGATATGTAAGCACGCCAAGTTTCGTGTCAATCGGAGTTCAAACGTGCACTCTACGTTGGCGAGTGACTCCTCGCCACTTTCGACGTTCATGCCTGCCAAGTCAAGTTTGCCTTAGAATGTACCTTAGGGGGAGGCATGGTGTTGGCTCTCCACCACCCCTGGGCCATGTCAGGGCCTAAGTGAGCCACCCCATGGCACATGCGTGTGTCATGGCGAGGGCGAGCATGTACAAGACGAGTGTCTTGGGCGACTTCCGTCTAGGATAGAAAACTCGAGGACAGTGTCGGGCGGCATGAGTGTGTCGGCATTGCGCCTCGGTCCATGTGTCGGAGGTTGCACCACGGGGGTCCCTATGCGGTACGGTATGCTCGAACGACACGGCACGAGCGCAAGAGTCGTCGTACCACGATAGTGTCTGGATGGCTGGATGTCCGGAAGGTCCCGATCATTAAGACAAGCACATGGGTCGGTTCTCGGTATGCGTGCCCAAGTGAGCAGTGAAGCCCGATGACATCCCGACGCTCGGGGTGACATCCTAAAGTACCGGTGGGCACCCGGTAAGTGAGAAAAAGCTAGTCTTGGCCCGGTAAGCGGCAAGACTCATCCCGGTTGCCAAGTTTAGTCATTCCTTGTCCGGAAGTCGGCAGGAATCTCCCGGTTGTACCCGGTTGGCGTTTTAAGCTCACTCTGGCCCCGTTATTGGTCAGAACTCATCCCGGTAAGGTCCTAGCTCATCGTAGGAGCGAGACGGTCGAGTGACCGAGAACCAAGATGGTTGAGAACAAGTTGCGACGTCGCGTTCAGAAGACCTTGGCCTAAAATAGAGGCAAGGTAGAGCCGTGAGACTTGGCCTAATGTAGAGGCAAGCCGGCTAGAGTCGCGTTAGAGTTTAAATGCACGTACGGGCGACGTGCATTGCCGAGTCAAGTGAGAATTCCGCTGCAAGTGAACCTCGGTCGAGGAAGAAAGAACCTCGCCTAAGGTCCGACGAAGCCACAAAGGGGTGCGAAAAGTGGATTGGAGCTAGAGTTCCTCGTCAGGCTGGCCATGGTCGAGCTTAGATCATGGCGCCACACGGTTGAAAAATGTACGATCGTGACACTAAGCAATGGCAAATGTCCATGAAAACTACTTGTACACATTATTCAAGAATATATAATGTATTTTTACACAATCATCCATAACAAAAAATTACAATTTAGTTGACGTTTTATTTCATTGATGTTAAATTATTAATCCACCTAAAAGATTAAAACATATGGATTATGATGTCAGAGCGAGCTGAACGTTCAACGATAATTGACGTATATCTTTAAATTTAATATTTTAAAGATATTTTAACACTCTTCCTCACGTGTAGACTTGAAAATTTGAACGAAATTCAACAAGTGGTAATCCATATTAAATATAGAAGAAATGACTACCATATTATCCTTCTAGGTGTGTGGTCAAATGTTAATTTGATTTTACTATTAGTAGTGCTAGACTAGGGAGATTCAAAATACTTTTTTTTATTTAATTTTTTTCCCTTTCTTTCTTTCTTTATTTTCTTTCTTTTTTCCCTTTTTCCAGAACAAAATGGCAGTTCATAATGTTTTTTAGATGAAATGACATGAAGCTGAGATATGCCTTTTGAAACATTTAAAGTTGTTTTTAATTAATGATAATACAACATAATGCCCCACTACAAAAACCTCAAGCAGACAAGTACTTTATGTTTTAGCCTTTAACATAAGGAATATTTGTCTAAGGACTTTATTTGATCCATTTAAAATTAATTCATAAATTTAATGGTAAAATTGATTTAAGGACTTTATTTGATCCAGTTAAAATTAATTCATAAATTTAATGGTAAAATTGATTTAAAATTATTGAATAACTAATAACCAAAACATACTAGTTTAACATTATTATTCATTTTAGAGTTTTGTTGCAACATAATATATTTTTTTTTCAACAATGAAGTGAAATTCCAACTTTCAACTTGGGTTAAAGATAATAGATACGTTATCCAAATAATTATTCATTTTAGAATTTTTGTAAAGTTATAATTGATGCATATCACATTAATGAACTTAAAATTTTATTACTATTTTTTTTAGTACAACACGTGGGGTGGAGGATCAAACTCACAACTTCTTGATTGGAGATATATGACAATTATTATGGCTGAATTACGTTCACTTTGACATTTTATTATTGACGGAGACTAAACAATTTTTCAACATTTCAATGGTAAAGATAACAAACCATAAATGAAACAAATCAATTCAAAGAGTGACTGAAATTCTTGCAAACATGAAATTTTCATCCTAAACAAATATGAGAAATCTCAAAAACTTCCGGCTCTTTTTTGACATGGGACAAAAATTGGAGAAAAATTTTCTCGTTTCATCTCGTCCTACTTCGACCCGTAAATTTTGAAATTATTATTTTCTTCTATGTTTTTCCCAAAAAAAAAAAAAAGTTCTACAAATATTATAGAGAGAGTCTAATAGTGAGAGAAATATTTGACTTTAGCTATAGAAGAAGGGGAAGGGACCAATTGGCTTTGTGCACAAAGGTAAACACCAAAAACAATGTCACACTTTTGATGGTAACAAAATTAGTGGACCATCTCTTTGGTGTGTTTGTGATATATATATTTGGCAATCTCTTTCGATCTTGCACATTCCACACCAAATCCAAAGATATTCCATCTTTTTAATGGCAAACTTAATTATGGTAGTTAAGAATCCTTAATCATGGACAAAATCCTTAATTTGAATTCTAATGTGGTTTAACGGGGGAGATTCATATCTCTCATCCTGATAATTATTACGCAATGTTCCATGTTTGATAGTATATATTTGGAGCTTCATCTTTGTTTCTCTTTTGAATAAGATTTTCATCTGCCCCTCCATTTTTAGTTGAAAATGACAAAATTTTAAGAATTTAGACTTGATTTTTTTTAATTATGATATCATATTAAATGGTTATCACTAGACCTAAAAATTTAAAGTTTTAATAAGTTACACGAATAATATAATTTCACAAGATAATTGAGTATATATTTTTTAATTCATTCCAAATTTTATTATCTAAATTAGTATGTTTAGACATGAATAAATTAATTATTGTATGATCTAAATAGACAACAAAAGACTATACCATGTAGTTAGGAAGTTAGGGTAATTTAATATATCTTCTACAAAGTCAATGCTGTCTATTATATTGCTTTGTCAAACTTAAGTACTCAACTGAGTAAGACGTACATCTTACACCAAAAGATCGTGGGTTCGAATTTCTACAGCCCCACATGTTGTAGTAATAAGAAAAATTATTTTGATTAGAATCAACAAAAAAGTGATGATGATAAAGGCGACCATAAGCAACTTGGATCAATAACATTGCTTCTTCAATAAAAAACAGACGTCATTTTCACTTTCGGACTCAGTGCTCTCTCAATATTCCCTCTCTCTCCTTACCTTATCCTAAGATGAAAGCGTACAACTTTGTCCCCCAAACAAATGATCCTAAATGTTATGGTCTTGTTAGATCCATTTAACTTTGTGTGATATGTTTTGTCGTGTTTAAGGGTTTCAAGAACACCGATAGCTCCAAAACGAGTTGCTTGGTTGGATTGCCACCAAATGCCCTTGTTTTATGGGGTTACTATGTAAAAAAATGAAGCATTTCCCACAAATATTGGTCCGAAAAGAAGCCATGTCCTAGAAACCCTTCAAACTTCAAACTTGGCCCTCCCTTCACACCCACTCACCCCTTTTGGAGCCTGTTTTCTTTGGGACATAGCATGTGCTAATCATCATCCATATTCTTTCTACACCATTCAACTTCAAAACCAACAACTATAGACATTCTTATTCTCAATTTGTGAAGACAATGGATGGAGCTCAATTTCAAATCATTTATTTTTATTGATGTAATTATGATTTAGGTTGAAATGTGTCCATATTCATACTCCCAATATTGAATTATATATATTGAGTTCAACGAGTTGAGGTATATAACTATTTCGTGAATATTCCTACAGTTTGCTAATTAGCTAATAATGATATACTTGTTGTACGTGTGTAGTTAATTTTGACATATATATACTTGATAAATGTGACAAATATATATAGTGGAGGGGAAACAACAATGTAGGAGTTCGAACATAGGACTTCCCACTTTAATATTATGTTAAGGATTAAACCTTAAGCTGATGAGTTAAATAAATTTAATTCATATATTGAATATCTAACATTATTTGTAATTACCTTTCAAAAATCAAAAGATTTCTCATGACAATCAATTAGAGAGTGGTGGTTTGTCCATCCTTAACATGATATCAGGAGTATGAGGCATTTTGTTTAAACGCTTGCATTATTGTTTCCCTTTCTATTTATTATGATTTCCACCTGTTGGATGTTATTGAAATTTTACCCATTGAGTGAACACAGTTTTAGGGGAGGAATTCTCTCAAATATTATTTGTTTTGAGCGAAAGATTCGTAATAATAGATGGCCCGAGGAAGAGAAGAGTGGGAGAAAAAGGGCAAGAGATGGATGATATTCATGTGGTTGTGTTTAGAGAACACTTGAAAAAGTGGTGTTTGGTTGAAGTTGTACCAATTTCCACAAACTCAAGAGAAGAGCTAGAGATTGAATGTGCAGTGCAGTGGATGAATGAATGAAGGGCCTAAGCCATATTGCGGAGCGGGAGACACGGTCGTCGTCGGTACTCTTGCCTTGGCCCGCGCCCAGCCCATGCCATTGCCATTGCCAGCCGACAATCGCTTTCAATATTCGACTGTCGTTTCGATTTAGCCTTTCCACTTCCGCGTCCCACATTATTGCTTACAACTTATTACCTTTCACATTTTATGATGCATGACCCCTAGAAAAGAATATATATATATGACTAAATTATTACATCTAAATTATAGCGACCTTTTGTTGGGATGCGAACGATTTTCTATTGATCAGTTTGACTAAAAAAAAGGGAGACTTATACTATATAATGATGAAGAGACATTGTTAATCTGAACATAGTTCAATTGGTTAAAACGTATATAATTTTTCAATTATGATCTATTATTTTTTTAATAAAATAATTCGCACGTGGCATATATATGTTTGTGTTACTATTATGATCTAAAAGTGAGAGGATTAGAAATGATACAAATGTGATTGATAAAATTTGTAAATTTACCATTTTTATGTTTTAATAATGGCCTTGTATATAGTAGGTTTGAGATGTTTTTTTTTATAATTGTAACGAAAGAGTAAAGTTGAGGTAATACATCCCAAGACTCATCAACATGAACATAGCTTCGCGGTTAAGATATTTTTGTTTTTTTTTTTTTTCTTGAAATCAGAGATCCAAATCTCATGTATATTTGTGGTTAAAAAAAGAGATTCCAATTACTCAGGAAGACAATAATGAACCATTTTTTTGGGGCTAACTTACTAACTTGGTTTTTCTCCACTGCCATTTTTGCAAGAAGATGTACAACATCTTTCCGATACCTTTTTGTAAGGCTGAAACGAGGTAGGAAAAGGAACATGCAATCTTGTTTTTTACTTTGATACGCAAATCATATCATCTTCTAATATCGAAATATCATCGTTCGATTCTTTGCTTAATATGTTGCTTAATATGTTGAATATCTTAAAGAATAACATTGGAAGAAATAACATTGGAAATTTCAAGTATTATGTAAGAGGGAGAGAGAAGAAGTGATCACAAATTCATCTCAATTCTTCACAAAAGCTACAACTATACCTTTGTATAGAGCTGGTGTTGTGAAAAGAAGTACAAAACTAAAAAACAACGGTTCAAGAGCTTTAAGTAACAAACTTAATTAACTCACCTCGATAACTAATAACAATTTTGTGACTAACCATACACATCACTAGACCATCTTAATCACAAAAGCTCGAACTCAAGATCTTTTGTTTTAATTAAAATATTAAATTGACACTAGATCTAAAAATTTAAGGTGAGTGGTTACGATGTGTTTATTTATTTTTAATGCATATTGTTAGGAATGATTAACAATAAATAAATAAATAACAAAAGATGCAGACAAAAGAAGAAGCAAGACCCTAACACTACAAGAATTTCTAGCCCGTTCGATACTTTAAAATTCAAAGAAGACGTACAATGCTATAATAATTTTCAAGTAAAACTTTTGCTTTGGGGGGAGACCCCTCAAAGTCGAACACCAAACGACTTGACAACACATGAAATTAAAATGTGTGATTTTATAAAGTGATGTTGTTGGTTGGCTTGAAAGGACATGTCGTAATAGTAAATGGAAATTTGGCTTTTGTTCGTACTCTTAATAAAGTAGGGCTACGCAACCAAACCAATAAAGCTTGTCTCGTTTGCATTTGTTTGCCACAAGTTTTTAGCAAGTCCTGCAAAACAGTAATTCTATATATGCATTTCTCTCCCTCACTTCTAAAAAAAATTGTTTTTCAAATTAATTATAGTGTTTTCTAAGATTAATTTAGTGGGTATAATAATTATTTTTGTCGGGACGAGCATTGAATTGTTATCGCCTATCGGGGCGGGCCACGATAGGGATGGGGATGACTTCCTGTCTCAGCTCAATTCTGTAAAATTTTATGGAGATTGGGGCGGGGATTTCTCGAGAAACTCACGATCCTGAGAAGTATTATTTTCCATTTGCTTTTTTCTTTAAAAATTTTCAAATTAAAAGCTAATGATCAAGAAAATACTTTTGGTCCTTGTCCTTGCGTTAAAGTAACAATTTAGTCCATAAACTTTAGTTTGTAACGATTTAGTCAAATGCACTTTCAAATTGGTACAGTTTAGTCATTTAATTTTAACTTTAGTTTGTAATTTAAAATTTGTAACGATTTGGTTTAAATTGTTACACGATAGAATTTGATACTTCATTTTAACAAAAAATTTACAATAGAGATTAGATAATTATAAATTTTATATTATAGGGACTAAATCGTTACAAACTAAACTTTAGAGACTAAATCGTTACTTTAATGAAAGTACAAGAATTAAATCGTTACTTTAGTGAAAGTACAAGAACTAAATCGTTACAAATTAAAGTTTAGGAACTAAATCGTTATTTTAGTGAAAGTACAAGGACCGATGTTTTTTTTAACCAAAGTTAATTTTCTCAGATAAATCCTCATATGAATATTTAAATTTCTATTAAAAATTTTTAAAAGGATAATTATAGTATTGTATGTTGTTTTCTCTTAATTTAATCACAAATTTACCCTTTGTTTTATTTCATTTATTATAACCTAAAAATAGAAGGTTTCTATCTTTTAGATGATTTTTAATTTGGTCGTAATTTTTCAAAATTCTCAATGTTATCCCATATATTACATTAACAATTTTCAATTTCATCCATATGTAAAAATTTTGTAAATGAAAAGGGATGCATCACTAAATTAATTGTTATTTTATTAACAAATTTAATTTGAACATGTAAACATATATCATATTAATTGTTATTTTATTAACAAATTTAATTTGAGCATGTAGGGGTGGCAACATTAACATTATTACTGATTATAGTGAATCCAATCTCAAACATGCTCTTATTGAATACTACTTGACACATGAATTCAACCATCAATAATATATAGTAGTGTTTCTTCAAGTAGCATGTCACGTCGTTGAAATAGGTTAATAGAACAATAATTAAAATGACGATGCACATGCTTTCTATTAACATATTTTAACCGTATACGTTATTGAGAAATTCCTTTTATACACTAGGGATCTATGGATATATTTAGTCTTTATAATGTTCAACTAACAATTATAAAGTTCTTAATGCCAATAATATATAAAATTATATGGAAAAAAAAAAGAAAGAAAGAAAATATGACATGGCAAAGGGTCCGCGTGTCTATAAATACATATTGGTCGACCAATGAAATGCAAAATACGAGAATTGTCGTAAATGTGTGAATTTGATCTCATTTCTGCAAGTGGTGATGAAGCTGTTCGGTTTTTCAGTGACGGCTGGAGCTGGTGAGGGAAACGTGCGAGACGCGGCTGCGGCACGTGCGAACAAGGACGAGAAGAGATTTGAGTGCCAGTTCTGCGGCCGCGACTTCGCCAACTCCCAAGCCCTCGGCGGCCACCAAAACGCCCACAAGCGCGAGCGCCACCTCGCCAAACAACTCCGCTTCGACTCCAATAACCACCGCCGCCAACAAAACAAACACCCACGTTTTCTCTCCTCCACCCTCCCGCCCGCCGCCCCGCCGCCGCTCGCCGACGAAATGTACGGAGATAACGGCGTTGATCTCCACCTCACTTTGGCACCCTCCTCCGGGATCTTCTGTTAAAGCCGCAGCTCTAATATAGCTTTATTCAGTAAGATTTTTTTTTTTGCATAAAACAATTTTCTTTTGTTGGAATGGAATTAGTGTTTGGCTTGAGGAATGTTGTAAAAGTACTGTATTATTACTGGAAAATTGGGTTGCAAATTTCTTACCAATCAATCGATAACGTAGTACGATTGTATTAGTTTCTTTTATTAATTAATTTTTGTTTTCAACTTTAATTTCTCTATGTGTTTTAGAGATCATATTTTTAAACTGTGTTCAAGTAATTATGGATCTGCTGGAACCAATTAGGTTGATGTTCTTTTCCGCTCTCTCTTTCTCGAAGATATTGGTTCGGAAAATACCTTCTCTTTGTCGATAAGGATCAAATCTTGTATTTTACACCCTTAAAAAATTGACAACTCATTATTTACTAAGTTATAGATTTTAAAAGGAGGTGTAGTTTAATAAAATTAACAAACCAATAGTTATATAGATGAGAAAATTGGATCGATGCGTCTAACTATATACTTACAAACCTAATTAATTACTTAACTATTGAGCTATATGTTAAAAGTATATTGAATGTAATCCCTCCATTTAAATATTTGGATTTAGTACTGATTTCATATGATATATATCAAAGTTATGAGCTAAGTGCATTCCAACTTTTGTGATATATATTTTAAAAAATTTTTGAATTCAGTGATGAAATGATTAAGCCATAAATGCTTCCTAAAAGAGGACTCTAATATAGGCTTGCAAAATTGTGTATGGAAAAGATAAAACGTTGTGAAAAAGAGGTAAATAAAGAGGAAAGGAATATAAAAGAGAAAAATAGAAACCGAAGAAACATAAAGAGGGTCGTTGTTAAAACATATTTGGAAAATTAACCGTTTTTTAACAGTGTTTTTCACTTAATTTGTAACTTTTTTTTTACTAGTACAACAAATATTGGAGGCGAAGGTGCCAAATGTGCCAATCGTTGCCAAATTATATTGACTTTAATTTGTTCTCATAGATAATATTATGCATCTAATGCGGCTTGACGTGTTTCATAGTTTCGTATCTTGAAATTTTTTACCGTAGATAGTTGTATAATAATAACGGTAACCTTTTTTTTTTTCAGAGAACAATCAGATTCCTATTTCGAGATTCTTTTATATGTATATATATAAAAATATATTTTCATAATGTAAATGTAGGTTCTGTTCACATAGTGGCCTTGAAAACACTATTTACACAATAGTATTTCCACAGAGTACTATTCATTGGCACAGTTTAATATCCAAAGGTGAAGGGCCCTTGTACGTTATTTATAAGATAAAAAAGATGGGGAGAAATCAAATTTCTTGGAGGCAAATATTTATCAGCTAAAAATTTAATTATTGAAATGACTAAAATTTACAGTTACCTATACTTACCTCCAGCCAATAGTAATTATTGAAGATCAAATTTGTAGAAAGAAGATCTTTGTATGCTTTCCTAGCCTATACAATATTTTAATCTGTTATAAAAAAATAAAAAAAAATACATATCTCCGTATGTTATTAACTAGAAGAAATTGATTTTTAAAATTACAAGCACCCATAACAACGGATCATTGTAGGATAGTGAGCCTCTAAGTTCAGCTTCACTAGATGGAGAGACCATTCAAAACTTGAAAAGAAAAATGTTTAATAATATAATAAAATAATCGATATATATACACACACATATATTATTGTAATAATAATAAGTTGAACTGCTTATTCTAATTTTTTTTTTTAATTTTTAGGTTAAAGGAGAGAAATTGTAAGATTAATACACTCGGACCACTTTCTAGGTGGAAGTATTATCTTTTTAACACACTAGAGAGTCTTCTAACTTTGCTGTCTTAATTACTTCAAGTGAGCCATCAATATATTGTGTAAAAAAAAGAAAAGGAGCCATCATATATAAAATATTCCAAATAATTTTATAGTTATACGACCAAAAAAAATAATAAGAAAAAATAAAAGACCCTTGTTTCTAAAAATCGAGGGAATGGAAGATTGATATTATATAATTAACTTTGTGCAGTATAAGGATTGTTGATGCCTGGCTTATGTGATATGTTGCTGACTATATTTGACGTGGTTGATGTGACACGTATAATAAAACTTTGCACTAGTATGACGTTTAACCAAGTACACTCTAACGACACAAATGTTTATACTGATTCACCTAAGTATAGGCTATGTTCAGTCTTCTGCGATATGCAAGTTCTATTAGCATTGGAAATAGTATAATGGACATACAAAAACTTTTGACAGTCTCTCCTAAACGACATAGTAAAGATCTTCTAGCTAATTCTAAGCACTACAACAATACATACACTTATAAATACAATAATGAAAAACCTCACCAATTTGACTCAAGAACAAATTAATGACGATGCACTATAACTCGGGATCTCGATCCCTTATGCTCTGCCGATTTCTGCCGCTACCACTCTCCAAATTTATGCCACATAAAAGATCTAAACGAAAAAAGAGGCTTTTAAAGAAACTCGACGCAGTGTTGAGATATATTGCCCATAGCTTCTCAACGCTACGGGCATGTAGCGTCACTAAACTTTACATGCGTCTCAATCTTTTCTTCTTATTATGATAGTATTGAGATGCTATAACCCGCGTCTCAACGTTGTGCCTCAGTCCAAGCTTCTACGAGCCTCCCACTTTTCTTTTTCATTCTTGTTTCATACCTTCCTTGTTTTGGCTAAATCAAATTCCAGCATAAGTATCATCGTTGACCAATCAAATTATACAAAATTACACCTAAAATATTCCTCTTTCTTTTTCTTTGAACGAGGTATTTTTGGGTACACTTAATTATCAGCCTATTATTAGTAAAAATCTACTCCCAATCGAAGAACCAACAATTGAATTTTTGCTGTTTCTCTCTCTCTCTTTCCAGATGAATTCTATGACGTCCATATCAAGACTTCCCAAAATGGTACCCGAAATTGAAGGCTTCCCCTCCCTGCGCATGCAAATAATCCTCCTCTCTATTTGATTCTTCCTCCTATTTTCTTGCATTTTCAACAATGCAAAATTTCCATTCCATTATATCCCTCCACAAAACCACAGCTTCAACAGAATTCAAAATAATTAATTCTCTGTTTCTTATCCACCCCCACAGATCAAACGAGCGAAATAAAACAAAGTAAATTTCGTTTTCCTTCTCTCTCTCCTGGATTTCCGACGATGGCTACCGGAGGAAACAGAGAGAGAGGATCGGAGTTCAAATCGGCGTATATATGTAGCAGTGACAACTACGGGAATGAAATGAACGGCAGGAGCCAAGTAAATCAGCGGTTTCCGGCGGCGTGGAATAATACGCACGGCCATATGCACGGCGGTTCCTCGTTTTCCGGTGGATATGATGAGCCGGAGGCCAAGAGGCAGCGGCGGATCGCCAAGTACAAGGCCTACGCCGTCGAAAGCAAATTGAAATCGTCGTTTAGAAATGGGATTCGGTGGGTTAAGATCAAGTGTAATGACATTTTTCATCGTTGATATTTTATTGACAACGACGTTGAATTGTCATATTCGGGGTGCTCTGATCACGCTACCACCATTTATGTTTTGACACGTAGGAGAGAGAAATATAGGAAGAGAATTATTTTTCCTACTTTTTTAAAAGATTTAGCTGGTCAATTCTTAATGGTGGTTAGCAGAAAAAACACGTTGATACTTAAAAGCACTTAATTATTTTTCTTTAATTAATTAATTCTCAAATTTATAAATTAAATGTCTCTTTTTTTTTTAATCTAGAAACAAAATTTAGTTGCTTTTGATTCTTCTGCTTTTTAAACAAGTTTGATAACTTTTTTTTTTCATTTTAAAAAATTGGGCTTGTTTTTTTGCAAGTAGACTGTTTGATAATTTTATTGTTTTCAGTTTTTTTGTTTAAAAAATTATAGTTGTTTTTGTATGAGTTTATTTATAAGTTTTCCTAATTCTCTTAAAAATATGTTTGAATTTGTAGCTAAATTTCAAAAATAAAAATAATTTTTTTTAAAACTATATTTTTTTCAAATTTGACTTTTGCAGACGTTTGTAAAAATTATATAACAAAGCAAAAAAACATAGGGGTGAAAGTAATATTCTAAGCTTAATAATGAAATGGTTATTAAAAGGAGTCTCAATAATCTATTTTTCACTGTTTGTAAAAATAATTTGAATTCTTAATTAAATTTTAAAAATTTGTTTTTTAATTTATAAAAATTGAGCCTAAAATGAATAGGAATAATATTTATAAACTTTATTTTAAAAGCAAAATGGTTATTGAGTCGGCATAAATGACATCTATATTTCTTAAGGTGGGACACTTCCATTTCTCTAATTTATTGTATTAGAAAAATAAATCAGCTTTTAAAATCCTTAGTAAAGATTTACTTTGCGTCTATGATTTCTTCTTTCTGTAATGTTTATGAGTTTCCTATTTGATTTTTCCAACGTTGTAATAATTACTTGCCAGCATTACATGTCAGGCATTATGGTTTCTGAACTGAAACAACAATAACTGCCGATGCCTTTTGCCTATAGTTTATTTTAGTTGAAATCGCCTATAGTTTATTTTAGAGAAAGCCGTAAGCTGTTTAATTATGTAATATATATTAAGCTTTTTGATTGAAAATAAAGTTTCGATATATATAGAAGCCTCAATAAAGGTTATAGAAATATATTAATCGATGGATATTTCTCTAGAATTTAAAAAAATGGTAAAAAATATTTAAATTAATAAATAAATATTTTTTTATTTCTAAATAAATTAAAAATGATTAATATATATATATATATGTACGTGTGTGTGACATTTTGTTGATATTTTTCATATTTTATCGATTCTTTTTAATTAGTGGAAATGTCAATTTATTTTAGGTCGATATCGATCTCATAAATACATGGACATGTCGATGTGTCGAGGGACATTTAATATCGCGATTGAGAATACTAATTTTAATATATATATATATAGATACATACATACATACATATACATATTATTCTTTAGTACAACGATTTGGGGATACGAGGATTGAACCTCCAACCTCGAAGAAATTAGTATATGTCAATTGTCTTAAGCTATGCTCACGTTGGCTAGTATGTTTTTTTTATTAAAATAAATATTAATATTAACTTGTTGGAGTCATGTTTGGTCAAGGAGGGTCAGGTCACAAGTCCTCGCCTCTTTAGCAATGCAATGAACCAAAACTATTGAGATATCTTTTGAGGCTCGACTTAAATAATATATCAACAAATTCAAGAACCACTAATAAAGAGATAATTAAATTAATCAAGCCCATTTAAGAATGAGTGCAATCTTCGTGGTCTTTAGTTTCCACCGTTGAAATTGGAACCTTAAACTATTGTTAATAATTTTAGAAAATTAAAATCGAAGATGAAATCAAGTCATCGTATCACTTATGCTTTAGAGACATACATGCTACGATAATTGAGAGGCATATATGGTAATAATGTTTACTCTCATTAAGATATTGTAATAAGTACGCAATTCTCAATCTTAATATTCTTTCACCTCTAATTTATGAACTAGCAACAATTCCTTTCCAAATAGAAAATGTAAAGGATGTAAAATAGTCGAGTCGTGTTAATTTTCAGGTAGAAATAAATAATCCTTGGTTAAGTGAATAAGAAAAAGCGAACTCAACTGAACAACTAGTTTGGTTCAAGTCGGGTTGTTGCACCTCTAGTTAATATTATTCAATTTGAACATAATTCAACTATTTAAATGATATTTGAATTCTCATTCCACTTATTATTGAACTAAAAAATAATTATTAGATAAAATAAATGAGGACGAAGAAAATCCGTGACCCACGAAGTAGAAGGACGTGTGTGAAGCCGCCAAGTTAATTAAATGCAAAATTTGATCCTAAAATGGTGGATCCAATCAAGCACAACCTGAGCAACTGATTGAACTATAGCTTCAATAATTGGCTGCACACTCAATCTTCATTCATTCGCAAAATTAATTCCTACAATGCCAACTAGGTTTTGTATATTATATTATCACATCATAAATATTTCTTATTTCAAAATAATGAATTTACATCAAATAATTATAATATTGATTCATTTTACATCTGCTAATAAAATAAGATATTCTTTTAAGTACAATTTATTATAAAATTGAAATGTTATGAATGCATCAATAAATAAGTATATTGTAAAGAAAAATATGGATCCAAGTACCTAAGAAATAAAAAGACCTGTAAAAAATGCTGTAGAAACAAACACAAAACAAGAAAGATAACAACATAACTAAAATAGACAAACAGCAAAACATAACATATATCGAAATTGAAAAAAAAAACGACAAGAGAGATGTGGATTTATTTATATTTTCAAACTTTAATTTGATGTGATGTTTATGTTTTAATAAAATACTAAAGCTTTTAATTTGAACCTATTTTAATGAATAAGATATCATTTTTTTTAAATGGAAGGTTGGATCATGATTTTTTTTAGTACTACAATTATTGAATTAAATATGAAATAAAACACCCAAATTAATAACTTGAGTTTAGGTTAAAATTAATTATTATTTATTACAAGGTGAAATCAAAGATTTAAATATGAATTTTTCTTTTGAATTTATTTGTACAATAGGATTGTTTTACTTTCGCATTTCGCGATGCCAAGCAAAAGCAGGAGGGGATCTTAAGGCAGAGAAAGGTATAAATCTCACCCAAAGGTATGAAAAAAGTGTGTGCCTTCTAGTCCTTCAAACGACACGCAGCTCATTTAGGGATTTGTCTTATTCTCTTAAGCGTTTCGAAACTGCCACGTCACTAGTCCTAGAGACCGTTATCCGTCTGGGTGGGTGATTTTATCATTGCTTTGCACCACCAATCAATCGATTCCAGCGTTTTGAATTTGAAATCTCTCTCTTCGACCAAAACTCAAAAGAGACGTTATAAAATTCTTCCGATTCTTTAAAAATGAATAAATAAATAAATAACTTTTGAATTAATATTAAAAAAGGAAATTAGTTTTTTTGAAATTTCTAAAAAAATACAAAAACAACGTTCTCATTTTATCTAACTAATAACTCCGCAGACCCACTTCCTCTGTGCGTCTGTAGTAACAATTAAGAGAGCTTTCACCAGTTCTTTTCCTCTCCCTATCTCTCTCGACTCTCGCCGATTAGTCGCCATTTTTTCTGGCTTGCAAATCTTTGTGAATCACAATCGATAGAGGTGCATTTCTTGGAGAAGAAGAGATTGATTGCTGCCAGAAGAGCGCAACGCTTAGATGATCTAACTCTTTGTTTTTGTGTAAGTCTCGTCTCTGAAATCTATTGTTTAATTTTTGACTGTAGATTCTCATTGTTCGATTTCTGTAGTTCTGCTCTATTTTAGAGTAATTCTGTGAGCAAATACGAGAATCTAGAAGGCTTAGTCGATTGATTAGTTCGCTTTGCTGTTTTGCTTTAGTTTGTTGATGAGTTTCTATTTGTTTTCTGCGTTCCTTCTTCTGTCTTTAAAATTTTCTGACTGGTTAGGGTAGTGGAAGTTTAAAATGGTGAAATCGATGTTAGTTTCATCAATTTGGATTTAGAATTTGTGCAGTTTGTGGTTCGGTTGAAATGTTATCCTTGCGAGTAGATCGATCGATGCAATAGACAACAAGATTTTTTAGGAGAACGAAACAGATAGCAGCCAGTAGAAGAGCACAACGCTTAGCTAATCTTACTCAAATCTGTGTAAGTTATGGCTTTAAAATCTTCTTGATCTGTTATTGAATTTTAGAATCTCATTGTTGATTTGTTTTTATTCTGCTCTATTTTAGGTTAATTCTGTAAATCAAAACAAGAAACTAGAAGGCTTATTCAATTGATTCGCTCGTTTCGTTGTTTACCTTGAATTTGTCGGTGACTTTCTTTTCGTTTTATGCCTTCTTTCTTTTTCAACTGTTTATAGTTTTGGCTTTAAAATCTTCTTGATTAATTTTTAGATTTTAGAATCTAGTTGTTAGATTCCTGCAACTGTGTTTTAGGTTAATTATGTAAACAACAACAAGAAACCAGAAGGTTGATTCGCTCTTTTTGTTGTTGTTGTAGACTTTGAGTGTGTCGGTGACTACCTATTAGTTTTCGTTCATTAGTCTTTGAATTTTTCAGACTGTTTAGTTCCTTTGGAAAACGCAGGTAGTTGAAAGTTAAAATGATCAATTCGCTCGTTTTGTTGTTTACTTTGAGTTTATAGGTGAATTTCTATTCGTGTTTTTCGTTCCTTTCCCTTCTAATTTTAAAGACTCTTTAGTTCCTTTGAAAAACGTTGGGTGAAGAAGTTGAGAATGTTTAACTCGATGTTCCATCAATTTCGGACTATAATTAGTACATTTTGTGGTTTAGTTGAGATAACAATAGTCTATATCGATCTTCTTAGATAACAGGCATATTAAACTCCCGATTTATCTCATCTTTGACTTTGTTTTTGTTCGTTTGTTCGTGGAGAACTGAAAGGCGAAGCCTAACCAAATTCTCAATTCTGGATTGAGTGCAATTTTGTCAGTTGATGGACTAAATTGCAACGTTTCATTTTCTAATCAATTAAGAAATAAACGGCTTGCAGATGTTGATGGATTGGTGTACAGAACAGTCGAATATTATTTTCTATCTCGTTTTTTCCCTTCAAATGTGCTGAATTGACCTCCGTTTTCATATAAGAAAATGGGAGTCGAGAAAGAAAGTGTGAAGAGTGGAGGAAGTTATGTCGGGGGATTCTTCCAGTTGTTTGATTGGACTGCTAAATCACGAAAGAGATTGTTCTCTAGTAAACTGGACGTACAAGGTACAATATCCATTTTTCAAGTGTAGAGCATACAAAAAAGCTTTTCCTCTTGTTTGTGTTGTCACACTGTTATATATATATAGAGTGCCTCTGACCTACATTTGTGCTTTTTTCCTCAGAGCGTTCTAAACAAGGGAATAGAAGTGCTGGAAACTCCCCATTGACACAGGTTCATCTGGTGGGTGAAAAAATGCCATTTTCTTTTTGGTTTCTTTTCCATTTCTCTAGATTTATGATTGATTCCTTCTAACGCTTACAGATAGATTTGGATGAATGTGGACCAAGGCAAAGTATTAAAGGAAGCAGCGATTATAGTTGTTCTTCATCTGTTACGGAGGAAGATGGGTATGGAGTTAAGGTCCCCGGGGTAGTCGCTAGGCTTATGGGATTGGATTCCTTACCGTCATCCCATTTCTCAGAGCCCTACTTTACTCCATCATTTGATACTCAATCTCTTCAAGAAACTCGCGGCCATAGGGGAAGTTTCAATTATCGCCATGACTGCCAAATCATGTACTCCGGTAATTTGCTTGATCAGGCCGATGACCTTGCAGCCGCCCCTGCCAGGAAACCATCAGAACCAAAACCTCAGAAGACACTGAGCAGGCCAATAGAGAAGTTCCAAACAGAAATCCTCCCTCCTAGATCAGCGAAATCAATTCCAATTACTCACCATAAGCTTCTGTCCCCCATTAAGAGTCCCGCTTTCATTCCGAGTAAGAATGCTGCTCACATAATGGAAGCTGCTGCAAAAATAATAGATCCTGGACCTTCAGGAACTACCAAGAGTAAAATGTCGTTGATTGGATCTTCTTCAGCACCCTTGAAATTGCAAGCCCCAAAAGAAAAGGTAGATTTACCACAAAAATTGCCTCCAGTTAGGACCTCTCCAGTAAGCCTGAAGGTCAAAGAATTAAAAGAGAAAGCCGAAGCCTCCCATAAATCAACCAGGTTTCTTGAAACTTCTAGAAAGCCTTTTGAATCAAATGCTTCCAGGCTTTTGAAGGGTCAGTCCATGAACAAAAGCTGGGATGGATCTCAAGATGCTTCATTCAAGGTCTTACCTGATGTGGAATATAGTAGTTCCAAGAACAAAGGAAAATCCATATCACTCGCAATACAAGCAAAAGTTAATGTACAAAGAAGAGAAAATGTGAATACCAATAGCCATAGAAATTTTACAGGCCAGAAACAACAAACTGAAGTCAAGTCAAGCCAGCCCTTAAAGAGTCAGGCGGGAACTCAGAAGAATTTGCACGTGCCATCCTCTGCTTGCAATGCCTCCAGTAACCTGCCTCTCAAGCAGAATAACCAGAAACAAAATTGCCATGTTGATAGGGTAAAATTACCATCAAAGAACTCAACTTCCAACACGGAGCGCAAGAAACCGCTGACAGGCGACTCTTCTTTTGGACATCGAAGAAATGCAGGAAGAGTTGTCATGAGCTCCAAAACTGGCGTCAGGAAGTCAAGCTCAGAAACATCTGACAGGGAAAAGGAAGACTTGCATTCTAATGCAAAAAATCTTCCTAGGAAGAAGCGTTCACTAGACAGGGATCAACGCTTTGACAAGAAACAGGCCATGGATAACATGTCAGTACATTCAAATAATATCGTCGACAGATCTTCTAGTTTGGCACAAGATTGCAGAAAAAAAGGGACAGATGTTGTGTCTTTTACATTTACTGCACCACTTACAAGGAAGGTGCCTGGATCTGACACCTCTGCTGGGCACGTTGAATCAAATATTAACGGCCTTTGTACAGATTTCAGAGGTAAAATAGGGTCGCTTGGGCCAGATAGTTTGAAGTCATCCTCAATAGAGTGCAATTTTATTGGAGAAAATGCCTTGAGTGCACTTTTAGAGCAGAAGTTAAGAGAATTAATTGATAAGGTCGAGTCACCTAGCCTTGGATCCATCACTGGAGGATCTGAGAGTACTTGTTTATCGACTTCTGAACATCCTTCTTCACCCTCTCTTGATACACTCGATGCAATGTCAAAGTTGAACGAGAGGGACCAACACAGTTCTGCTCGCAGCAAGCTGGTTGGCCAATATAATTTTGATTATTCTTCTGCTGATTCTTCAACGCTAGGATTAAAGCATGAGTTCCAGGTATGTAAACTTTTTGAAAAGGAAAAAGAAACGTTTGTTAATTCCATTCATTGTTGTATGTTTCGCTAAATTTATGCATGCACTTTTTCTGGGTCAGATGTCATGTTTAGTTGGCTCTTATCAAAATGTCCATTAAAAAAGAAAACATTCATTTTTTCAGGTAGTTCCTGGGATTGATGAATGTAGCAGCAACAGTACTGATGCTGACGCTGGTCAGTTGCTCAATGTTCGACATCCCAGTCCCGTCTCTATTCTCGAACATTCCTTTTCATCAGAAAGCTGTGACTCATCAGATAGCAACAGCAGAGAAGGTAGATGATCTTGCTTCTATTCCAAGAATTTACTCCTTTGCTCACTACACATTCGAAGTTACAGAATCCAAATTCTATCAATTTACAGGTAACAAGTTATGTTCTTCAGTCCAAGGTCAAGATGTTATTGCCTTGGGTTTCTCAAAGTTCGATCCAGTTGGAGCTGATACAGAGTTGCTAGATTCTGCATCCTCCATAACCGACGAAACTCCAATGAGTAAGTTCACAGGTTCATCTCTCTCAAGAGGGTACATTGAGTGGGAACTAGAATATATAAAGGAAATACTCTGTGATGTGGAGTTGATGTTTAAGGACTATGCATTGGGGCGTTCCCACGACGTTATAAACCCATATCTATTCAACATTTTAGAGAATCAAAACCGAGGATCGCAAAGAAGTAGCGTTGAATATAGGCTTAAACGTAAGGCATTGTTCGATTGTGTGAGTGAATGTTTAGACTTGAGATGTAGACAATATGTGGGTGGAGGGTTTAGGATGTGGGAGAAAGGTGTGGGTGTTTTGAGAAGAAAGGAACAGTTATCCAAAGAGATTTGGAAGGAAATTTCAGGTTGGAAGGGCATGGGGGATTGTATGGTGGATGAGCTAGTAGATAACGACATGAGTTGCTGGCATGGAAGATGGCTGGATTTTGATACCGACGCTTTTGCCATTGGAGTTGAGGTCGAGAATCAAATTCTAGATTCTTTAGTTGAAGAAGTGCTTGCTGATATTGTGATGATTCCTTAAGGGGCCAAGGCCAACCATATTTTCCAGGTATTCTTTCCCTCCAAATTAAATGATTGTATCTTCTTGAAATGTTTGAGCTTGGAATTCAAAATTCTTGTTATAATCATTACCATTCAAGTTGTTGCTCAACTCTTTAACACGTGCACAATAGGATTTTCCTGTCCCATTGACCTGCCTTTGTACTTATCCAGCAATTTTCATGTTAGGAAGTATCTAGTTCTGAAAAATTATTGAGATGCACATGGTTTTTTTTTTTTGTTTTTTTTTTTTTTTGGCTTCTGGGTCTGCATATTAAATTGTCCACCATAGAAGGACACTGGTCAATTTCAAGGAGAAAACAAAACTCCTGTTGTGTTTTCTTCTTTCAGTACAGAACTGACCTTATTACAGTAAAACTCTAGCTGAGCTCCCATGGATGTATCTAAATACAGGCTGCTTCACAGAGAGACAGAGAGAGAGAACCAACCTATAGACATAAAAAAATTTGACCAATTTTTCAACGGAATTCTTATGTTTCTCCATTGCTATTAGCCCAAAACCAAGATGGCTCTTTGAAATTCTCCCATACATTCTGACCTAAAACTCCATCGTCATCCCAGTCCCAATTGAGCCATTCATTATCCAAGTTGGAATTGATTGATGAATGAGCAGCAGAGTACCACTCCCCACTCTCTACGTTTGAGCTCCAAACACTGCTTTCTCTCTCCTCGCTTCCTTTTCCTCTCTCATCAATTGTATCCATCAACAACCCATTAATCAATTCCTCGCCTGACCCCAGTTCCCAATTTTCTTCCTCTATCTTTGGATCCTTTCCAATAATTTTACTGCTTTCTCTCTCGCTCTCCTCGTCCCTTTTACTGGGTTCCTTTTCTGGTGCACCCTCCAAACGAGACGGGCCCTCAAGTGTACTACTGGCCTGTTCTTGTTTAGCTTCTGGGGCCTCGGGTATTGAAGTGGTAGCGAGGGAACTTTCGAGTGGTGTATTGTTCTTCTTCTTGTTCTTCTTCAACATGGTTGATTTGTTTGGTCGACCACGGCTGCTTCTCTTGGCTGCAAGGCCAGTCATTTCGGGGGCATCTTTTTCGGCGGTGCTGTAGATTTTCTTGCTCAGATGAGAATTCCAGTAGTTTTTTATTTCGTTATCTGTTCGTCCAGGTAAATGTCCAGCAATCAAGGACCACCTACAACAATACAGAATTATGCATCAGCCCAAAAAACTGAGGCCACGTTTTTTTTTTATTTTTAATTTAAGAAATGAAGAATTATAGACATTTGGTAAACAGATTTGGGTTTTTTATCTTGGAAAACAAAAGGCTAGAAAATTTGTTTTCGGTTTTATGTTTTTTAAAGAAATAGAACGAGACAAAAGTGAGATTGATTGATAAGTTAGAGGGAAAGAAAAGTTATAGAGAGACTTTTTCTTAATTTTGGGGAAGAAAAGTCAAAATATGGAAGAGAAATTTGAAAGAAAGATGGGAGGGATAAAAGACGGAAATTTTAGAGGGAGAAGTTAGAGAAAGATAAATGTTAGAGAGGTAAGTTGGTGGGGAAAAAAATTTTAGAAAGAGAAAAATGAACAGGAAAATAAGTTGAAAGAGAGATATATTATTGACTTTTGGTAAAGTATAACATAATATGAGTAAATAAAAAAGACAAAAACAAATTGAAACTGTAAATATCAAAAGAAAAGTTTTGAGAGTAATAAAAAAAAACTGAACTGTGGGTCTCCTCGAAAAAAAAAAGGAAAAAAAACCATACAGGGAATTTAAAATAGATCTTCTAAATTTATCAAAAGAGGCCGAACTGCATTTCCTCCAAATTTTGACACAATTCTATGTTTTCTCAATAGCTCAAGTTTCATTATCTGGATCATATAGGAAATCTAAAAATAATAAATCATCTAACTGCAACAATAATCACCAGTTGTGTGATTAAGATTGTCCAATCAAAATTACAATAAAATAGTGAATAATTATGAAATAAAATATACAGCGGCAGCCAGCTTACTATTAAGTCTATGACTTCTAGATGATTAAAGTTAGCTAACAAATTAATTTAAGTGGCCCATTGTTCTTTAACTAGCTGGCAGCTGGCATCCATGAATGCAGCAGTGAGCTAAGCACTAAATGGCCACATGTGTGAAAAATTGGAATAATAGTAAAAAAAAAAAAAAAAAAAATCTAAAGAAAATATCTATACTGGACTTTTTTTTCGTTGCAAAGAAAGAAGAATTAATAATTACTAAAAGAGAAAAGTTATCTCATCGGATAAATATTAAAATTAAAATATGAAAATCTGTAATGACGTTTTACTTATTTGAAGGAGGACGATAAGACACGTAAGTCGTGAGAGCATGAAAGCGATGCCTCCTTTCTAGCTTTAGGCCCGTGAGCCCAACAGAAAGGGCAAAATGAATGGCACTATATGGTAAATGTGTTACACGTGGTCGTGGATTTTCATAAATAATAATATTATCTTTGTTTAAATATTATCTTGATTCATTACGTTCAATTTGTTTTCCTATTTTTTGTTTCATTTCAGTTTTTAACTTTTAAAATGTTAGTTTTGTTTCCAGTATTTTAAAAAGTAACTAATTTACTCTATATATACAACATTTTAACACAATTTTATTTTCAAAAAATTATTTGATATAAATTTATAGCTATATTTCAAAAAATTTAAGAAATAAAATATTTTGTCAAAATTATGATTGGAAAAACAAAGAGAAAAAAATAACAATAAATTAACCAAATGATAACTTTTTTTAGAATACAAAGACTAAAATAGAAGTTTTTAAAATAAATGAAAAAAATAAAAAAAATAAAAGCAGGTAGATAAAAAAAGACCTTGACTAAAATGAACAAAAATAGAAATTACCAAAATATTACTTAGATCTACTATTTTTATTAATAATATTCGACTTCTATTTATGAAAGTTTTGAAAAGTTATAAGATGACACTAATGAATTGACAACCAGATTGAAGCAGCTAGCCAAGGAGGAACAAAATGAAGTAGCCACATCCAATATTTTCTTCTCTCCACATGTAAATTGAAGAATACTCGTTTCTCAAAAAGAATGCAATATCTGAAGAAAAAAAAAAGTATACTCGTTTTTTATTCAAAGAACTATAAATTTATTGGAATGTTAACTTTCCGTGTACCTGATAATTTTAGGCCTTTGAATTACAGTTTTGTTAAAATAATTTGGATTTTGAATTTTGTTTAAGAATAAAATGTCTAAACGCCTTAAAAAATGTTAACTTATTGTCCTCATTAATTTTTTACTTTGGAATTCCTTTCAATTTTTTGTTTTTTTTTTCCCTCATTTCAAGGTTTTAGGATGAATTTCATGTTATCATTCTTAATCGTATTTCTTCAAAGTTCATAAGAATATGCTACCATGTATACGATAAATAATTCATAATTATATTCTATAAAACAATATAAAGTTATTTAAAAAATGTTCCAAACAACTTTATCATTTGTCTTGTTAATTTTGACTAAAATTCTTTAGTACACAATTTGTTATATGTATTAAGCATGAATCGAATATATGATTTATTATCTAGCTCAATTTTTATACTCGGAAAAAGAATGGAAAACCGTGCCAGAAAATGATTATGATGATTGAGAAGAGAACGATGCAGACAAGACCAACAAAGCAGAAGCCAGTTGTAAAAGCTTCAAATGAAATCACAAAATAACAGAAAAAAAATCAGAAAACCACAAAATAAGAGACGAAAAGATCAGAAAATCACAAGAGGAGGAGAAAAAAAAAAGTTCGAATGTGCCAAAAATTGATTACGATGATCAAAAAGAGATCGATGTAGACAAGAAGAACAAAAGCAGGAGTCAGTTCTGAAGTTTCAAATGAAAATTAGAAAAGAAGAGAAAAACATAATTTTAAAAAAAAAAAAAAAAAGAGAGTGCAAATGTGCTCAAAATATGAGTATAACGATCAAGAAGAGAACGATTAGACAAGAACAGCAAAGCGAAAAGTCAGTTGTGAAGCTTCAAATGGTGTTTAACGCTAAAAATGGCGATTATTTGAAATTATTTACTCTAATTCATAATTTCAAACGGTGAGTTGCACTGATTATAATATTTGAGCCTTGAGGTGTAAAATTGCGTTTGAAAAGAATGGCGATGAAAACTGCACAAAATTTCATGTTTCCTGGATTTCAAATGGCCTAATTATGAGAGAGAAGATGATGTGAGAGAGAGGAAAGAGAGAGACAAACCGATTGCCCAAAGTCGTATGCAATTTGAGAATAGTTTCATCTTCTTGAGGAGTGATATTCCCTCTCTTCAAATCAGTTCTCAAGTAATTGATCCATCTCAATCTGCAACTCTTTCCGCACCGCAACAGCCCTAGATTTTCACACACACGCCTTCAGATCAATTCACAATCTCAGAGAGAAGAAGAAGCACATTCAGATGATCGATTAATAGTCTCAGAGAGAAGAATCGCAGGAATCACACAAAAAATCAAACAGAAATCAAATCAATCAATCAATCACCTGCATTCTTCGGCAACGATCTCCAGGAGCCTTCTCCGTTCGCCTCGATATACTTCTTCAGTTTATCGTCTTCCTCCGCCGTCCACCGGCCTCTTCTCAGCCCTTCCTTTTCGCAGCACGGCGTTCTCCCCATACTCACAAACAAACAAACACCAATTCCTCGAAGAAACCGACACAATCGCCTCTCTACTACTCCTTAATTCACACTCTTCATCTTCACAAGCCGCATTGTTAATGGAAGATCTCTCTCTCTCTCTCCTCTCTCTCTCTAAAATAGTGGAAAAGCTCGTGAATGGCAGAAGCGGGCAGTAGCGCAGTACGACTAAGCGTTAGCAATGAAAATGGCTATTTTATATATATATATATATATATATATATATAAGCAGTTTTGGTTGGCAGTGCAATTGAAGCTACGAGAGCCTAAAAATTCTTATGGTCATGTTTGCCCTTACAATGTAATTGAAATTCCATTTGAGGTTGGAGATCCCAATACGTCAACTTCCAACGTTTCATTACTCTTTAATTCTATTTTTGAATTTTTCTTTTCGAATGATTAAATCACTTTTTTTAGCTACGCCCATCCAACAAAACCTATCCTAAACCCTACTTATGTTTCTATAATTTAAATTAAGTTTAAATAATATTTTGTTACTATAACTTTTTTACTTTAGGTAATTTTAATCCCGTAGTTTTAATTTCTTAATCACTCATTTTTTATATATGAAAACGTGGTTTCTTTGTCTCTATGTCTTTTTAAAAAGTGATTGATTTTATCCTTATTTGTAAAATTTTAACACATATTTTATTATTTTATATACAAAAGAAATTTTTTAATACAAATTTATGACTACATTTCAAGAATTTTAGTGAATAAAGTATAATGTTAAAATTTTGATAAAAAAAAGTGAGATAAAAATAAAAATAAATGGATCAAAATGATCACTTTTAAAATTTACAAGGACCAAAATAGACGTTTTGAAATGAGAGGAACTAGAATTAACAAAAGTTAAAAATATGATAACTAAATTAAACCAAAATTGGGAGTGCATACAGCCAAATAAAACTTCAACCTTAAAATTACTAGTGAGGAAATTATCTCTTTTTATTTGTTTTTTTCATTTTTATTCAATATAATTCTTTTTTTTTCTTTTTACTTTTATGTCAACTTTTCCTTTCTTTTTCGTTTATATTTATAAATATCGCCTTTTACTTTAAAAAAACACTATAAAACCAAATTGTTACTTTAATGAAAATTTTGGAACCAAAATGCATAGTTATTTACACTTTACACTTCAGAATCTACAATTTTTTTTATTCGTAAATTTCATAATGAAATTGATAACCAATCGGATTGATTATCTATCCATAGTACACGTGAAATATCATTTACATTGCATTATATTAGTTATTTTTTCTATTCTTGTTGAGTATGGATGGCATTTTAAGTTTTTCTTTATTTTAAATATATGGGGTGGGGATCGAAATCGGTTGGTTGAAGATATATGTCAATTTCTTTAAGGCTACTCAACTTAAATTTAGTTCTCAGTACACTAATAAATAATAGGTTAAAAAACATTTTTTGTCCTTGTACTCTCGCTGAAGTAACAATTTAGTTCCTGAACTTTAGTTTGTAACGATTTAGTTCATGTACTTTCAAAGTGGCAACAATTTAGTCTTGATATAAGTTAATCCTTGTAATTTAAAGTTGAGCTTATTGTGAAACTTTTTTGTTAAGTTTCTTATATATATATAGATTGATAAACTAAAAGGGACCAAATATGTTTATAAATTAAAAAGATTAAATTGTTATACGATAAAATTTAACATTTAATTTTAATAAATTTTGTTAGAATGGGGACTAAATTGTTATAAATTTTAAATTAGAGGGACTAAATCATTACAAGCTAAAGTTCAGAGACTAAATTGTTACTTTAATGAAAATACAGGGACTAAATTATTACAAATTAAAGTTTATCGACTAAATTGTTACTTTAGTAAAAGTACAGTGATCAAATGTGTTTTTTAACCTAAATAATATTAATAAAAATTCTATGTATTCTGGTTCCAACTTTAATTAATGCAATGTTAAAAATGTGGTTCTCGTTTTACAGTGATCAAATGTGGTTCTCGTTTTGAGATAAGAATTTAATAAAAATTCTATGTAGGTTTTTCGTTTTAATTACTTTTTAATCTAATTAAGCAAATTGGGCTTGGACTATAAACTTTAGCCATTTATGAATAATTACGTCTAAAATGGTGGTCTAATGGACGGCTACAAAACCTACATCTGTTCTAAACTGGTGACATCCTCCATCAATGCTATGATAATAGATAACCTATTGCTCAATATATATTCTTATAATTATAATTTTTTTTTAGTAAAATAAATGTGGGGACTGAGGATTGAACCTCTAACTTTTAAGAAAATGAACGAGATGTTTTAACCACTAAACTATACCTCCATTAGTTATATAAATTCTTATCTCATCCAGTAATATCATAAGAAAAGTTAATATCAAAGATAAGATAGGTAAAAAGATAGGTAAAAGCTTTGGATTGGGAGATGTAGAGGTAATTTATGTAATTTACTTCTGTTGTTTCATATTTATTCTCAAAAGATTTTTTTGTGTATCATATATATCACAACTCATTAACTGAAGTTTGATGGTAATAATATATTTTTATTTTAGTAAAACAATATGTAGGGTGTGGACTCGAACCTCTAATCTTTTGAGCGATGATGTATATTTTAATCAGTTGAAATATGCTCAAGTCGATAATACTAATTAATTGGCGCGTTGCTATGACCTGAGCTATGCAACAATGAGATCTCCTTTGATCCTTACCGACTGTGCTTGATAGTTTTGCCCAATTAATCTTCTTATTCTTATGATGATGTGTCAAAAAAACTAATTGATGAAAAGAAATATGAATATTGAATCATAATGTTGTTGGACCAAAATTGACCCCCTTCCTGCAAATCATAGGACCAATTATATACCATACATTTTTGTTAGTCCTACGAGAATCTCTAACTTTTTAGTCGATGATATACGTCTTAATAAATTGAATTATATTCAAATTAATTATAAATAACATTTTTTTACATTCCGGTGAATTGAATATTATAAATTTTAGACATCCAAACCCATCCATTAAATTTTATAGAAAAGTAAAAAACACACACATATAGTCCAGACATGGCAGGTTGGATGAAAATGACAACAAATGCTAATTTTATAATAAAAGGTTAATATGAGAATAATAACTCAGTAGCTAAGTATGTACTCTCGAAAGTTAAAATCCTTCTCCACTCTAATCTAATGAAAAAGTGGAACCAATATTTCTCCCGTTTCTTTTTTAAGTTATGAAAATTAACTTCACTTTAAAGTACTATTATAAGAAAATCATTTTTAAAAAACTTTTGAAAATTATTTTAAAATAAAATTTTAAATTCTTAATTTAAAAGCACTACTCATAAACATCATCTCACAACCCTATAAATTAACCAAAAAAAACAAAAATCTTTAAATGTTGTGTCGAATAAGTTTAGAATATATAAAAAAAAATTAAAACTCACAATATTTAATTAAGTTAGTGATGTATTTTATGTTCAAAGTTAAAGGATCTATTAAATACAAAAGAGAATATTGTACCGATCATAAATTTATTAAAATTTTCAAATATCAAAGACCTATTAAAACTAAACACAATATTGAAAATTTAGGAACAAACTCGTACTTTAATAATGTAGCCAGCACATGCCGATCAAATTCAAAATATATATATGTGTGTGTGTGTGTGTGAGAAACATGTTTCATGACAAACACACTCTGAAACTTTCTCAGAAAAAGCAACACTCTTCAACACGTGTTCATAAAATAGGATCTACAACGCAAGTTTACAGGCAAACATTTGTAAACGTGAGCTTTAACCCTAAAGAACAATGCTTCTAATTTCTAAACAAACGTAAACCAGTATGATGTAAGGGCTAAACTTTGAAATAAATGAAGCTATCATGTACATTATATAACATAGGCTATTCTTTCAACAAAGAGAAGCCTTAATTTTAATCAAGGAGATCTTCGGCATCGTTGGCCACCTGAAGTCTCGCAACAATGGCAGTGTAACTCATGTCGATTTGCAAATTAGAAAAACTCAGAAAAATTTACAGAGTTGTCGTCAGGGCGAGTTTTCTTTTTTTTTCTTCTTTTCATTCCTTCTTTGAATCTTCTTGAAATGTATTTCCATGGTGCTATACAAGTTCCCTCAAATAGGGTCAGCAATCAAAAGCCTACCTCAGATCAACGACGTCAAACTTCAAGTTGGGATTCATCAAAACATGAGAGCAGTGCTCATAGAGTGGACTCCCATCTTCAGGCTCCTCGTGGGGATGAAATCCACGCTGTTGGCAGTTGCGGATGACTGACACGCCACCCGGATCAGACAGATGAAATATGCCATATGGACTGCGATGGCAATGGGACACATTAGCAAATTATACAAGATCTGAGTATTGGGTATACTGAAACTACTAATAAGTTGAATGAATACCTTGACGTATCAGTAGGAGCCATCACGATTGCAATTGCTTCTGGCAACATAATCTGAAGAGACCAAAAACTACTTAAAAGAGGGTAAAAAAACTAGAACAGGAAGAACAAACAATGCAAACAGGAAAAACCACAAATTGTAGAGGTTAATATCTTTACAAATTGGCACCTTCATTCCATGATGATGCAACTTTCTATGTTATGAAAGTAACTAAAGCAGTTTTGTTATATTACCTGGTAGGAGTAATGAGTGTGCAGATCCACAGATGACATGAAACAGGTCTGTGATGGGTGTGTCTGAGAACCAAACAAAAATCAGAGACTGGAAAAAAAAAAAAAAAAAAAAAGATTCTTGAATTGCAGTAAACGGTACGTGCCGTACAAAAATGTTGAAGTCACAAATTTATATTTGCTCAAGGACATCTATATTGAAAGTTACATCTCACTCTTCTACTTTCCAGCATTACAAAGAGCATGTGTATATCACTGCATAGCAAGTCAACTTTTTAACTGAAATAATGCCAAAGCTTATTAATTTATAAAGATAAGGCTGTTCAGGATAGTAAGTGTATGGTATTAATTTTAAGTCCCCCTATTTACAAATTCCTTGAAGTTTAAACGTGTGCAAGAATTGGAAAGTATTAGCCAAGGAACAACACAAGGTACCAGATAGGCTCAATCAGATGAACTATGAGATGACCACTGAAAGAGTGATTTAAATACAAAATTCCACAATAACTTAGCATAACTTCCTATCAAGAAAAAGTTTTTCTTTTAGTTTTATCTTTAGACTGAATGTAAAATACAAAACGATACAATAACTCAGCATGCATAATCCATCTATTGCATGGAGGGCCAGAAAGCTTACATGGATCCAACCAAGAGGGAAAAGTGATAATCTGTCTTGAACTTCAAATATTTCCTCTTCATTCAACGTTTGGCACTGAGCATTACAAAATGATTCTAAGAATTAATTAAAGGCAATAAAAATAAGTGATAACTAACTAAGCTCAATCAACTAATCTTCAAGTCAATTATAAATTTATAACCATTGTATGGACAAGTATCATAGAAATGCACGTTAAAGTAATAAAAAAAATACTCGGAATATAAAACAACTAGAACTCAAACATACGTACAACCTACTTCCACGTTACATGTTTAAATCTAGTATAATCACCAGTCAAATGGGAACCAAACATTCAAGAGTAGTAAAAACAATAATGTGGATGATGAAATGGCTAATCTAACCTTGGAAAAAAAAAGTAATCATATTCTTACCGAATCTGATGTTGATTCTTGCTTTGGGATTATGAGCGTAGATATGTAAAAAACCCTGTTTTTCTGCAAAAATTTAATGATGAAGTATGAGAATGATACTTGCCAACTAGAAAATCTTAAATTTTTTTACATTAAATCATTAATTTGCTCTTACCAGCGAGCCAGCTAAAACACCACAAGTCTCCAGGTTTTTATTTGTATTTTCTCGAGCCACTCTCAAGAAATCATCCAGCATTTTTACTGGCTGCAGCATAAAGGAGAAGTAATAATATCATATTGCAAGGTGTACACATTATTTTGCAAGGGTAGGACATGACAAAAGAAATTAGCAAACAAATAATTGCTTTCTGAAATTATCTACTGAGAATCAAAGTGAAAAGGCCTACAATTTGTAAACGTTGAAACGAGTCAGGCCCATCCTGCGATTGTTTTGCCATTCCAGGCCTTGGATCCGCGACTTTAGATGGGGGAATTGTCGCATACTCCTGCTGAACCTTAGCAAGAACAGGAGGAGGAGAAGGTTGTTTGACCAATGGGAAAGGATCCTCCCTTACTTCTGTTATCAACGGAGGAGTAGACATGTCTGCAGGATGTGGCCATCTACCATCATCCAGTGAAAGCACCGACTCCATCATCGACATAAGACCTCCTGAATAGTTATCTTTATGTGCCACTAGATCACATTGTTCAATTTGATTCAGTCTGTAAGGATTTGAAGGTTCCAGATAGATGTTTCAAGAAAACATGATCGGATAAAAAGTAAAATAATGAAATCAAATATTTCTCTCAAGTCTCATTAAGTGTTTGTCATCAGGAAGGTAAAAATTCAACACAGATGACAAAAGATATGCAACTTTTTTTATGAGAAAATATGTGTAAACTTTAAGATACTAATACAAGTTATACACGCCTCTAACCTTGGATCTTCAGGAGTAAAGTCCTGATTTCTTGGATAGTGAATCTGTACAGAACCATAGAATTAACCTGTTAATGGAAGCAAAAACAACAGGAAACAACATATAAGAGAATGTGCAAAATTCACCTTATCTGTGCTCGGTCCCTTCCATTGGCCCTGAAGACCACTGGGTCCCAAAATAGAATGTCGAGACAAAGTTTCGGGTTTCGGAAGTGGTACATTAAGAGACCTGCACGTTCCCAGTGCTAATTATCAGATTCTTCGTGAATGTTTTATGAAAAGTGGTGACTGTATAGGTATGCCTAGAATTGTATTCTTATGGCTTCCATAGGATCCAAGTGGAGCATCATATGAAGAAGACACAGGCATTCAAGATATGACAATATATAGCCCTTGTGCAAAAGACACTATCTTTTTATGCAATCTAGAGACCAGTTGCAGAAGAACTCAACATCAACAATATACTTTGTCTTTTTCAGTCAGCTATATTCAGAATGCAAGATGTAGTCATTACAATTTGTCTTCTACTCCCTGACCACTGACCAGCTACTTGAACTAAAAAATCACTTTCTTCTGGTGTACACTAGAATAAAAGTTTTAGGGTGATTTACCCCCATACATCATCAAAAGGTTATTTTCCACCCAGAGGGGTGAACTGTTGCATCGCTAATGGATCATAATAAACATGTACAAAAAGTATACTTACAGGTTTGGGAACTTATTCGCAATCTTAAAGGAGCTTGATTGTGAAACTTGACCCTGGTCATGGTTATACCTCCATGAAGATTGTGGCTGTAAACTGGCATGCTGAGAATAATGAGGAGAGGGGAGGGTGAGGATTAACAGAGTGAAATCAAATTAAGAATAACATAACAGTAATCACATGTTCATGGTAACAATAATCACGTATTCATAGATGAAAATGCAAAAAATAGAAACTGCAAAAGACTAGAAGTAAAATAAAATTCCAAATAATTAGTGGAATTGCCATTGATGGGTCAAATAGTTACAAACGAAGAAAGTATCATTCAAACATTTTGAGTCGATACCTGCTTTCTGTCCAAAACCAATGAATAATCTCTATTCACAGAGGGCCATTCCATGGAAGATGGCCCGAGAGTATATGAGCTTCTGTCCTGATCATCTGGAGGAGGAAGCCGAGGTTGTGCATGCACTTTCTCCAGTTCATTTACTCGGCAATCAAATTCGGGCTTCAAGGACTCGAGTTCATCTACTACATTTAACAGTTTCTGATAGGACAAAATGAAGATGAAATGACACAACATTCATACACAATGCACAAAAAGGAGAAAGAGATGTTGAATTCTAACTCACCTTCTTATAAAATATCTTTTCCTTTGGGAAAAATATCTGGTAATCTCGATGCCGTGGTATAGTTTCAGAAACCAAGCTGGGAAAATAATAACAAGTTAAAGAGTGGGTTTCCCACACTAACAATCGACATCCATTGGCCATGGAAATACAAGTATCAACATGTCCCTTACCTTGAAAACCTAAGAAGTATGATGAACAAATCCACGACATTATTCTCCTCCCGATAGATACTAGCCTGCCAATTTAAGGAAGCAACTTAATAACATAAAAAAAATGGTTCCATCGCAACCTATACGCACTCCTATACTCAAATCGCCATTATAGAAAATTTCCATTCGACAAGTTATGAACCGTCGAAATCACTTCAATAACCAAAAATGTAGAGAAATAAATAGAGATTGGCAGAATTTCTAATAAACCATTACCAATTCAGCATAAAAAAATCAGTCAGAACAAAGGACCAAAAAAAAAAAAAAAAACTAAAATGGTGAGAATGGAACAATCGAGAAGAAGGGTTCCGGAAAGATCACCTGTTTTAATAGATTATCAGCGATCCGATAGTAATTCCGGAGGGGAATTCGACTATCAACCGTAACTTTTCGCGCCTCCCTATCGATGTTGATCTTCATCTTCTCTTGAAGACAAAATTTAGCAATCAATCGGTAGAACTCCCAACAGAAGTTCGTCTAAGAATCAGTCCGTCTCTCGGAAACCAGATTTTGTTACTTAAGCGCGAAGAATCAACGTGGGGCCGTAGAAATTGAACTTTAAGCTCGTAATCAGCATGTCGACATGGTGAGGTGCAGGATGGGGCTTTCGGGCATGGCCGTGAATTTTCCGAGAGGGCTTCGGCTCACGACTCATCACCGCGCTCGCTTTTGACTTCTCACGCAATTCCTTGACGCAACAAGTTCCGTTGTACCGATATGTCGAATCATTACTCGACATGTAGTTTTCTGCATAAAACTCTGCTCTCGGCCAGTCATTTTTAACCTTTTTCTTTTTTCTAAATTAGTTCTCTTTAATTTATACTGTCCTTTAGATACTATTCCCTTACTTTTCTTTTTCTCTTTCTTTTTTTTCTTCTCTTTTGAAAGGGATACTATTTTGTTTCGCTATTCGTTATTTTATATTTATTTTATTTCATTTGCTATTACTACCATATGTTTTGAAGTATTTTTAGCTTCTAAATAAGTAGGTGTTTATATGTAAATAAAGTTTATAATTATTGAAAAAGAAACAAATTGTAAGCAAAAATGGTATATTTATAGGACACCTCACAAAATAAATCAAATTCGGCGATTTACACATTTGCTTGTATATATTATCTTGGTTAGAAAATACTTTTAGTCGTCGTACTTTCATTGAAGTAACATTTTAATCTCTATACTTTTAAATTGATAACAATTTAGTCCATCAGTTTTAGTAGGTACAATTTAGGCCTTATGATTTAAAATATGTATAATTTAGTCCTTATATTTTAAAATATGTAACAATTTAGTCCTTGCTGTGAATATATTAAAATTAAGCATCGTTGATATTTATTATATAACTATTTAATTTATGTAATTTATAAACACATTGATCTCTAATAATAACGATAAGAATAAAATTTTGAACTGCATAACTTGCAACCTACTAAAATTTTGAAAGCGTAAAGACTAGATCGTTACAAATTAAAGTTTAAGAACTAAAAGAAAGTAGGCGATGATGAGCGACGGCCCATTTCATAGATTTGATGAAAGATCCAAATTGAAGCCAAAACCTAAGTTGATGTCCATAGCCTCACAAATGGTGAGAATTGAGATGGATAGACTTAAAACTAAAATAAAATATCTCTTTTTAATTAATATATAATATCTTATTTTTTCTTATAAAACACTCAATAATTATTAAAATATACTTTGTAAAATACATGATCACACTAAACATGCACGTAACTTGATATTTCGTTTCATACATTATGTCTGACTGATACAAGCCAAGGTAAGAGAATGAGAAATTGATGATAGGTTTTCAAAGCAATGAACAAAAAAAGCCTAAAATTATGAAGCTGAATCCAAGAACTGCGTTGTTGGAAGCCCTGCAAGCTTTGCCTCTTTCAGCCCTTATATGCTTTGTAACATCGAAGTTTCCTGCAGTAACACTTCTTTATCAGGGATTAAAACTACGACCTCTAGTGAAGAAGCAAGTTGTTTTAATCGTCGAGCTAAACCTACATTGACGGACTTCTTTTTCTTTAATGAAAATTTATTGATTTATTATATATTTTTCGAAATTCATGAACCGATTAGACATAACTCTAAAATTTATTGGTCAAATAGGTTAAATATATCAAATGGTCTATAATGTTGGAATTAATTCTTAATTGGGTCATTATCTTTCAAAACTCTCAAGTTTACTATCAATGCATTAAAAATTCTTAGGTAAAAAGAAAAATTATTTTAGTAATGAATTAAAATAGTCAATGTTTCATTAGATTATTGCTACAATTACATATTTAGATAGGTAGGAAGAAATGAATTTTATTGACGGTTAGGTCAAAATTTATGACGAGCAAATTGGGTTTTATGGATCATGTAGCATCCAAATAGCATTTTCACATTTTATATATATTTTAACCATATTGGTTTTATATATATATATATATATATATATATATATATATTAGTACAACAGGAAGGTTGGAATTCAAACTCAGAACCTATTGGTCATATCAATTACCACTAAATTAAATTCTTGGTAACTTTTTGTTAATAATTATTCCTGGAATGACTAGATTGAGAATTTTCTAAAAGATTAGGGACCATTTTGAAATATTCGGCGAGATTTAAAAAGAAAAAAAAAATGACCTCTTTGTGGGCCATAGGCACATCCAGCCTGGATGGTGTCCCTAACATCCTGCAAAGTGGCCCTATTGTAAAACAAGAAATTGGTAAAAATGGCATTAATGCAATCAAGCACTAAATGCGTTTCACCCAAACACGGCCCATTGCAGAATTCGTCCGTTTTCTCCACTGGGACCTCCACATTCCCACTCTCCTTTAATCTACACGATTCTTCACACGCCCTGTAAATCTGCATTTTTAAGAAACAAATAATTTAAATTCTAAAAATAACAGAAAAATTTAATTAAAGTATTTGAAAATATGATGATTAGAACATAATAATGCTATATATATATTTAGGTGCTAACATAAGCACTTAAATATTTTTAGTGATGGTTAACTTAATCGATCATTTAAAAATTTAATACGATTAAAAATTTAATAGCTCTAACAAAAATTTAATGATGGTTAGCTTAATCGATAAGCATCTAAATATTGTTGACAACATTGAACTATTCATTGGTATGGCATACATATTTGTCATTGAAGCAAAGCAATGCTTTGGCAACAATCTCGGGTGGGTCCTCGTAACCAATTGAACCGCTTGTTGCACCATCGCCTTCCACATCGTCTCCCTTTCCTATCAACAGCTGCATTTTAGTTGATAAATTGATTTTGTTTTCTCAAGAGTATAAAATATATATATAGAATGCTTCGCTCGTGGTCGTGATAAATTTGGGTTTGTGAGGTTTGAAGAAGTTAGAAAGCCTGAAAATTTATGTTATATATATAGATCTTGAAAATTATTATTGTTTAACAAAAAACAGGATTTTGAAAATTATTTTCAAACGAGATATGAACTATTGATTGAATTTCATTTAATAATACATTACCGTAAAAATAGGAAGAACTGAGGAGGTAGAAGACAACAACAGCAGAAATGGGGATTCTAGCAAAACGCAACAACATGAGAGCCATTGTTGAATTAAGTTTGTGAAGAACAAAGATGGAACTTGCAAATTCTTTTATCTATATATTTTGATTGGATCATTTGCTTCAAAAGATTAACAAAGAAAATGGGCTTAGAAGTTGAACTACAATTCACCAAATTCTTGTTGCCCATTAGAGGAATAATCACTCACTCCCTTCATTATTCCCAACAAACTCCTAATGAAGCAAACTTCAAGAAATTGGAATCTATTAAGGGAAAAATGTTTTGAAGATTTGTTAACTTTTGTAATATATGTTTGGGTAAATTAAGTTTAGTATCTAAAATTTGAAGGTCGTATCTAATTAGGTTATGTTTAATTAATAATTTACAAATTTTTAATTTTGTGTGTAGTAAAGTCATGAATTAAAAAAAGAAACGATTAGGTACAAAATTGAAAGCGAATAGACTTGTTGAAATATAAAATTAAATGTTTAGGATTCCATTTCTTAACAGGCACTTCATTAAGACACCTTGTGGGCTACAGTAGTAACCAAGTTAGATTTTACCTTCATGTAAATCCGAGAAGGAAAACCAGAAAGCCACAAAATTGGGAGATTAAAAAGTAAAAAATTTCAGGAATTTATTATTACTCTTTAATGTTCAACAATATTAATATTAATACACAATTCTATTTTTTTTCTTCTTTTTTTGTTTTTTAAGTATAACAAGTAGGTGGGAGAATTCAGACACATGAGTTAACCCATATGTTATTATTATTGTCTTTTAATTAAAAAATATTGTCTTATTTCACGGTTCTGTTTGCTTATTGCATGTTTAATTTTAGAAAAAAATTAACTTCATGGCATAATTTTAATATTTAATTTAAATGTTTAGGATTCCCTTTTTTAAGTGTGTATATTGAGGTTTCTGTTGATTTTTTTTTAATTTAAATTTTTTGCTATTATTTGAAAATACATATTTACTGTATACTATTTATACAAATATTACTTATTTTAAAATTTAATATATGGATACTGACATATGTTAGAAAACAGAAAGTTTTTTTTTAAGTCTTCAGATTTTCACAATAATCATTTAGTTCTTTTAACCTATATAGCATTACTTTTGTCTATTTTCTTTTTTTCTTTTTTTTTTTTGGTTAAAACGATCAAATTCTTCCTCTTCCAAATTTCAAGATTGTAATTAGATCACAAAGATATATAAAAGTTTCAGACTCTGCTCAATCACCCTCCACCCTCCAAGGCCCAAACAAAATAATATTTATTATTTTCATAGGGGACATGTAGATTACGAATCTCAGTCCACAGTTATTAGGAGACAACCACCATATTGTGGCAGTCTCTTTCAATAATTCGTCTCAATTTGTGATTATGCATGTCCATAAATAAATCAGATCTTTATTAAGAATTTTATAAATATTCTATTACCATGAGCCTATAACCAAACAAGGTGAAATTAAGAAACGAGAGATAAAGGACGAGTAGTAAAATTTACCAGTAAAAAACACAACCCACCGAAAGGGAAGACTTGAGTATAGTAAAATTTTCTTGTAAAATCATCATGTATAAAACAAAATATGCATAAAAAATATGGAACCTAAAAAATTTTCAGGAGTCAAACTATCAAAATTATTGGATACACATCTATTGCAGAACAAATATTTTCATAAATAAGATATATATATGTGCAGATAAACCTCTAAAAACTACCAACTACAAAGCATAATAATGTTTTCATACCATATAAACTGCAAGTCATAAATATATTGAAACTCAATGAAGGATTGATTTCTAAGTATGGAAGCACATTTTCTTTTGGTAATAAGAAGCAAAATTATATTTAAAAGATTGGCAGGAATATAGAAGGCACATAAAAGTAGTAAAATGATGTATACAAATAAGAATTTGATAACATAGCTAGTGTGTAAACTGGTTGGGTTGGTCAATTCAAGATTCACACCTACTTGAATGGACCAATTGCAACATTCAATCAAGCCTTGCAATGTCTGGGTCGAGTTGTAACAACTAAACTAATCTCTCTTAAAACTCAAATATTAAAAACACATTAATCTGCTTCTACCACGTGAATATGATTGGGTTAGATCATATTTGAAGCAGGGATACTAAAGCTCCAATCAATGTCTCTTAACGGTACTTTCTATGCCAAAACTAATTACTTTTAATAACTAAATAACACTCCTCGAGAATCATTTCTTACTTGTAATTACTTTTGTTTTGGTTGTCTTTTTTATTCCTCTTTCACTCGGTTTATATCTTTGAACACCTTGGTTCCTTTTCATATATCAATGAAAAGTTCGTCTCTTATTAAAACAAAAAAAAAAAAATAATAATAATAAGGGAAGAAAAACATCCCAAGAAATTTAAACTAACAAGTTGAAAGACGAAACCTATAGGCCAGCTTGGTGGGGTGGAAACATATTGCGGCCTTCGCAAAATGCAATCTTTTGTTTTCAAGATTCAGATTCACTTCAGGGGGGTGGGGGATGATGATTACATTGAGATGCAATACTGCTAAAAATCAGGAATAAACGAACTTGCCACTAAGGTAGAAAGATCAAGAAAGCTGTTGAAGGAAAGAAAGAACAGGGCCAACAAAATCTGTGGAGTTGAAAGACCAAGGCTCAGATTCTTACCAAGGCAAGAAAGAAGAAATGAGATTTCTAGAATTTTATGCCTATCACCAAGGATCACCGGCAGAATTGTGAGTGCTTGCGTATGCGGTTCTTTGCAGAGCACAGAATTTTAATGTTACTAGAAATATATTCTTCTTGTTGCCAAAACCAATTCCACCAAACAAATTTTCCAACTTGCTTCCTCTCCCCTTTTTAAAATTCAGGTGTGCATTAGTAAAAGCTTAGAGAAAATAATCAGAGATTTTCGGTGGGAGGGGTGGAGAAGGGGGTGAGAGAGGTTCCCATTTGGTTAATTAGGATATCTTGAAACCTTTGGAGGCAAGGCAGGGGGTTGGGATTCGGGAACTTCAGATTTAGTAATGAGGCCTAATTGACTCTAGATGGTTGATGGCGTTTTTTCCAAGAGTCTAATAACTTGTGGCGTAGGATAATCACAAGCAAATATTTATCACTGATTACAAGCAAATATGGATCACATCCTTTTGATTGGGTCGTCTCAGCCTGTGGTCCAATGATTTTAGGTAAATGCCCAATTGAAGGCTATCCTTCTATATCCCTTTTCTCTATATTCTTTTTTTTTCTCTTGCTCCATTTGGAGATAGTACTACAACCTATTTATAGGAGAATTGTTGGGTGGATGATAAACCTCTATTTAGTAGCCTCTACGCAGAAGTCCTCCGAGAATTCCTCTTCTCTTTCTCTGAGTCTCCGTCAGTCCATGACGAATGGAGAATCTGGTGTAATACCAAAGGTGTTGAGGAAAAATCTAATTCATTATATCCTTCTTTACAAGGGAAGAGGGGTATTTAAAGGGGAGAAAGGCGAACGGCTAGTTTACCTATAAACAGAAAATAACTAAAACTTAAAAACTAACGGCTAACTCTAACTAAAACTAGGAAACAGAATAAATGATTTTATTCATTACATCAAATTCCCTCCCCCTAGCCAATTGAAATGAGTCAGGTGCTTGATACTCATATATATCTGTGACATTGAAAACCAGATGTATCCTCAGATTGTCGGGTAAATTAATCCGGAAGGCATTATTGCCATATTGCTTCAAAATCTCAAAGGGTCCAATCTTCTTGTCGTGCAGTTTGCTATAGGTGCCTTTAGGAAATCATGATTTCTTTAAGTGTACCATGACTAGATCACCTACCGCAAATGTTTTTGGACGCCTATAATTATCAGTCGCTGCCTTGGTAAGGTTGTGGATGACTTTTGTTATAGGTGCCTTGGTAATTCTACGATCCTTTCAGCCATCTGTTCTGCCTCTGCACTAAGATCAACAGAAACAGGTAGGTTAGCGAGGTCCACTATTAGTCTAGGGATCTTAGTGTAAACGATTTCAAAGGGACACTTCCCTGTTGATCGATTTTTCATGTGATTGTACACGAACTCGGCTTGAGCAAGTTTGAGATCCCATTGTTTAGGTTTGTTGTTTCCCAAACATCGAATTAGGTTGCCTAAGGTCCTGTTAGTGACTTCTGACTGTCCATCAGTCTGTAGGTGGGCTGTTGTACTAAACTTTAAGCCTGTGTTGAACTTCTTCCATAAAGTTTTCCAGAAATAGCTCAAGAATTTGACTCTTTGGTATTTCATGAAGTCAAACAATATCCCTAAAAAATAAGTTGGCAATGTATGTGGCATCGGATGTCTTTTTACAAGGCAAAAAGTGGGAAATTTTGATAAACCTGTCCACCACCACCATGACAGAATCGTGTCCCCGTTGTGTTTTGGTAAGACCAGGGATAAAATCCATAGAAAGGTCTTCCCAAATGGATGTGGGAATAGGCAAAGGAGTATAAAGTCCTGTGTTTTGGCTTTGGCCTTTGGCCTTTTGGCAAATAATGCAGCGACTTAAAAAGTTATGAACATCTCGTCGGATTTGTGGCCAAAAATAGCGTTGTGCCACTAAAACGATCTCCCTTAAATAAGAACCCGTCCATAATGTGAAAATCATCACAATGAACGTGTTATTGGCTATTAGAGTATAGATATTAATATATTTTATATTCGTGTATTAATATTAATGTGTCCTTTACCTTCTTCTTATAGGATTAGGTCAACCTTGTATATTTGTCTATATATATAGACTTTAATAATGAGAATACATTACATTGGATTCTCTCCAACCTTAGTCTCTACATGGTATCAGAGCTCTAGGTTTCTTCTAAAATTTTTGTGCCCATTAGAGTTTTGATGCCCATTAGGGTTTTGTGCCCGATTTCGTGCACATTAGGGTTTTGTCCCTTAGGGTTTTTTGTTTTTCATTGCTATCCAACTCAACTCACTACTACCTACCACCTCAGCCTCATCATCGGGCCCGAGGCCTAAAGGCCGGCCCAGGCCCAGGCCCAGCCCAAACTCGATCCAAAGTCAACGTTTGACCGGCCCGGCCCAATCCAACCCTTCTATTAATTGGATTTGATATGGATATTCATTTTTTAATTTGAGCTGGCCTGCCCGTTTGAGCCGTATTTGGATTGGCCCGTAGGGTCGGCCCAAAAGCCCGATCCAATATTTATTAATATTTATATTATATAATATTAATATATTCTTTTATTATTTATTTATTATAAAAAATAAATTAGATAAGGCAGGCTAACATGTAGGATCTTTTGTTTCCCCTCCTAAATAGGTACATATTACGAAGAGACTACCACTTCCCAATATCTCATTTAACTTTTCTTTTTCTTCACTCAAATCCTCTCAAGTTCCAATTAAGAAGGTTTCAATTTTCAATTTCTCTTTATAAAAAGGTATAAATTTAATTTTTAAAAATAAAAAATATAATTTTTTTAAATAAGGCAACTTAAATTTATAAAATATGACAATATGACAGAATAAAATTTATTAGTAAGATTATAAAAATAACAAAAAAAATGTACCAAAAATTATATAAAAACACATATTCTAGAATTTAAAAATAAAAAACTTAGTTTGGAAATTATTTAAATTTTAAAATTTAATAATTAAAAATATATTAATATACGGGCCAATCCAAGCCCGATCTAACTTTGGTTCATCAACTTAGGCCCATGGATTGGGTTATGAGTCTAGGTTTGAGTGGTTGGACCGACTCAAGCTCGGCCCAAACAATATTTGAGGCCCGTAGGGCTTGGGCCTGGGCCAAGCTTGGGCCATTACTTCTTTGGACTGGGCCGGCCCGACCCAACCCAATGATGAGGCTGACTACCACCGTCGCCGCCGACCACCGCCTCCGCCAATTGCTGATTTGCCAACACTGCTATTTTCCGATTGCTGTTCGTAGGTTTCGTCTCGCCGCCAATCATCGTCGTCGTCGTCACCATGTGCTTTCGTCACCACCAGTCGTACCCGTCGCCTTTGCCCCTCTGGTTGTTCGTGGGGTAGCACTTGGGGTTTCTGGTTTCAGAAAACATCTAATCCTGTTTGGTTCTAACAGAAAACACCTAATCTGCCAATCATCTGGTTCTGTCGTCTTGTTCAAATAAGTTCGTTTGTTTGTTATGGTTGAGAAGAAATCAATCGTAACTTCTGAGGTGATCCTAATGATATCAAAAATCACAGAACACAAGTTGAATGGATCAAACTATTCTTCATGGAAAATCAATGTTCGTCTTTTTTTGCGAAGTATTGATATGGAAGATCACATAACTCAGGATCCGCCTAAGGATGAGAGCAAGAAAGCTTGGTTGCGGGATGATGCTCGACTGGTTCTACAGATCAAGAATTCGATCGAGAGTGACATTATTGGCTTGGTCAATGAATGTACGTATGTTAAATGGGTGAGATACACACTTTAATTGTAAGGCAGTTACTAATTTTTGGGATACCATATTTTCACTACTACCACTATCAATTATCACACTACATACCTTGCCATTGATTGTGAAACAAGTACGGAAAAGGGAGTTTCTTTGGGGCTGCACTTCCACTTTCGGTGTGAGAACTTTCTGGACAACACAGCTAAGAAGATCACCCTCGTCGGGTTCGACATAAGTGGGATCATCTTCTGTTGGAAGGTCAATATCAGTCTCCAAAAGATCGTCCTGATCTACCAAAGCCAAAGCACGTCGCTGGGGGCATTCGTTGGACAAATGGTCGACCTGTCCACACCTAAAACATTTGCCCAATGTAGGGCGAATATAGGGATTAGTGCCACGTTTAGATGAGGTATCAGGAGTTTTAAAAGGAGAAGACTTAGCTGGATCGTCTGGTGGTTTTGTGGTGGAGGCAGATGTGGTCCCAATTTGAAGTGGTTTACCCGTATCTGTTGTAGCTGTCTTTGAGATAGAAGGTTTGTCCCAAGGGGTACGGCGAGCAGGCGTGCGGAGGCGTTTCTTGTCCTCAATCTTAGTTGCCATAACGATTGCGTCTGTAAGAAGATGGATGGGTTGAATATCCATTTGGTCTTGAATGTCTTCTCGTAGTCCGTCAACAAACCTCGCAATCTTGTAATCCTCTGTTTCGGCTATATTAGTTTTGGCACCAAGACGATGAAAAGCTTCAGTATAATCAGCGATGGTCTTGAAACCTTGCCGACATCGTTGGTATGGTTGATACAACAGTTGTTCGAAGTTAGGAGGCAAGAAACGCTCACGCATAAGGCGGAGCATTCTTGGCCAACTACGAATAGGCTGTTTACCCAAACGTCGGCAGTTGATCTCAAGCTGATCCCACCAAGCAGATGCGCCGGATTGTATTTTGAATGCCACGAGCTTGACTTTCTTATCCTCTGGAGTATTTGTATAATCGAAAAAATTTTCAACATTTTTTACCCGGTCCAGAAAAGTTTCGACATCCATCTTCCCGTTGAATGTGGGGAGGTCGATCTTCATTTTGAAGTCAGTACGGACGCCTCCTCTTTCAACATAGTGTTCTTCCCTCGCAAATCGAGGGTGTTGCTGAAGAAAACCTTCATCACCATCCGAAGTATCAGAATCTTGACTTCTTTCTTGAAGTTCTTGATTTCTTCGGTTACGTCCATCATGATTTCTTGGAGGTTTGGGTGGTCTAGGTTGGTTTCTTGGTCGATTTGCTTCGTCGGTATGTTGTAGGTCCGTCTGCAGCCGTTCTTGTTCATCAAAAATGAGTTCGAGTTGTCTGCCAAGATTTTCTAATAATGAATGGATATGTTGGACATTTGATCGAACTTCACCTAGCGAATCTTCCATCAACAACAATCGGTTGGTGGTTGACTTTGGAGACAAAATTTGAGGGGTAGAAGAATCCACAGCGGGTCCTTTGCTGGTGTTAACTGTGTGCTTTCCAGCCATCGGGTCCTAAGCTCTGTTTTAGGGCTCTGATACCAAATTTGGTGTAATACCAAAGGTGAGAGGAAAAATCTAATTCATTATATCCTTCTTTACAAGGGAAGGAAGAGGGGTATTTAAAAAGGAGAAAGGCTAACGGCTAGTTTACCTATAAACAGAAAATAACTAAAACTTAAAAACTAACAGCTAACTCTAACTAAAACTAGAAACAGAATAAATGATTTTATTCATTACATCAGAATCATTGGAGGTGGCTAGTCCTTATCGGCTAAATGGTTGTGGTGTTTTTCTAGGAGTCCAATGACTTGTGGCGTAGGATAATCACGAGCAAACAATGATTTCAAGTAAATGCCCCTAGAAGGCTATATCCTCTATATTCTCTCTCTCATTTTTTCTCACGCCCTATTGTAGATGGTACTACAACTTAACCTATCTAGGAGGATTGTTGGGTGGATGATAAACCCCTATTTAGTAGCCTCTCTCTATGTTGGAGCCCTCTAGGAATTCCTCTTCTTTTTCTTTGTCTCTGTCGTTCCTTGACAAATGGAAAGTCGTTGGAGGTGGCTAACATATAATTCTTTCTATAATCTTTTGAATATCTCGTTGTTTCCCCTTAATGTCTTGTTTTTCGCCTCACTCTAGAAGGTAAAAATTTTGAAGAAGATCTAGTTATTTGCCAGGTTTTACATAGGAAAGTTAATACCATGGGACGTTGTTCATATTGAGAGATTTTCTTCCATTTTCCTAGGTCCCCAATGGTGTGACCTTTGCAAAAGTGCTTCTGTGAACCTCAACTATATCCTGTGAAGCTACCAGTTTGCTCGGTCTATTGGGGGCTAGTTTTGGAGGTCTTTGGGGTGTCCTTGGCTTGTAATAGGAGGTGTAGGGCATTGATGGAGGAGGTTTTGCTTTGCCCCCTCTATTCAAGATGGAGGGACCTGTTGAGGTAGGCTTTTATTTTTATTTTTTTTGCTATGTTGTGGGGTTCCTTCTAGGAGTGGTTTCCCTTTAGGTGGGCTTGTTTTTTTGTATGCCTATTGTATATTCTTTTATGTTTCTCGAATGAAAGCTCAATTTCCTATTTAAAAAAAAAAAAAGAAAAAGAAAAAAAAAATAAGGGATGAAATTAGTACCTTAATTACTTTCTTTTTTTTTTGACATAGTACCTTAATTAGTTGAGTTTCCATTTTTTTAAAAATATTTGTAGTTATGTAGGAGCTTTTTTTCCCTAGACAGTTAGTTGTGGGTGTTAATTTTTTAGTCATTTGGGATATTTTAACTAGCTTGGGCAATCTATTATCAAGTTTGAAGGTTTTTATCAATTAATTTTGCAACAAAGGTTTGAGTATTTTTGTAGTTGAGTTTAAACATTTTTTACTTAATTTTAAGTGTATTGTTGGTTTAATTTTATGTGGTTTACGGGAAATTTCAAATTTAGTTTTGAGGAGGTATTTGATTTATTCACGTTTACTATTCAATTGGATAAAATTAAAAGCTCAAGGTTCACCTACCGAAGGCCCAAAAAGGTGAAACTTTACCTACATCATAAGTGAAGAGAATTAAACCTGGAAGAACAAGTTATGGGATAGAAACTAATGTTTTGAGTATGAGAACATGGTAACTAGTTTTATCAACTTTTTGAAAGATCCTGAAAAATATTCTTATGAAGAGGCATTCAAATGTTGTCTTTTTTGAAAAACCTTTTCGATTCCACGCCCCAAGATGCAGCTCCATTGTTAATATAATCTATAACATTCCACGCCCCAAGGTGCTAGAGATCATAGACATCAATTACCATGCTCTTCTAAGTCATCCAAAGCTAACCTTTGGGGCATTTTGATCTCCTTTAGCCTAGTCCTCAATTGTCCCAAAAAAAAAATTTAATAAAGAAGAAGAAGAATCATCTTTGGGTCTCATCAGGTACTCAGAAGATGAATCATTATCAGCCAAAACAGTTCAACAGCTAACCTATGAACATATAATATATAATGGAATGGAAGAAAGTAGTAAGGATAGCACCAGAAGACAAACCTATGAACATATAATACGCTTAAGAAACAAAACATCTCCATTTCGGTAACAATGTTTTTCCCAACCGGTTCAACCAAACTTTAAATATACCTGGAAGATAATAGCATGATTCGGAGTAGCAACAAACAAGAAGACTATTAATCAAATAAAAAGAAATTGAGAATGACATTTCAATTCTTCTATTTCAGAGGTTCGATGAAACCACTGATGGTAACACAAAGATTCTGAACAGCAGTGCGCTTGGTTCAAAGAAGAAGCTCATAGAATCAAACAAAGAAATAATTAAGAGAAACTAGTGGAGGAAGATTCAAAAGAAGAGATAAGGGCTACCTGCATAGAAATGATGACTCAACATTGAGAAGAGCATTATAATCAAAGAATACATATCATTAGCAAAATGACTCTTTGATGGAACCTAAACACATAGACCAAATCAATTTAGATATTTTTTGAGGAAAAAAGATTGACCGTTCATATCGAATTCAATAAACAAAAGAACATAATAAACTAGAAAAAGCTATTGTGAAGTTTATAAACTAATTAAATAATTAAACATTTTCGAGCCAAGATAATTACTTACACAAACATAGCACGTCATCTTCCATGTCCTGATCCACTGTGCATTTTAACTATGCTACCAAAATATAAAATAATTTCAATTCATATGTTTACAGAAAAAGAAAAATCAAGATAAATGCATGTCGAAAATTAATGTAATACTACTTAATTGTAATATCTTACTATGTTGAACCAATATCCTGCTTTACCAACAATCTTATATTTTGATCAATACAATCCAACTTTTTGTAGGCACTAATAGTCCAAATATCTATCATTCCAGTGCTTCCATTGTTCAAACTTTCCCTCAATAATTCCATTTCGACTCGTGAGTTTCTTTGCCTCTTGTTTCAAAAACCTACCAAACTCAAAATCATATAACAACATACCAATCGATCTTCTGCTTGAACAAACTTAAATCCTCAAATGTGATAACCAAATAGAAGTGATGCACAAATATCATTACTTTCCACTAAATCTAGAACAATTCTGAACTTCTTGTGACATATGTCATCTTATTTCCAAATTAACTTTTTCCAAAAATTCTTCATTTAAAGAAAATTTTTTTAAAAACTTAAAGCAAGTCTTGATAATTCATCTACTTCTCAAAAAAAGAACTCTGTAGAAAAAACCTTTGAAGTTTCCAGGAATGACACTGAAGAATGAACTTTTTCCAAAAATTCTTCATTTTTTCATTTTTGTGTCTGCTCCATTACATAGTCCTCCATCCTCAACACTGCACGAATTTTTTTCCTTGCATTCTTCAGCTTCATTCCTTGAACCCTAAACTACACAACATCTATTGTTATCTTCTCATTTCATTCTTAAAGGAAAAACTTTCAAAAACTTAAAGCAAGACTGCATTCTTCATTACATAGTCCTCCATCCTCAACACTGCACGAATTTTTTTCCTTGCATTCTTCAGCTTCATTCCTTGAACCCTAAACTACACAACATCTATTGTTATCTTCTCATTTCATTCTTAAAGGAAAAACTTTCAAAAACTTAAAGCAAGACTTGATAATTAATCTCACGGTTTAATCCAAAAGTCCTTTATCCTTCCTTCAATAAATCACCGAAAAACTTAAAAATTCCAAAATATTGTAAATACAAGCCAACTTTTCCCTAGCATCAACACAAGTTCTTTATCCTAATGAAGTATCTTTTACCTTCCTTCAATAAATAACAATAAAACTCAACAATCCAAAACATTGTCTTACATCCAACTTATTTAAGCACTACAATCCAACTTTTCCCTAGCACCAATACCCCTATAATATTTTGTTCCAGCGTTTCCATTATTTCAAACTCCCTCGGGCATATTTTTGCCATCCTTCCATTATTCCTTCTAGACTTGTGAGTTTCTCCACCATTTGTCCAAAAACTAACAAATCAAAAATAATATACTAATTCATCTCCAATCTTAAATTTCCAAATGAGAGTGAGAGTGATTCACAATTGTCTTAAATTTCCTTACTACAGAAGCAAGAAGATTTCCAAACTTCTTATGGCATGTGCTATTTCAATCCCAACACCTTTGCTTCTCATTTTTGCACTTATGAGTTTCTCCATTTGTCTAAAAACTTGTAAAACTCAAAATCACAGACCAATGGATCTCTGATTAGAACAAATTTTGTGTATATCAAAAATCCAAAACTCCAAATGGAAGTCACTCACAAATATTTAACTTTACACACAAAACTAGGTCATTTCAAACATCTTTATGCCATCTTATTTGAAATTAAACTTATCAAAAACTTCTTCTTGTTTCAGTTTGAATATGTCTCTAACGTTATCTTCTCATTTTCATCTTCCAAGCAAATTTTTACAACACCTTTCCTCCCCAAACGAACCGGTAGCTCAATCATTATCTCCAACTGAAAGAATACTTGTTCTTTTATACAAACTTTCTATATCCAACAAAAGTATCTTTCTCCAACCAAAACCATAAAATTCAACATATCCACAAATATTGTCCTTATCTTATTTACAAATACAATCCAAATCTTCTTGAACACCAATAGCCCTAATATCTTTTATTCTAGCGCTTCAATCTTTTAAAAATTCTTTCAAACCACTTTTCATCATCCCTCGTTTACTCCTTTTAGATTTATGAGTTTCTCCTTTTAGATCTTTAATGTGAACACATTGTGTTCAATAAAGGTACCTCAGCTCCAAAGACCAAATGGTCACAAATGTCTTCCAAAAGCTAGAACAATTCCAATCATCTTTGGACATATGTATGTAATCTTATTCCCAAATTAACTTTTCCAATAATTCTTCACTTTTTCATTTTAATGTTCTATTTAATTTCAATACATAATCCTCCATCCACCGTACTAAATGTATTCCATTACCATTAAGAACATAATTGGCAAATCGTCAGCGATTACAAGAAAGTATCATTGTTCCATTATCCTAATATTTCATACACTTCGCTAATATTTACAATGGTCACAAGAACACATTTTGTGTTCAATAAAGATACCTCAGCTCCAAAAATCAAATGGTCACAAATGTCTTCCAAAATCTAGAACAATTCCAATCATCTTTGGACACATGTCATCTTATTTCCAAATTAACTTTTCCAATAATTCTTCACTTTTCCATTTTAATATTCTATTCCGATACATAATCCTCCATCCACTATACTAAATGTGTTCCATTCCCATTAAGAAAATAATTTCTACTATTTCCATTCTACAGGGCAAATCGTCAGTGATTATAAGAAAGTATCCTTGTTCCATTATCCTAATATTTCATCTACTTTGCTAATCTTTACAATACTTTTTCCTCGCTACCTCAATTATTACGCTTAGAATTATGAGTTTCTCCACTTGTCCAAAAGTTTGTATTACTGAAAATCATATACCAATCATCTCCATATATCTTTTTTCCAATCATCTTCATCCATTTTCATAATATTTAGAACCCTTTCTTCACTAGCACACTTATTCCTTATTAGCTTAATCATTATCTCCAACCATTCCTTGTTTTTAACCCTAATGAAGTGTCTTTCTCCAAACCTTATTTATTGTTTTTTAATCCTAATGAAGAACTTTTCACTCTTTCGTTGGACAAATCCTTAGTGCATCCATAAACAAGAAATAATCAAATACATAACCATGAAACTAAAAAAATCCAAACTATTGTCCTTTATCCATTTTATTGTTGATTAAAGTTTCCTCGACCTCTTTTCGTCATCCATCAGATAGTCTAGTCTCCAATTTCAACAAACTTTGTACAAAACGAAAAGAAAGAGATTCAAAAATCCCTAGACTTTCCACACAAACCTAGAACATTTCCAAACTTCTTCAAGACATCTTATTCCAAAATAAACTCTTTGAAGAATCCTTCCTTCCATTTCTGGTTTTCGTACGTCTATTCCATGCTTGGTCCTCCATCCACCACACTAGATGTACCTTTTTCCCTCTTTTGAGTACATAATTCTTAATGTTATTTTTTCTCCTTTCAATCTTCAAGGCATATTGCTGACAATTATACGAAAGTACCTTCTTCCTATTATCTTAATACTTCATCCACGTTGCACATCTTTACAACCTTTTTTTCTCACATAACCATAATTCTTAGCGGCGGAAATCATTACCTCCAATCTAAGTAACGAAAAAAGTCTCATCCACTTCTTTGGAATAAATATGAAATCCAACCTCGTCATTTCCTCAAAGAGTTCCTTTATGAATCTTTCTGCCTCCAAAAATACACAGCCATGTAACTAAAAAAAATTCAAAACATTGTACTACTCTATCAACCTTATTTACCAATACAATCCAACTTCTCCAATAATCTTAATATCTTTTATTATAGTGCATCCACGGTTGAAAATGCCCTCTCCAACCACATTTAATTATCCCTCTCAACTATTCCTTTTGGACTTGTACCAATTAACCAAAACTTGTCAAACTAAAAATCATATGCCACACATGTCTCATTCTTTCATTTAAATTCCTATATCTTCACAAAGTATCTTTCTCAATCCAGAACTACATGGGCATAAAACTCAATTAATCCAAATAATTGTCTTTTTATCCACTTTCTTGACCAATACAATCAAACTCTACTCTAGCACCAAAATCTCTTTTCGTCATCCCTAATTCTTCCTTTTAGACTTATAAGTTTCTCCACCACTTGTCAAAAAACTATTAAAACTCAAAACCATATACTAATTTATCTCAAATATGAATAAACTTCCTGTCCAAGAAAATTCCACAACTACGATAACCAAATGGAAGGATACACCAATACAACCTTATTTACCAATACACAATCCAACATCTCCAAATAACCTCAATATCTTTTTATTATAGTTATCCCTCTCAATTGTTCCTTTTGGACTTATACCAATTGACCAAAACTTGTCAAACTAAAAATCATATAACACTCATGTCTCATTCTTTAATTTAAATTTCTATATCTTAACAAAGTATCTTTCTCTATCCATAAATACATAGGCATAAAAATCCAATAATCCAAATAATTGTCATTTATCCACTTTATGGACCAATACAATCAAACTCTTCTCTAGCACCAAAATCTCTTTTCGTCGTCCGTAAGTCTTCCTTTTAGACTTATAAGTTTCTCCACCGCTTGTCAATAAACCTTTAAAACTCAAAATCATATTCTAATTTATCTCCAATTTGAATAAACTTCCTGTCCAAGAAAATTCCACAACTACAATAACCAAATGGAAGGATTCACCAATACAACCTTATTTACCAACACAATCCAACTTCTCCAATAACCTCAATATCTTTTATTATAGTGCATTCATAGTTGAAAATTCCCTCCAACCACAATTCATTATCCCTCTCAATTGTCCTTTTGGACTTATCCCAATTGACCAAAACTTGTCAAACTAAAAATCATATAACACCCATGTCTCATTCTTTAATTTAAATTTCTATATCTTAACAAAGTATCTTTCTCTATCCATAAATACATAGGCATAAAAATCCAATAATCCAAATAATTGTCATTTATCCACTTTTATGGACCAATACAATCAAACTCTTCTCTAGCACCAAAATCTCTTTTCGTCATCCGTAATTCTTCCTTTTAGACTTATAAGTTTCTCCACCGCTTGTCAATAAACTTTTAAAACTCAAAATCATATTCTAATTTATCTCCAATTTGAATAAACTTCCTGTCCAAGAAAATTCCACAACTACAATAACCAAATGGAAGGATTCACCAATACAACCTTATTTACCAACACAATCCAACTTCTCCAATAACCTCAATATCATTATTATAGTGCATCCATAGTTGAAAATTTCCTCCAACCACAACTCGTTATCCGTCTCAATTGTTCCTCTTGGACTTATACCCAATTGACCAAAACTTGTCAAACTAAAAATCATATACCACCCATGTCTCATTCTTTAATTTAAATTCCTATATCTTAACAAAGTATCTTTCTCTATCCATAAATACATAGGCATAAAACTCCATTAATCCAAATAATTGTCTTTTATCCACTTTATTGACCAATACAATCAAATCCTTCTCTAGCACCAAAATCTCTTTTTGTCATCCCTAATTCTTCCTTTTAGACTTATAAGTTTCTCCACCACTTGTCAAAAACCTTTTAAAACTCAAAACAATATACTAATTTATCTCCAATTTGAACAAATTTTCTGTCCAATAAAATTCCACAACTACGATAACCAAATGGAAGGATTCACCACTACAACCTTATTTACCAATACGATCCAACTTCTCAAATAACCTCAATATCTTTTATTATAGTGCATCCATAGTTGAAAATTCCCTCCAACCACAATTCATTATCCCTCTCAATTGTTCCTTTTGGACTTATCCCAATTGACCAAAACTTGTCAAACTCAAAATCATATAACACCCATGTCTCATTCTTTAATTTAAATTTCTATATCTTAACAAAGCATCTTTCTCTATCCATAAATACATAGGCATAAAAATCCAATAATCCAAATAATTGTCATTTATCCACTTTTATGGACCAATACAATCAAACTCTTCTCTAGCACCAAAATCTCTTTTCGTCATTCCTAATTCTTCCTTTTAGACTTATAAGTTTCTCCACCGCTTGTCAAAAAACTTTTAAAACTCAAAATCATATTCTAATTTATCTCCAATTTGAATAAACTTCCTGTCCAAGAAAATTCCACAACTACGATAACCAAATGGAAGGATTCACCAATACAACATTATTTACCAATACAATCCAACTTCTCCAATAATCTCAATATCTTTTATTATAGTGCATCCAAAGTTGAAAATTCCCTCCAACCACAATTCATTATCCATCTCAATTGTTCCTTTTGGACTTATACCAATTGACCAAAACTTGTCAAACTAAAAATCATATGCCACCCCCATATCTCATTCTTTAATTTAAATTCCTATATCTTAACAAAGTATCTTTCTCCATCCATAAATACACTGGCATAAAACTCAATTAATCCAAATAATTGTCTTTTATCCACTTTATTGACCAATACAATCAAACTCTTCTCTAGCACCAAAATCTCTTTTCGTCATCCTTAATTCTTCCTTTTAGACTTATAAGTTTCTCCACCACTTGTCAAAAAACTTTTAAATGTCAAAAGTCAAAACCATATACTAATTTATCTCCAATTTGAACAAACTTCCTGCCGAAGAAAATTCCACAACTACGATAACCAAATGGAAGGATTCACCAATACAACCTTATTTACCAATACAATCCAACTTCTCCAATAATCTCAATATCTTTTATTATAGTGCATCCAAAAGTTGAAAATTCCCTCCAACCACAATTCATTATACCTCTCAATTGTTCCTTTTGGACTTATACCAATTGACCAAAACTTGTCAAACTAAAAATCATATACCACCCCCATATCTCATTCTTTAATTTAAATTCCTATATCTTAACAAAGTATCTTTCTCCATCCATAAATACACAGGCATAAAACTCAATTAATCCAAATAATTGTCTTTTATCCACTTTATTGACCAATACAATCAAACTCTTCTCTAGCACCAAAATCTCTTTTCGTCATCTCTAATTCTTCCTTTTAGACTTATAAGTTTCTCCACTACTTGTCAAAAAGCTTGTAAAACTTAAAACCATATACTAATTTATCTCCAATTTGAACAAACTTCCTTTCCAAGAAAACTCCACAGCTACAATAAACAAATGGAAGTATTCAAATACCCCTTTTAAATTTCCACACAAAACTAAAACACTTCCAAATGTTATTATGTCATCTTATTTTAAAATAAACTTTTCAATGAATTCTAAAGTTTTTCAGTTTTAATATGTTTATTCTAATGCGTAGTCCGCCCTCCATCCACCACACAACGTGTATCATTCCATCTTTAAGTACATAATCTCTAATGTTATCTCAACGATTCTATGAAAGTATCTTTGTCCTATTATCTTAATACTTTGTTCAGTTTGCTAATCTTTACGACCATTTATTCTCATTGTCCAAAAAACGAACTTCTTAGTAGCTCAGTCATGATCTCCAATCCAAATAACGAAATTTTTCAACCACTCCTCAAAACAAGAACTCCTTATAATAAAAGTTGAAGTCCAATCCTATTCTTTCCCACCAGATTCCTTTATTAACAAAGTATCTGTCTCCAATATATTCATCTATCTTATTTACCAATACAATCCAACTCCCCCAATAGCCCCCGTATCTTTCTTTCTAGTGCTTCCATTGATAAAAGTTCCTCTTCCTCCAACCATATAGTAATAAAAGTTTCTTTTACCCTATAGGTATCTTTCTCCCTCTTTAATTACATAGCAATAAAACTCAACGAATCCAAACTATTGTCTCTAATTCTTTTACCTTAACAGGTATATTTCTCCCTGCTTAAATAGCAACTCAGAAATTATCTTTGTCTAATAATTTTAATACTTCTTCATCCACTACCTCATCTTTATAACCCTTTTGCATCACAAACCCAAAACAAAATCATATTTCTTGGTAGCTCAATCACCACAAACGAAAATGCTGATCCACTTCTAAAAAAAGAATTCTTAAGACAAGAAGTTGGAAGTCTAGTACCATTCTTAAATCCAAAATTCTTTTCGCTAACAAATATCTTTCCCCCTCCTTAAATACATAGCCATAAAACTCAAACGAATCCAAATTATTGTCCTTATCCATCTTAAATCCAAAATTCTTTTTCGCTAACAAATATCTTTCCCCCTCCTTAAATACATAGCCATAAAACTCAAACGAATCCAAATTATTGTCCTTATCCATCTTATTGACCAATAGAATCACACTTTTCTCTAGCACCAATTACACTAACATCTTTCATTCTAACGCTTCCATTCATTACAATTCTCTCAAATCTCTTTTCGTCATCTTTCAATTCTTCCTTAGTATTATTCCAAAATCCAAAATTCTTTTACCCTAACTGGTATCTTCCTCCCTCCTTAAATACATAGCAATAAAACTCAACAAATCCAAATTATTGTCCTTTATCCATCTTATTGACCAATAGAATCAGACTTTTCACAAGCACCAATTACGCTAATATCTTTTATTGTAACGCTTCCATTCATTACAATTCTCTCAAACCTCTTTTCGTCATCTTTCAATTCTTCTTTTTAGACTTATAAGTCTTTCCATCACTTATCCAAAAACTTCTAAAACTCAAAACCATATACTAATAGATCTCCAATTGGAGCAAACTACTTGGCGAAGAAAAATCCACAACTATGAAAATCAAATGAAATGACTCAAAAATCCCTCAACTTTCCACACAAAACTAGAACATTTCCAAATTTATTTACGTCATCTTATTCCTAAATAAACTTTTCAAAGAATTCTAAAGTTTTCGGTTATATATCCATTCCAATGCATAGTCCTCCATTCACCACACAGCATGTATCTTTTTCCTTTATTAAGTACATAATCTTGAATGGTGTCTTCTCATTTCAATTTTCGGGGGAAATTATCAACAATTCTAAGAAAGTATCTTCGTCTTATTATGTTAATAATACTCCATACGACCCTTTTTCCTCATTGCCAAAAAACAAACCTTAATTTTTGGTACCTCAATGAAAATTTTATCATCCATTCTCAAAACAGGAACACTTTAAAATAAAGTTGAAGTTCAATCTCATTCTTTTTCTCAAAATTCCTTTATCCAACAAAGTGTCTTTCTCCCTCCTCAAAACATAACCATAAATCTCAAGAAATAAAAAATATTGTACTTTATCAATCCTATTTACCATTAGGTCCACAATACAATCAAACTTCACCAATAGACCTATAATATCTTTTATTATAGTGCTTCCTTAGTTGAAAGTTCCATCAAACCACATCTCAAAATCCTTAAATTGTTTCTTTTAGACATATTTGCTACCACTTGTCAACCTGAACATCATATAAAAATCCTCTCCACTTTGAAAAAGCCTTGTATCCAATAAAAATCCTTTACTACGAAACCAACTAGAAGTGCTTCACAAGTGTCTTTTAACTTCCATACAAATCTATAAAATTTCAAAACTTCTTATTCCCGAACCTATTTTCAAGGAATTCTTCACTTTTTTGGTTTTAATATGTCTATTCGAAACATAGTCCATCCATCTAGAAACTACAAATATATTTTTCCTCTTGGAACACATAATCTCTAATGTATTCTTCTAAATTAATTCTTCAAGGCAAACCACCAATGAGAAAGTGTCTTTGTCCAATCCTTAATACTTCATCCACTTAGTGTAGTCAAGACATTGAAGTATGGTCTCATTCATAAATCCAAATTCCTATATCCTAACAAAGTATCTTTCTCCTCCTTGAATACATAACCATAAAATTCAATAAATCTGAATTATCGTCTCTTATCCATCTTATTTACCAATACAATGCACCAATTACCCTAATATCTTTTATTCTAGAGCTTCCATTCCTTAAAATTCCATCAGACCTCTTTCGTCATCCCTCAACTTGTTCGTTTTAGACTTACGAATCTCACCACCACTTGTCCAGAACCTCGTAAAGCTCAACCATATACCAACAAATCTCTAATTCTAACACACTTCATGCCCAAGAAAAACCCACAACTACAAAAACCGAGTTGAAGTGATTCAAAAATACTTTAACTTTACACACAAGCCTCAAACATTTTCAAACTTTTGGTTCCCAAACCTTTTTTCCAAGATTTCTTCACTTTTTCATTTTAATATGTCTACTCCATTACACAGTTCACCCATATAGCGACTACAAAACATTTTTCCTCTTTTAATACATAATCTCCAATGTATTTTTCTAAATTAATTCTTGAAGGCAAATATCAATAAGAAATTATCTTCGTCCAATCCTTAATACTTCATCCATTTTGCAAATATTTACAACTCTTTTCCCACATTGGCCCCAATACAGACATTATTTGGTAGCGCAATTATTGTACCCAACTAAGTAAAGAAAGTTATTATCCAACTCTCAAGACAAGAATTCTTAAGACAAAACATTGAAGTCTAGTCTCATTCTTAAATCCAAATTCCTACATCCTAAAACAAAGTATCTTTCTCCTTACTTAAATACCCCGTCATAAAAGCTCGATAAATCCAAATTATTATATGTAATCCATATTATTGACCAATGCAATCAAACTTTTCTTTAGCACAAATTACCCTAATATCTTTTATTCTATAGCTTCCATTCTTTACAATTCCATAAAACCTCTTTTCATCATCCCTCACTTGTTCATTTTAGACTTATGAATCTCTCTACCAATTGTCGAAAACCTTGTAAAACTCAATCACATACAAACAAATCTCCGATTAGAACACACTTCGAGCTCAATAAAAATCCACAACTACAAAAACAAAATGGAAGATTCGTAAATACTTTCCACACAAGCCTTGAACATTTTCAAACTTCTTTATGCCATCTCATTCGAAAATAAACTTTTCAAAGAATTCTTCAGTTTTTGTCTTAATATGTAGTCCAATGCATATTCCTCCATCCATCACACTACATACATCTTTCCCTTTCATGCACATCATTCCTAAATTTTGTGCACAAAATAACATACAAGTGGATCTTCAATTTGAGTGAACTTTGTGTTCAAGAAAATTCTCAACTATGATGACTAAAATTGGAAGTAATTCACAGTTGTCTGTCTCAACTTTTTGCCACATATCCAGAACATTCTCAAACTTCTTATAGCATCTGTCATCTTATTCCAAAATCAACTTCTCCAAGAATTTTTCATCTTACGATTTTATAGCCATCTGTCATACTACATGTATATTTTTCCTCATCAAGTACATAATCCTTAATGGTTATCTTTCATTTCATTCTTCAAGGCAAAATACCAAATATTCTAAGAGAGATCTTTATCGAATCATCTTATAACTTCATCCACTTTGCCAACCAATCTTTACAACCTTATTTCCTCATTAGCCCCAAATCAAACCTTAATACTTGGTAGCCATCATTACATCCAATCCAAATAATGAAAGTATTGTGTTCTCGTTACATTCTTTGATCCAGAATCAATTTTTTCTCTTTAAATAAACATCATTCTCTCCCTATCCTTATTGGCCGATAAAATCAATCTTTTATCTGGTACCAATAGCCTTACAATTCATTATTGTAGAATTATCGCTGTTTTAAATTCCTAGACCTCTACTCTCCATCCCACAACTGTTACTTTTATCAAGTAGCTTATATCTAGAAGGTCACTAGTGTTATTATTTCTCCACAACTTGTCCACAAACTAATAAAACTCCAAATAACACGTCATATTTAAATTCTTTCCACATGAACGACCTTCCTTTAACCTTGATGCACTCCCATCATTTGATCTTCAGTTTCCTTCCATAGTCTTTCTACCTTCTTAAAACCACAAATGGCTTGTTGACACCCACCGTAGCCTCCAATTTATTTGCGAGATCCTTTTGTCCCATAAATTCCTCATATACGTTTGGATCACTTAGTTTCTAATGGGAAAAAATTAAGGTTCAATGCTTGATTTCAAACTACCCAAAACAGTAATAAATCCAAAGAAATTATTGCATCATTTTTTTTTTCATTTTTCTTACTTATGAACCTCTCTCAGGCTTAACATTCATAATGGTTAGTTATTAATCTTTATTATTTAATCTTTTAACATCTAAATAAAAAATAAAATCAGTAGCACAAAAAATATCAAAAAGAAAAACAAAGATACAGTAAAGATTTTACTTATAAAGAATAAAAACAAATACCATCAAATTTAAACAAAAATTGAAATATTTATAAAGATTATGTTGTGTGGGAACCTCACCTTATTAGGACTACAACAATGCCAAAAATGTACTTCACGTGAGAACTAGGTCGTACACATGTTGGAATCCTCAGCGAAAAGCAACTAGAATTGCCTACATAAAGTGAATGAACTGTAATGGATTGAAGGAATTATAAACATGTCTCAAAGGATTAAACAAAATTTAAATTGGTAAAGTATCCTTTTCCAAAGTACCATAGAAATTTTGAAAATGAACATTAATTATTTCCAAATTGATAATAGTATTGATAATATTAATCATAACATATTTGGAGTCTTCCTCTATTTATTCAAACAAATAGTATTTATGGGATCTTGTGATTCCTTTTTTCAAAATATAAGATGATTTAACTATTGAAAAAATTATTATTACCTAATTATATAAATAGTAGTTGACTTAATAGGCTGAAAGGTTATCACAAGCCCAAGAGATCTTTTCATGGTTGATATTATGACCCAACCAATTTTTTAAAAAATGGATTCATAGGTTGATTGGATTATCAAATCAAATGAGATGACAAGTTGAAGGAGAATAAAAACCAAATCGTCTTCTTGTTTTATTTAGTTTCAAATCATATGATTACTTCATGACTAATGAAATAAGAACCATCAACCATGCAAATTGTTTACATTAAAATATAGCTAAAAAGTTAAATCATTAATTTAAAGTTCCTAGTAATAATTTCTGGTTTCTCTGATTTCAAATCTCCTCTTTGAAAAAATTAAATCCACACAAAGCTTCAAATTTTTAAAAGCGTAGTCTCCTTTTTTTCAATTTTAGCAAGACTGCCAAAATATTTTTACGAAGTAAAGAAGGAATAAATTCTAGCCAACAAGTAATTTTTTAAAAAAATATGAAAACATAATCAAATCAAGCATAAAGAATTAAGTTCAAATTTAAATTAGTATTAGAGTAAATAATATTGCTCCCAGATGAACCTGATAATTTTATATAACTACAAGATAAAGGACAGTGCACAAAAAATGTGTATTAAGCAAACTTGATTACCTTTGCAGATCTTCTGCTTTCCCATCTTTGTTTGAAGGTCTAACAATTTTTTAATAGCTGCAATCAAAAGCATTAATTTAGAGTGAAAAATTGGTACATAAGGTTGGTTCTCTCGAATTAAGTTCTCAAAGAACAAATACCCACCAGTAACTGAGTGACTAGTGGTCACCAAACTACCCTCAACAATGTCGACCCTATCACGAATTACCTGCACATTATATTTTATGCAATTAAAACAGATTGACAATTATGCAATTATTAACAAATACCCTAGAATAATGGGGAGATCTCAACAGTGATCTAGATCTATGATCTCTTGAGTGACAATTGCAAGTTGAAAAGTTGAAGATCTATCTTATTCTATTTTAATTACTATGAATGAAAAATCAGTGATTTTCTGAAATCCTTTTTGCCCCAACTTCATACCGTATTTTGCTTGAAAGAAACAGGATGGTAGGAATCTTTTCACATTGAGAAATTAACTCAAGAAACGACCAGGTCCCACGTCTGTGTCAATCCATCTCAATTCTAGTGGGCAATACGCTATGGTTCAATTCCAACCTCCAATTCATCACCGAATTTCAGAAATAAAATCCTCCTCTGCATCCTCCTCTGTTGTGAACCAAAAATAACACCTTTCGACCATGCATCCTGGTAATTCACATCAAAACACATCCCATAAAATTCGAATTCCCAATCGAGGAATTAAGATTAGCATCATCTAATAAAATTTCAGAAACGTGTATTACATGACCACGTGACGAACTCTGTTTTTACAAACGATACCAGTGCCCCTATGCCAATAGTCAAGAAAGTCGTGTCTTCTAAACTCCTCACCTGCCATGTTTGACATTCCCAATCTTAATTAATTTCGAAGAAACGAAGAGTAAACCCCTAACCCGTTTCCACAAATACGAAAAACAGAAAACCATCTATGTAAGTTTAACAGGCAAAAGAAAAAAAGAACAAAAAAACCCTAATTAACCTAAGAAGTTCTCGATTGACCCCGAAGTAAACACACAGAAGGAAATGATAAAATAAAACAGATAAATAAAGAATCGCTGAGAGAATGCGTTGATTAAGATGACATATAAGAAAAAATTAATGGCATCGGAGCGGAAAACCAACGAAAGAGAAACAATCGGAACGGCCGGGCGAGCCCTTGAAGTTTCAATCCAATCCCAGAACAATAAAAGGCAGAAACGGAGTTGTTTTACCTCTACGTTTTCATCAACGAGACGAGAAGCCTTCTTCGTGCTCTGCGCTGCGTTTTCTCTTTGCCTGGTAAGGATCTAGGGTTTGCAAGGTCGCAACGAACCACTCAGAAGGGCAGAGGACGCTGGCGCTGATGTTGATGGAAGGCTCTGAAGAAGAAGAAGAAGAAGAGAGTGCGGAGGCCGTACGCTTCCGACTGAGATGCAGAGTAATGACTGTGAAGTGATTGTCTAACTAAGAAATGGACCGTTGAAGAGGAGCGTCGATAACGTAACGGCTAATTGTTGATTTCGTGAAGTTTGTTCCGTGATTTCAGGGATCTTTCCATTATTTCCATATTAAAAAACGATCCTTTTTTAACGAGGATAAAATGTTAATAAATTAATTAATATAAGTTTAGATTAAACCATTTAACTGCTTATATATAAACAACAATTTGATATGAATTGTTAGGTATGATCTCTTTTCAATGTAGGATCTTTTTATCATTTTACTTTCATTGTACTAACAAATTAATTTTTAACTTTAACAATTTAGTCACGTGTAAAGTTTGTAATGATTTAGTATGTATCGTGAACATTTTTTTAAAGATTTAATTATGTGTCTTGTATATGTAGATCAATTAATTGATGAATGACCAAATTTGTTCATAAATTACAGGATATGATAAAAATCAACACTTAATTTTTATGATAACTTGATATTAGCACAGTGACAAGAGGTATGAGTGTTGCCACCAAGGATTCGGATTCGAGTCCTCTTGTGTCGGGAAATAAAAAAAATGTTTTAGTAGTTTAGATCCATTCCTATATTTGTATTAAAAAAATAGTCTTAGTAGTTCGGATACATGTCTAAGTGTTCTATATGAGTCAAATTCCCTTTGTCTCAAAATTAAAATCATATAATTAGAATATCCCAGACAAATTTGGTTTGAATGATACAAATAATTTCAACGATATTCATCTAAAATAAAACAATGAAAATAAGTGGGGTCGTTCGGGATTAATCTAGAGGGCTAAAAATTGCACAATTAAATCAACCCTTCCAAAGACCAGATTTCCCATTTCCTTTTAATTATCTATTCTGCCTGCGTTGAAAAAGACAAAACCGTGAAAATAAAAAATAGGCAAAATAATTATTAAAGAGTTTTGAGTCGGATTTCTTCTTACGATATTGCCCTTCTCGGATGTGCACACCGGCCTCCTTGGTGGGAGCTGTGGCTTTGGGGTCCTCTGGTAGTTAAAACAAAAAATCAGGTCATATTTGGAAATTAGTTTTACAAAGATAACGTAAATTTTTTTCAGAAAATTAATTTTTAGGAGTACCTGTAGCTTGGGCTGTAGTTTCTCTACGGCCACGCTATTACATAGCCCAGCTCCTTGCTGTCAATTACAACACAGTCAGCCGCTATTTCTTGGTATTTTTTGGAAACAACAAAACAAAAATAAATATTCTCCTTTTAAATTTGTTCCAAAACATAAATAAAAAAAATAATTTTTTTTTTATTAAAAAATGAAGAAATATAAACAAAAACCTTACAAAAGAGCCCAAAATAATCATATCCTTGTTGTCAATAAAATTTTTAGATCAGGTTTATTATTTGATCTACATATTTTGAACTTTAAATTTTGTTTAAAATAAACATATGTCATTCTAAACTTTCAATTTTGTATAAAATAAACTTATATTATTGATCATATTATTTAAAAATGACATGGTAGGATGATTTTAGGCATGTCGAGATATTTACAGAATTAGCAATAGTTATATATTAAACACAAAAATTGAAAGTGAAACTTATAATTTAACCTATTTTTACCTTATTTTGCTGTTACCATTTATTTATTTATCTATTTATTATTATTATTATTATATAGGAAAACGTGGGATGAAAAAGTACCTTGCACAAGGCCCAGTCTGCGGAATCAAAGAAGGCACGTTCGTGGTCCTAAAACTCAAAATATGTGAACAAAGTCAGAGAGAAACGACTGAAGCTGGTGAAACCACTCATTTTATTTTATATTATTACCTTTGAAATCAATGGCTTCTTCTTTGGGGCAAGTCCTCCATATTTGTTCCCACTTGCTGCTGTTGCTGCCTATGTTATTTATTATTTACACCACAAAAGGCTCAATTATATGGTAACCATAAATACTTAAAATGAAAATCATTTCTTTATTTTTTTTCGTGAAATATTGGAAAAATACTTTATTAGGAGAAGTATCCCATTTGAAATGATTGCTCCAAGAGACATTTTTTAACAGAAACTATTGGTAAACAAAATATGTGATATTTCCACCATTCATTTAGAAACTCACTCTTTAGAAAAGCAAGCAACATTTTTTACTTTCAAGGATAAATTAATGAGTTCATTTTTTGACTGTTTTTTTTATGCGACAATGAGGGATCGAACCCACAATCTTTTGATTGGAAATATATAGAAATTATCACTCAGTTATGTCGCTTTGGAAATTAATTTATAAATTGAATCTCTATGATTTGAATATAGTTTCAATATGTTCCGATCAAATTGATAATTTAATTAAAAATATAAGTCAAAATGCAGTTTTTTTACTAATAAAACATATTGGAAATCACATATTTTAAAAATAAACCAAAATTATGTCAACCATTGAGTCCAGAAAATAAAAAATAATCCCAATACGACACCGTAAGAATCCTTTCACTCTGCCGACAAATTCGAAGAAGGTAAAAAGTAATCCCATCCTCCAAAGGCATGTGGATGTGTGCCCTCTGATAAATAGTTTTTTTTTTCGGGAATTTCTTTGTTAAAGAATAAAGAGTTGACCTCAATAATTAACTCCTATTATTAAATATGGGTCCATTTTAACCTCCATTCGTTTCTCGTCATAATTAAATGATAAGGGGACAACGTGGTTCTAAAAATACGATGATTAAACCCAACAAAAAATAAAATAAAACATCATGTCAATATATATATATATATATATATTATATATCTTCATTTTACAGATCATTTAGAGTATTCAAGAGTTAAGAAAGAGAGAGAAAAAAATAACTTTCTATTATATTTGAATTTTTTTTTTCTTAATCATTTGTATATCTTAATTGATATTTCATGCATTAAATTGTTTTTTTGAAAATATTTAGTGATGTTTTTCTTCTAAAATCATATGAATAGTATTAAAGAATCTACTCTCAATCAATTCATTTTAAAATGTAATATATGGATATTAAAAAATGGTGATTTCAATGGTATAAAATAGTGGCTAAAACAAATCATTCTACTACCATTTTTAAATGGTTGAATATAAAATGATTTAAGTTTAAATTGAAAGCATAATCTATGCAATGACTTCTTTTTTTCCATTAAAGCTTGATTTTAAAGACACTTGTTTCTTACCTAACGATCTATTGTCTTTGTTTCAAATTATTTTTATAAGTTAAATCAAATCTCGTCATATAATTAGAGACAACATTGATAATAAAAAATAAAGTAAAATTAGTACGATAAACATAGTTCAGTAAACCACCCACGTTTATTAAATGAAAAATAAAAACTAATACTTTACAAATAGACGATTGATCAAATGCACTGGTTATTTTTCTGGGCCCACTAACAGAAGCCACGCAAAATTCATTGGTTGTCATGTATTTGGCATTTTTTTTTTTACTTAAACAAAACAGGAAAGTGACTTTTTTTTTTTCGAAAAAAAAAATTGAAAAATGAAAAATGACTTAAATCCTGTTTTTCTTATACTTTCTACTTACAAATACTTTTTAAAAAATCATATAATAATTTGTTTAATCACAATTATTAAACTTTTGAATTATAAAGTATAGAAATTGACTACTCAAAATTTATGTTAAACGTGAAATAACGTTTAACATTTAAAGTACATAAAATATATTTTAAATACACGAAACTATTAAATTGGGATTTAAATTGAAGGGGAAAAAAGACGAAAAATAAATAAAATTCAATGTACCTGATTTTGATGGAAGGGGAAATAGTCTTCTCCACCGGCGCTTCGATGATCCGCCATATCTGATTTGTGATTTCCTATCAAAAACCATAACGCCGCCATGGTTAACAAAAAGGATGAAGAAATTAATAATGAATTCACCGATTCATAAACAGATATTGAACTCGACTCGCTCTGGAAAACAAAATTCGAAGCTCTTTGATTAATCGATTTCGCTGGAGAACTTCGATACAAGAAAAAAGCAGTTCAAACATGGCGGAATAAAACCAGGAATTTAGAGAGAGAAATACCTTTGGGAGAGAGATGCGAAGGAGAGATAAAATGAAAATTACGAAATATGGATAGATGTGGAAGTGGAGGAATGATAACGGGCGGTTGAGTAAAGAGGATCAATTTGAGGTTATATACTTTCAAATTTTATTTTTTAAATACTATATTTACTTTTTTAAATAAATTTATTGGTGAAATTCGCAAATTTCCAGAAATTAAATATAGAGTTGATTTTAAGATTTATTGGTATATGTCAGTTATCATTACGTTATACTCATTTTGGCCCCAAACGAAGACTTGAAGACACATTACTACCACAATTTACAAAATTTTAATATTTTTTAATGGCTCAAATTCTTTTGCCTCCCGCTAAAAAAATTAATTCATCTAAAATATTGTGTCAGAGCATATAACTAGGCTCGCGTTAACATTTGAAATATAATTATTTTAAAAATAGTTAATTTCATTTATAATAGATGTGTTTTTCAACCACAATTGCCGTAATAGAAAGTTATCTTTTGTAATGGGTTATCTTTAAAGAGACATAACTATAGGTGAAATGATATATCTTTTCGTGTGGATATAGTGTGGCTTGAGCTCATACTTTCATGTGACTTATGTTAAAATATGTCTCAATTTTTTTTTATTTATTTCAAAAGTTTTAGATTTTAATTATTTGTTTCTTTTAATGTTAAACAATGATGTCAAATATGGAGGAATACCACATCTTCATATTTTGTTGATGAATGCTATTTTACTCCATTCAAGTAACTTATTTTAATACCTTCCGGAAAAAGTAACTCATTTTAATAATGTTTGTATAAATATTTGTTTGTTTTTGTTGAGTAAATTGTGGAGTGGGAAATCAACGGTAAGGTTTTTTTATTTATGTTTCTTTCATTTAAAAAAAATAATAATAATTGTACAAATCGGAAACAACACAATAAACAATAAATTTGTTTTAATTGTTTCCGAAGTTTCTATAAATATTTCAAACACATGAGAAACAAAATAAACATATTTAGTTGCAAAATACTTAAATTTCTTAATAAAATTTATAAATAAAAGGAACGTTATCAAACGGATTCCAAACTATCAAATTTTGTGATAATAATATAATAGGTGACTGGTCCTATCTTATGGTATGATTTAAAAGTTTTTCTTAGTTGACTTAAAAGAAATTGTTTTTTGGAAAATGCACAATTAAACCTGACTCATATCGCCGAAATTATATTAACAAATTAAAATAAAATAGGGATAAGATAATATTGACGGTTATTATTATTATTATTAAATGTTGTTTGACTCGTTAATTTTTTTATTATTCTCGTAAGCTTGTCAACGGAAGACTGAGCCAATGAGCCGCCCAATCCTCTCTCAAGTGGAAAAACAAATATGACACGTCGGGTTCTAAAAGTATTGTGGTTTAGAAATATCAGATTTTGATTTATATTCTAAATGTTGAAAATCGAAAAAGATTAAAAAAAAAAAGTTTCAACTCAAATTGGTTGAGAAGATGAAACTAAAAAACTTATTGGATGACCATTTTTCTTTCCCATTTTCTAAAAAATCACATTGTTTAATGATAATTTAATTACTACGCGATTTCATTTCGATTCAAATCTTAACTAAATTTGTTAATTTGAATATTTAAAATATATATTACCAAAGCAGATGACTAAATCCCCACCCCATAATTATCGGGAAACAAAAATCTAACTAAACCCTAAAAATAACAAAAAAAGTAAAATATATACAGGTAGGAAAAAATAAATATGTATATTCAAATAGATTAAAATTTTAAAATTTAACCAAACTAGTAAGTCACTCTCAATTTCAAACGTGATATTAAAAAATAAAAAAATTATAAAAAACACATACTTATATTTGAGAAAAATGAAAAGTTCAAAGTTAGAATTATGATCTCCAGTGAAATTTCAACGAGATGTATACTGTCAAACATAGGTTTTAAATAATTCAGAATTAAAAAAAAAACTAAAAAACTCATTAATTATTTTGATGGGATCGCGTGCTTATCTATGGGTACAGCAATTAGCAGAAGACGTTCAACACAAATAACTACCAAATTCGGGAATAAAAACGCCTTTTCAAATTTGTGGTAAAAAAACGAACACGTCTTCTTTAGTCAGTTACGTTGGGTGGAATTTTCTCTCAAAAAAAATGTTAGGTGGAATTTAGGTCATTAATCACTAAGCTCCGTTTTAAACTCAGTCAAAACGCATTTACTTGACCATTAAGATGTCATTTTTTTTAAAGGATTGTCTAAATTCAATTAATAAAAACATTTTTTTAATACTTTAATTGTTAAAGTTCAATTTAAGATTGTTAATAATGTTGAAATTTCCCGAAATATTTATTATATAACAAAATAATTTTAAAATATCTAGGCTGAAAACAAGATAAATGATTGGATAAACAAGAAAAGCCATCGATGAATTTTGCCTTCAACGATAAACAATACTTATGTTAACGGTTAGTACCATTTTCATATTTTAATTTTTTTAAAAAAGTTAAGAAAAAAATATATGTATCTATGTATTTACATTTATTTCTCTAACTTGTCAAAAAAAAATGATAAGTAAAAATAATGATATTAACCAATAAACATCTAAGGATTGTACTTTTAAAAATACTCGAACAATAAGATGATGAAAAACAAGAGATGAAAATTAAAAGTATAACATAGAAACAACCCAAGCTTCATTATTAGAAGACAGAGATTATCTGTCAAATCACAAATTTACACTTGTTAAAATACCCAAACTGCCCCTCGCATGTTTGCCGCGTTGAGGCATTAACAATACTTCCATACACATCTTATAATCGAATTACATTATCACTTATTTACAATAAATTTTTTTGTAATCAACTTTTTTATGGTATTTAATCAGAATTTAATATCTTGTAAATCAGCTCGAAGAGATATTGAATGAGTAAGATCTCCAATATGGAGCGTGTGGTCACCGGTCGGAATTATCCGAGTTCCGGACCGGTCGACTTGGCTAAGATGTTCGCAGACATGGATTCCGATCCTGACTCGCTGCTCCGACCCGGCCGGCACGTGGACCTTCTCGAACCCAATCAAGTGCTTATTCGGAAACAACTTTTCGTTGGGAGCAGTTGCAAAAACAAGAACCGTGTGGGAGCCATCGACGGTTCCGGAGTTTTTGACGTCGATGTGGAGGCCAAGATTGGAGATCGAGTCGCAGTTGGCGTGCGAGACTTTGATCGAACCGTTGGAGAAGGTGGAGTTGGGAGTGGGACCGGGTCGGAGATTTGAAAGGGAGACCGAGACTTTGGTTGGGGCTTCGACTGAGTGGGTGAACCTTGAGTAGCTTAGACCGAACCCAAATGGGAAAACGACTGGACCCTTGTAGAACCGGTAGGTTCGACCCGGATACCCCGTCGATGGGTCGGGTCGGAGGCCCATGTTCGTCATTGGCACCTTCGCAAGGTAGCTCTGTGGGTACCAGGTCATGGGCAATTTTCCTCCTGCAAATTTGCAAAAACTAGTTAATTTAAAAACTTACTCCTAGAGTGAAAAATAGACTGTGTTTAATAAATTTCTAAATTTTTATTTTTATATAAAATTCATCTAATTTCAATAAGTTTCCATAATTAGTATATGCCTAATCAATTTGAACCTCCTCCCTTGCTAATCAATTTGAACCTTCTCTCTAGCATGTTATACTATTTATCATGGAGAGTGGAGAGATAAAAAACAAATTTTTGAAAGCAAAATAGTTTTTAAACAAAAAATGTAAAATTAAAACTAATCTAAAATTTCATCGAACGTTAAAAATTTAAAGGAGGGAGAAACGATACCGGGATTAGTGGTGCCAAAGAGGACATCAGCAATGGCGGCGCCACCGGCTTGGCCGGGATATCCAACCCAAAGAATACCACTAATTCGAGGATCATTTTTAGCAAACGAAACATCAATGGGCCCACCGGACATCAGAACCAGCACCGTCGGCCCTCTACAAGCCTTCGCTACTCTCGACACCAGTTCCTGCTGATGCCCCGGCAAGAGCAGCCCGGTTCTATCTCTAAACTCCGCTTCAATCGACTGGTCCAGGCCCATCACCAGCACCGCCGCATCCGCCTCACGCGCCGCCGCATCCGCCGCTCCGATCATCTGGTTCCCGTTGCAAGCCACGTCAGCACAGCCTTTCTGGTGGATGGTTCTGGCGTACCTGGCTATTCCTTGAAGTGGCGACGTGTACCCACAAGCCACGCCAGCGTAGTTTCCGATCATTGTGACGGTGGCGTCGGAGTTGGGGCCGATCACCGCCACGGTGCGGTGGCGGCTGGCGGACAAGGGTAAAGAAGCGGCTCGGTTTTGAAGCAAAACGACGCCTTGTGTTGCCGCTTCGAGGGCTAGGTGTTTGTGGGCCGGAGTGCAGACGTCTTTTGGGCCCAAGTTGCCGTAGGGTTGGGTTGATGGTTCGCCGTCGAACATTCCGAGCCTCATTTGGACTGCTAATAAGTTAGACAAGGCGTTGTTTACGTCGGCCTCCTTTAGCAACCCTTTGCCTACGGCGCTCGCCGAATGCACCGCCAAGAATGGTCCACAATCCAAGTCCAAGCCTACACACAAGTTGTGGAGCCAGTAATAATTGGGGCTGCCTTATAAATTTAGTGCTGAATCAAGGATTACGTCTAATAAATGATTTTTTCCCTTCAAATTGTCTATTACATATAAAATTAAGAGTATAGTATTGACATTAGACTCTAATCCAGAGACCATGAGTTAATTTAATTTGCTAATAAGAGTTTAATATCACGTTGGAATTGGTACTTACCAGCTTTGATGGTGGAAGCAGCGGCTTCTTCGGGCGTGGAGGTGAAATGCTGGTTATCATACAACACTCCAACAGAATCGCAATCCGACACTATATACCTGTTTCAAAATTAAATATTAATCATCAAAGTTCATTGAAATCGTGTGTGATGATGTGCAGAATAATTCCATGGGGACTCACCCATCAAGCCCCCACGTGCCCCGGATGGTGTTCTTTAGCAGATCAGGGTCAGCGCACGTGGGCTTTCCGTTGACCTGATTGTAAGAACACATCACGCTCGCCACCTTCCCTTCCACCACACACGCCTTGAACGGCACGTTATACGTGTCCTCCAAATCCTGCTTACTCACCTGCCCAATCCCAGAAAAAAGCCCATCAGTATTTGGGCTTCGGGCCCAAAATTTCAAAAGCCCAAACGTTACCTTGGCATTGAAATGGTAACGGTCCACGCCATTCCAATTGTCGAGATCATAGGCAGTGTAATGCTTACAGCAAGCGGCCACCTTCAGCCTGTTTCCCTGCCCGTTGCCCTGCAGCCCCCGAACGTATGCGGCAGCGTATTTTCCGGCCAAGATAGGGTCTTCGCCGGGAGTTTCCTGACCACGTCCCCACCGCGGATCTCGGAATATGTTCACGTTTGGGCTCCAATATGTCAAACCCGCCGTTCCTCCATTGTACATGGCTCTCGCCTCGTCTGAAACCACCTACACGTCAACATTGTGCATCAAATTTCATTACAAATTTCATAGTGTATTATTGAAACTGTTTATTGTATGTATCAATTCAAAATTATAGTTTATTGATAATTTCTCCACTTGTCCATGGCGGCTATTGAATGTTAGTTGGCAAGGGCTAGAAGGCCTATTGACGGCTCAATGCATTCCCCATTTGGGCCATTTCAATTGAGAGGCGAAAATTTGTGGATCAAAATATTGGATTTTTCTTCCTTTTTTTGTATTGATTTAAATTGGGAAAATTTAAAGAATTTTAATTTTGTCTACGTGTTTTAGTTTTTTTTTATATATATTAGGGCAAATTATGTCGTTATCTTTAGTTAATAAATACAAATATAGCATTGAAATTTGAGGTTAACAAATTTAAAAGTAGACAAAACGGAAATAAAGTAAATTTAACTTTAACCCCACAATTTTTTTTCCCACGTGAAATGGAACACGCAAGTTGTTTGACAGCAAGGCAGAGTCCAGTTCTGCTGTTCTGATCAGTCAATATTATTTATTAAATTGAATAATGAATGAATTCTTTAATTTTTGTGGAGAAAGAAAAATAAATATGCTGGGAAAACAAGTCGATCTGCTGCACCAGCCGGCAGGCGGGACCACTGAATGGACCCCAAATTCATATTTTCATGCGTATCAAACTGTACTTTCTGAATTATGTGACCCATTTTCTATGTATTGGAGGCTTCTGCCCCTAGCATTTGTCTTCTCCCTGATGGAGATTCGAATTTTAATTTTAAAATATATTTAAAAATTTGTATAATTTAAACACAAGAATTTATTATTGTTTTACTGTTTAAAAGATGATAATATAGAGTATAGACAACTGTTTTACTATTTACACCCTCAAAAGCGCTCTCTTTACACCTACTACAGACGAGATAATTTTATAGTTGTCAATTTTAAAATAACTTTATTTAAATGTTTTATATTTTTAGATCAATATATAAAAAAAAAATATCCCTTCTCGTAGTTTTCATATTAAAAGGAATAAAAAAAGACATTAAGACTTAGAGTTGGACTTCAGAATAACTTTAAGAAATCACACTCAAAGATCACTTCAGCATCCAGACAAAAATTACTCTCCCACACAAAAGTTAAGAGGGCAAGTTGGTAACTTAACGTTACAAAATTTCAATTATAGACTTGTTTTGGAAATTACCTATCACGAGTAGATGCATGGAAAAAAGAAGAAAAACAACAAAAATAAAGAGGAGAAATCTCATCAAATTGCATTAAATCAACAAAAAATGCTAAAACTTTTCATTTTTTCCAACACAAGTATAACTTTTCTTATTATATTTCACATTACATTTGAATTTAAGTTTGATATAGCTATTTTTTTCAAACTTCGAAGCGTTTTGCTAAATTTTAAAAAATATATTTATTCGAGAGGCATTTAAATAAATAATATAGAATAAACATGTATTTTCAGATATATCAGAAAGTTTAAATTTTTACAAAAAAAAAAAAAAACCGTATTCATGCTATATTTGAAAAATAATAATGATAGAAAATAAAAAATAGAGCTGTGAAATTTTTTTAATTTTTTTAAAATGATAATCCGAAGAGAAAGGAGAGAGGGGCAGTAATTGTTACCCGTCCGATCTCCTCCCACAGCGACTGATTGAAAGAAGCAGCGGTGGTGATGACTTGGGGAAAACTAGTGGCCCCGGGGAAGGCCCCACCGAACTTGGTACCGGGGCCCACATTAGAGACGCCGTGAAGAGCTTCGGACCACCACTCGTAGCCTCGGATACCGAGCCTCGGCACCGGAATCGCATTATTAACCAGCAGCCGAATCTTCTCCGCCAACGTCAGCCTCCCTATCAAATCCCTCACCCTCTCCCCCGCCGGCAGCGACCTCTTACAGAACCCCATGTTCCTCGTCGCCACGTTCCGCGCGTCGCATGCAAACGCCGCCCTCCCCTCCGCCGCCCCCGCCGCCATCGCCACCGCCACCACCACCACCGCCACCCACATTGCCGGACACTTCCAAAAATCCGAAGCCATAACAATAATATTAAAATAATAATCAGTGTGTGTGTGCGAGTGAGAGGGGCTTAAGTGAAAGGTGCGGCTTTATAGAGGTTGCGTTGCGTTGTTTGTTAAGATGATTGAATGACGTGAAATTTTCGCTTTCACGATTGGATTTCCACGTCGACGCAAGTCATGTATCGGAAATTTTTTTTAAGGATTTTTTTTTGGGACGCCTTTGAAATTGAGTGGACAAAAAGTTGATTTTTGTGAAAGTTTATTAACAAACTTCGAATAAAAGGTTCAAAATAGCTCTATTAAAGTGGTTATTTATTTATTTTTATTTTTTTGGAAAACTGAATTGGATGATTAATAATGATAATTTACAAATTATTAGATGGAATGGAAGTGAGCAAGTAGAAGACGCAGCTGCAAAGTGGGGTGCAGCCTCACCGTGTGTAGGTACTCAAAAGGGAGACTAATTAGCTATCTTTTATTTTTTTCAAATATTTTCTTGTAATCTCTAAATTTTGATATAAAATAGTATTTTGGTCTGCATTCTTGATTCTTCATCAACATCTTCCTCAAAAATCTATAAATTCACCTTTCAAATTTCGACACATGATGCACTAAAATAGTTGTAAAAAAACAAAATGTTATCCAATGTCCATAATAAATGAACACAAAAAACTTGTTTTTTCTGATTTTATTAAATAGTTTATTATTAATTAATGGGAAGTTCGGCGGAGTGCTGAGAATGGGGTCACGGGCTAGACTAGAACTAGAAGCAGAGGAATTTGTAGGTTACTTTTTTTTTTTTCCCCTTATGAAATTGATAGGATGAAAGAAAAAGAAGTAGCCGCCCATTGTCACTTTTTGAAGCCAATTCCCACATTGAATATTTTGTAGACTTTTCTCTTCCTTCTTTCACTATTTTATTGCCAAACCAGCAAGGAATCACAATTCTACTTGATTGCTCCCTTTGAAATTTTGGTTGAAGCTTAAAACGCAATTTTAGCTTCTATGTTCTTATAGGAGGACTCTATACTATTTGTAAATAATGAATTTTAAAATTTTAATATTTACAATGTTTTTTTTTTCCATTTTCAGAGTTAATTCCATTCAAACGTAATGATAACCAGAGTTCAAAGTACAAAATCCAAGGTTAAATGGAGTATTGATAAATTTGTGTGAAATTATATAACTGGTCACTCTAATTTCTTTTTAAGTACAACAATATCGAGAGGTAGAGATTTGAACTTGCAACTTTTTTGTCAATATATATACCTTAACCAGTTATGTTCAAGTTGATCTTAAAAATTTTAATTTGATTCTTATAATTTGGTTAAATCTCACGAATCCTTCCGCCATTGCCATACTAACACACTTTTTTTACATGAAAAAGATTGTCATTTCATGTATAGTTGTGTCTCCTTAAACATATCATGTTAGAAGAGGTAACTTTCTTTTACCATGATTATTTATTGAGTAACACTTCTATTAAAAGATAAATAGATTATTTACAAAATAATTAAATCTCAAATATCAATATGAACCTAACTTACCCATAAATAGATATAACTAATCTTTACACCCTCACGATTAAATTGATATTTTCTATCTGATTAAACGTGGTCATACGGTTGTGTTACGATTTCCATTTAGGTAGAAAATAGAAGGAAACAAGTGAATTTTTCCCGTGAGAATGACAATTTGTGATGAACTAAATTGATAAACTTGAAATAATGACACTTAAATTAATATGAACTAAATTGTAATTTTGAATGTTGCAGGGTTGGAAGTGAAACTATGTGAAAATTATTGGACCAAATTGAAATTTATAATTTGAAGATTGATATGAGAGAGAGGCAGAGTCTGAGTGGGAGAAGCAGAGGGCATTTGGGGCATTGGAAAATGAAGACTTTTTTAAGGCTTCTCGTGATGCTCTGATTCAGCCTGAATACACCACCAAACTGTTGAGCCATGAAGAAAAAGAAGTAGCCTCGTGATCAACATATTCGTCACCCACTATTTTTAAGAACCTTCCACTTTTAATAAACACAAATATGGCTTCATTTTCCATTTCAACATAGCTAAGCTACACACTTTTTTCAACATTAATCTTCTATTTCATCATGAGAAATACTCAAACCTGTTGACATGCCACATCCATTATAAATATGATATTCTTTATTTTTTAATATGTATGATGTTAGGAGTAAAATAAGTGCAACTACTTGGCACTCTTATGTGGAGGTTCGTATGTTAGGCCTTAGCCCGGACACCCTGATAGTGAAAGAAGTGAAGGCCACCCTGATAATGAAAGAAGTGAAGGGCCAATATGTTCAGAAGCACATCTCAGATTGACCTTTGATCAGAAGAAACTTATGACCGACACAAAATATGTTGAAAGTCATCGGAATATCAATTATACGTTAGCAGATGATCTTCTGGTTGTCGGATAGTTATGATGTCATCCCAGCAGGACGCCCACTTCTCAATGCTTCCTTTATGAAAGGTGGAGTTTGATTCAATACCACTTTTGACTAAGTAAAAGTTTTGAATGTGTGATACATGACTAGCATGAAGAGTATATGGATTAACTGACACCTCATCCAAATAAGAGGAATCCTGATATTATAAAATACGACCTAGAAATGTTTCACTTGGAAACATCCTAAATTGAGCGACTTCGTGGGAGATTTTACTAGAGAGTGGTATTTTTATTTGTATAAAAAAAAATAGCAACAGTATATATTTTAAATTGAGGTTGAGTTGAAGGTAGGAAATGTCATAATCATACCAATGAAATGTATATAGTGACTAATTTTCATACCAACTATTTCTTTTAAACCAACAAAACATAAACTATCTAAATCAAAATAAATCAATCTTTGACTGAATGTAATTGTAAGTACCTTTAAATCTATAGATTTGAAATTTTGATGCAACCCTTTGTAAGATGTTGAAATTTCAAACATTTTTAACGTCAAAATATTGGACAATTAAATATAATTATCCATGTTCTGATTGAGACGAGAACTTTTCAGAGAAAAAAATGTTTTTGAGACTAGGTATTAAATTTTTGTCGATATATTAACATTTTCATTGATATTTCTATATGTTAATTGATTCAACATCAACATAAGAGATGAATTGCCATTTACACAGTATTGTACAAAATTTGACAAACATAAAAAAATAAAAAATAAATAAATACATCAATAAAACAAATATCCCTGCTATAAACATAATATTAGTGATAGTGAGTTTTTTAACTTAGATAAAAATAGTGATTTTTTTTGTTTTTATTTATTTTTTATAAATATTCATCAACATTAATATTTTATCGATAGATCCCTCCATTTCAATCAAGATTGACCTTTTTTTTAGTACAACAAGTAGGATATACAGATTCAAACTCACAATCTTATGATTGGAGATAGGTGTCTGAATTAAGCTCATGTTCGTCTTTTAATCTTTAGTTCAATCTTGACGAAGAGGCATGAAATTAAAGTAGATGATGCATGGATTTTATAAAACTATAGTATGAATTTGTGAAAAGTGAGAATTGTGGCAAAATTATTTGTCACAAAGGAAGAGTCGGCACATGCACTCCACACCAACCATTGTAATTATTAATTCCCATTTTTCAAAATTACCATAAACTTCCCACCTAGAGTTTTTATTCGAAATGCTTCTATACATACTCAGAATAATATTTAGATATTTATCGGTAGGTATATATTTCTTCTTCGTTTTTTTAACATAATAAATATCTATCAAATTATTAACAGGGGTAAGATAAAATATCTATTATTGATAAGCACTGAAATACTATTATTTCCTTAATTATTGAGTATGATTATTTTTCTTTCATATACTAATGCTTTTCGGTCAACAACTACTTGAGTCTATTATTTGGTTGTTATGATAAGGAAAATTAATTTGGAAATATTATGATAATAGCATGTGATATTTAATATCATTTGGTGTGTACTGTAGTCTATGTAAAAAGTTGAAAATAAACTGGATAATTATTTATTTTTCATTAAAGATCATGATAGCTAAGATAAATAAGTATTTCAACAATTGTGTAGGTTCTAGCTCGTCTATCTGAATCTATTAAATATGATTGAGGATGTAACTATCATGTGACAATGAAGCCAAACCATCGAATTAAGTTTATTAAACAAATCAACATTTTGAAAGGTTGCGACTAAGAAAATGAGAGTTTTATCTGGTCATATACAACTCTCATTAATCCATCATTAATTAAAATATGTTAATAATAATGGCAAACAAAATTGATGTTCCTTGATAGGGTTTATTATTATTATTATTATTACTTTTAATATTGTATATGTTTTAATAATATCTATAAAAGATATTGTATTTAGAAAAGTAATTATAAAAGATGACGCTATCCAAAATAGAATAATTGAAAGCGACAAAAATGCATATTAATATTTTAGGAACAGTTGGGTGCTCATAATCTGTAATCTTCTAGTCGATGATAAGACTTAACCAATTGAACTATTTCAAGTTCGTGGGTACATTTGAATTAATCAAATAAAGACGTGTATCCGAATTCTGAACCGCGATAGTACTGGGGCTAATTTCACATTAGATGAAAGATCATTTTTTACACGGTAAAAAGAAGTATAAGGTAATATTTCAACTGTCAATCCTTTTCGCGTCATTTATAGGATACATCATAAGTGGTCCATTATATTTTCCAAGTTGGCCAAAAAATGAAACGAGCCAACAACAACTTGAAACGACAACCAAATTAGTTCCCAACCGAACGGATGAATAATAATTTATTTAACAATCACGGTTCTCAACCACCATCTATTTTTAAAATATAAAAGTAAAACCCCGCGTTTAATCAATCGTTTTGTCCATAATTAACTAATTTCGAATAGCAAATAAATTATGGAAATTTGGGAAAACGACATGTTGGTAAAACCGTGACGACATCTCCCAAAACGACAGCTCATTTCCAATCGGTTTCGAGTATTACGCGGCCTCATGCAGGAGGCCCGGAAGGCTCGGGCAAATATCTCACGCAAAATTGGATGATAATTGAGATTACACGAGATTTAAATTTCGATCATTTATCGGTAAATTCAGAGAGAAAGAAACATAATAGTCGGCCGTTAGATTTGAGTAAGTTTCATCAATTTTTTTCTCAAGAAATTTAAATTAATACATCGAATTTAGCCAAAAACCGATCCGACGAAATGCTCACAATCACAATGAATGGGAATGAAGATGGAACTGAGTGGTGGGAAAATGGGCTTCGAAGTGAAGTGGGCCAGGCCTTATTTAGTTGTAAATGAGGGCCCACAACCCTATCCATTTGGAGAATTTGAGAAGTTTTTTGGGATGAGAATGAACAAATAAGGATAAATTAAAATTTTAATTTTAAAAATATATCAAAACAGTTATAAATGCTGAGGGAGAGCATTCTTATCGCCCATCGAGCCATCCCTTTCCGCCACTTTAAAAGATTCTCTTTCGTTTACCATTACCACTACTTTTTTCTTTTTTTTTTTTTCCTTATTTTAAATAAAATACAATCTTGGGAATATGTTAATAATTTATTTTGTAAAAATATCCGAACTGTTACTGGGCCCCCGCAATAATGGGGGAATGGGAAGGTTGGTTGGCTCGGCCTTTTTTGTTGAAATATGGAATCGGCCCATTATATTTTTGTTTTGATTGGCTGGCTTGTTTTGGAAGGAAGAGTGACTTTGACATCTCTCTCTTTTTTTCTTTTTTTTGCGTACGTTTATGTTTCCACCATAAAAAGAAAAAAATTAATAAAATGGTGGATAATAATTCTGAGGCAGCTTTTATTTTTCATGTAAAAAAAAACCACACACACACATATATATTACTTTAATTAAATCATAAAACTAGGATTTAAAATGATCCAAATACAATATAACTTATGATAAACATTGATAGTAGATAAAAATTGATTAAAAATACAATTATTTGAGTATGGTAGCTAATTGAATAGTTGGCGAAAATAATGATTTGATAATAAGATTGCATAAGGATAAAGTATATTTATTTTTAGGTTTATATATATATATATATATATATATATAATTTTTATTTTATTTTACTGTTGTTGAAGCTGCAATCAGACGACACATGCGCTATTGATCAGGGCGTTGAGGGCGTATGGCTCGAGGAAGTACGAGAGAACTTGGAAGTATCTCTGCTTCCGAAGATACTTTCTTTCAATGTTTAATTGAGTTGTTTATCTGTTGTTTATATATATATATATATATATATATATATATAAACCCTCATTTGAGTCTTGATATTTTCAATTTTTATTCATCTTAGTACTTTCAAAAAGTTTGTTTCAGTCCATTAACTTTTAAAAAGTGACCAATTTGGTATCTATTTACAAAATTTTAAAACGAATTATTTCGTACGCAATAGAAATTATTTAATATAAATTTATTGCTACATTTCTAACATTTTAGTGAATTAAGTGTCACTTTAAAATTATGATCAAAATAAATGAGATAACAATAAATAATAAATGGACCAAAATGGTCCGTTTTAAAAATACATGGACTAAAAGATGAACAAATATTTAAAATAAGAACCAAAATGGACGTTTTAAAATTACAGAAACATAAATTAACCATAATCTTATTTTAGTATAATATATGGAATCAAGATTTGAATCAACGATCTTTTAATCGGGATATATGTCTCAATCAGTTGCAATAGGTCATTTATGTTATAAAGTGATCAAATTGATGCCCATTCACTTGTTTGACCCTTTTCAATTTAACTAACAAAATTATTACAAATATTGCTTTTGCAACAAACATCTTTCTACCTTTCCACATTCCTTTTTTTTCTTTCCCTTTTTAAATTCCTTAAATCCATACGTTGCCTTGTCTCCAATTGCTTTATATTGAAAATCTCTATATATAAATAATATTTTGTAGGGTAAAAAAAAAAGAAGGTGGAGTTTTAGACGGAAATAAAGGAAGTGGGCATATTTGGTCGGGTGAAACATTAGAATTGGGAAAGATGCTGGTCGGATGCTTATCCAACCACGTAAGACCATGATCCCATCAAATTATTGATCTTCAATTTCATTTTAAAATTATTTCATATTCCGAACTATCACGGAAATTAGTAATCTCCTGAAACAAGTAATCCACGCACAAACAAAGTGTTTCTTTTTCATTCATCGTTTCTCGTTTTCACTTTTTCTAGAAATATTAACTATTATTGTTAGAAATGTTTTCAAAATTGTATAAGAATCTTGAAACAAGAAGTTATCATTAATTACTCATGCAATGGACGATAGATTTTAGAAGGAAAAAAAAAGATAACAAATTTTGAATATTTAAAAAATAAATTCCTATAAAAGTTTTACCATTTTAACTTAAAATTTAATAGAACGAGATTGAGAAAAGAATTACCAAAAAAATTTATACTTCGTTTTTCAATTATTAAAAAAAAAAAAAAAAGAAACAACGAACACTATCAACAATATAATTGTTTCTCTTTGTTAAAAAAGATAAACGGGTAGCAAGAAATAGAAACAATAAACAAGACGAAAACGGACGCTAAACTCTGCATTTTTTGCCTCGTTTTAAAGCGATTGAAGACGCTTTGGTATGGGTTAGCTTTATATCGTCCTTCGTGTTCTTGTGGACGGTGCTCCTGTGGCGGTGTGAAATCTGTTGAAGAGTACTATCGGCAAGAATATGTTATGACAGTTTTAATGGGTTTAAACGAATCTTTCAATCAAATTAGGGCTCAGCTTCTTCTTATGGAGCCCGCACCTACAATAAACTGTGCATTTGCCCTAGTTACATAGGAAATGCAACAAAGATCACTTTCATTAGTTTTCTATGAAAGTATGCAAGTTTAATTTACTCTCCCTCGATAAAATTTAACAAACAAAGCATCCTAAATACAATTTCACATCTATCTAAATCTAACTATGAAAATAATAAACTTAATCTCAAAATCAAACCGAGCATAGCTCAACAGTTTGAAGCACATATGTCCGACCATAAAATTATGAATTTGAATCTCCCACTCTACATGTTGTATTGGAAAAGAAAAAAAAAAAACTCAAATTCAACAGCAAAATAAGATAACCTAAAAAAAATTAAGTAAATAAAAACATTTAACACAGTTGAGTGAATATCACGGCCTGAAAAAAATAAAATTAAAAGCTCATGTAAGTTATTCAGGCCCATTTTCTCTCAACACGGCCCACGGATGACGGTGCGGCCCAATCCGTACTGTTCTGGCTTTAAGCGCAGCCGTGGTCTTAAATTGAAAAATACGAAAGAAGAGGGAAAAGGAAATGATGATCTAATTTCATGATTAGACTATAGTTTATGTGGAAAACGCGTAGCCTTATTGTGAGAAGATTATGAAAACTTTTTGGTGCATGTATGTAATAATATTTAGGGTAAATTAATCGAAATTGTTACATACGTATACATATTATTAGACGATGCATGTCAATCATACACGTCCCTCTTAATCGATGGTATTTTGATTTTATCTCGTTGAGGCTGCATTCTTTTACATTTTTAATACTGTGGATCACTCGATAGTTTTGAATCTGGAGACTTGTTCATTTTGTTTAACCGTAAAATCCACCAATTTCGGATCTGCGAAGGTTGAAGTACCTGCAAACTGGAGTTAGTACTTTAATGCTTTTATCAGTACGCAAAGAGCTATATTTATAAAGGTGAGCTCGTGATAAGGCTTCCGATAGTACTCCAACGGCTCTCCGACTACCCGAAAAACACGACGTGTAGTTGGAGAACATTCTCGTTGTTTTTGCACCTGCTAGTGTTGTTCGAGGTTAGCTTGTACCTAATGAAACGGTGATCCGCCGCATAGCTCGACTTTTGTCTATTGAGCGAAAGGACTTTGATCATTCTAAAAGTCTCGATAGACTCTTCCACTTACTTTACTTAAAACAATTTCTAATGTTGACATGTGGCAGATGATAATTTACCTCCCACACATGTTACCATATGTAGTTGTTTAAAATATCATTAAATACGAAAATTGATGGTCGACGTGAACTACCCAGGATATTGAAATAAATTCATCGCATGATTATCTTGGAATTTTATTTTTTTAACAAATAAAACAATTGTAAAGTTTTGAGATGGAATATTACTAAATTGGGTTTGTTTGATCAGTATTTTTTTTTATTCAAGATAGCTTGTTATTTGTTTAATTAATATGTTCTGATTTTTTTGATTGATGCATATTAATCAATTTTTCAATGGATGTGAAATGACTCAAAATTGTTTAGACATTAATTTATTATAAATTGATAATCTAGACATTGATTTGACATGAAAAAATGGAGAAGATAAATTAAAATCAATAGTCACAATAAAAAATAAAGCGAATTAGAAATTAGATTAGATCCATAATTAATGCATTCATAAAAAGTGAACAAGAAAATAAAGATAGTGGAAAATGAGGATTGATAGTCAAACTTATCGACTTTCAATTCTAGACATGTGTCTGCTGGTAGTACGATGTCACATCGAAATTTGCATGAAACCCATCATAATTGCAACGTGTCAGTACCTTATTCCTCTACGTCTTACAACATGTCTTAACTAAAGTATGTTAGTTTTCATGTGATTTGAAACAGTCATTTTGATTTATTAATTTTTAATTTGTGTAGAATAAATATATTCATCAATTATTATTCTTTTAACCTTTTAGGTATATTTTTTTGGCTTTCTTCCGATCTCCTGTCGTCTAGTTGGATTTCGTTTATTTCTCTATAATATTTTTCAATATTGATAGTAGACACCCTTGCTCTACATAGATTATGTAAGAGACCGCTGTAACATGACCGAAAGTTATACATTATTGGATTTTATCACATAGAAACTATAAAAGTACCTTGAATATATATTTAGTAGTTATTAGATAAGATAGATTTTCAAATCTTTATTAAGAGTGTTCACTTTCTCCATGGACGGGTGGTCCCCTCACTTAAATCGGATGAGAGAACAGATTTCCGACTTCATCCCATCCTAGTTTTTTAATATATATATACCTATATACATACATATTGGTTTTATTAGGGATTTAATAATTTTCAATTTAAATGGGGAGAAATTTAACTATGGAATTAAGCATTTAATTAGAAATTTCAGAAATTTGTCTCAATATTTTGTTTACGAAAATTTATAACAAAATATTACTTATATTTCTGCATTTCATTCTCTATTCGGCCCGCCTCAAACAAAATGAGAAAAAAGGAGAGCGACACGATCGTATGAGGTCACAATTCACCCAACACGATCATCAGGGGTGAACAAGAATTGGGGATCGGTTTCATTATTTATTTAAAGAGATAGCAATGATAAACAGAGAATTATTCCCTACATGATCTCCTTGAATTTTCTTTTCTCAGTATTCATATAACAATTAATTATTAAGGATAACGGTAGTTTCATTTCAAAATAATTCTCAACCACCCATTTTTATTACAGTTGAATTGAATGTTTACGTAATAACTAATATATATGAAAAATTTTAACGAAAAAAATGGTCAACAAATCCTTTATATTTTATTATAACTCTATAATATATTTTATTTACAAACTTTTTAAGTATTAGCCAAATTAGAATGAGTTTTCAAAACCTCCTAGGAAAATAATTCGCAGTAAAAACAAAATACACTTGACTAAAAAAACCCCGATTGGTTGGTGTATTGGCTTTATGGTAATAGGGTCGAAAAGTATGACCTTGACTCGATTGATGAAATAATATTTTTCTCAAAAAAAGAAAAGCATATTTGGAATTGTCATAATTATTGGTAGGTCATTTTCCACGTCACCCACCTAAACTGTCCTGATTTTTAAAAAAAGAATTATTGTAATATATTTGAATTTGTTGATTTGATCCCAAACAGAATCGTTAAAAAGTAAATACGGTGTGAGGAATAGAGAGGTAAAATTGAAAATAAAACTCCTTTATGACCATTACAATTATTAAGTATAGTCCCCAGTAATTGTACCTTAAATAAATATATATTTATAGTAACAAAATAATTACCAAATGACTCTAAATTGTTTGGCTAAAATATGATAATCAATATTAAATAACTTTAAAGTCAGATTATTTACATCATTTTTCTATTCATATTTTGATGGTTTATAATTTATCTCGATGGTAAATTCTTTGTTGATAAATGATAATATCACATTGGAATTTATGGACATAGGATAATGGTCAATTGGCCATCCAAAAAATAATAATAATAATAATAATAATGATAGTAAATTACAGTTGAATAATTATATATAGAGAGATTATGTACATACATAACAATATTAGTTTTTTTTCGAATGTTATACATTTTTCCCCATTTTAGGTAGAATTCTAGATTACATTGTAAGAGTCAGTAAACTATTTAAAAACTAAAACTAAATTGTTAATCAATTTTACCAAAGGTTTTTTTTTACAATGATTTATGGGAGATCAAACCTCCAACCTTGCGAGAAGGAATATATGCAAATTATCGTTGACTATGTTTAGAGTTTCGTATTAGCCAATTTTACCAAGTTATAATTTAGGGTGTAACAGTTCAAAAATTAAAATAACTCATTTACCTAGTAACAATTCCAAAATCTAAAATAACTTAGACGAATTTACTTTGTTCAAAATGCTTTCTAAATAGACATTAGCCAATTACCTGAACATAGTTCTTAACACACCTACCTCCAACAGAAAATTTATGAGTTTGGAATCTCACCAACTTTATATTAAAAAAATTAAGAATATATTAGACAAATTTATATCGACAAATGAAAATTACAAGGATGAGTGCTTTTAACCAAGTCAATAATTATTACTCTAAAAAAACATGTTATTATTATTATTATTATTATTATCATTATTTTCTCTTTGATGCCAATTTTCGAGTAGGTGCTACGTGAATGTCACGTACGTCTTTATCTCCTAACTCAAGGCTCACTTACACGTAAAAATTTAGCACCAGTGTGGTACTTCTCTCGAATGCATTTTGATTCCTAATTTAGTACTTAAAATGGGAGCAAACGTGTATGGAGCAAGTAGAGTAATTATATGGATTTCAATGAGAACTTGCTTGGTGTGGGTCAAGAATTCGCTTTAGAGTTTGCATAGGAATTATTGCGAGTATCTAGATTAGGATTTCCATAGAGTTTTTATATAGAGAGGGAGTGACCAAGAGAAATTATCGTTACGTTGGAACCACTGACACTCTCGTTATATCTGTGCATTGCATAGAAGCGTGACGACATTTTGAACGATTCTATAGAGCATGTCACAATTCAGACGCAAGATGTCAGCGCCTCATTCGCTGGCTGTCTCCCATACAAACTGCCCAAATGCACTCGACCCTTTGGGTTGGTGCACTCGAGTTGGTACCCAATACGCTCAACTTCTTTTATTTTGCATCGTTTGAGTATTGTCCATGTAGCTCACTTGGAGTCTAGACAATGTCGTCTTAGATTTACTTGATAACAATTAGTATTATAATCATAAAATATACTTACCAATTACCGCATGCGGAAATAAGAGGTGAATATGATCCTTTATTTTTAGTACATAACATCATAATTATTTTTTTTTGAATAATACTTTCTAATCTCTATTATTATATTTAGTTAAACAATACATAAAAGAGTGAGAATTCCAACTTTAACAATAATACATGCCTTAGTTACACTTCTCTTTTAAGTTCATTCATTTAATTATTGTACGCAATCGGATTTCGTTTTGATTAAAAAATAGAAAAAGAAAGCTCACTACTTAAAGAGGGAATATTAGGAAAACAATTATTATATGCATCAGCTTTTGTTTTGTTATTAAAACTGGATGTTAACTAGAATTTAAGAATTGTATAAGAAAAAAAAAATTTAAGAATAATTTTAATTGTACAGGACAGGTTAAAACTTAAAATATATTATAGTATTAGATACGGAATCACGATATTTTGTTTTAATTTAGGATTAAAAGTTAAACTTACTTTAAGACCTTCCAAAAAGAAGGCCCCGCCAGCCCGACCCAGGCAGGCGGCAGCCACCGTCCATCGTAAAATTTCAGCTGAGGAAAAATGGAGAGAGAGAAAGAACAATGAGTCAAAGAAGACTATAATTGAGCTCTGCTAATTGTCCCTTCCCCTGTATCTTAGTACCAATCGAAATTCCGTTCGTAATCAGAAATCTGCCATAATCGCCTCCATTTCTTGTTTCCTGGTACTGCTACTTCGTTTCTCCTTCTCCAGTCTTGTTTGCTCGCAGGTAATTTTTCGAGAATTTGATGCATTTTTTTGGTTAGGTTCAGAATCTGATAGGAATCATCGATGTCTCTCTCCATGAAAGTGGACGTTCCAGGAACCCTCGTTGGCTCGGAGATTCATGGTTTCCATACATTGCAAGGTACTGTTATGATTATAGCCTGTTTGGAAGTACTGATAGGGTAGTAATTTTGGACGGCTGTCGGCGTATAGGTGTTAAGGTTTAGCGCTCTTGAACCGCGACAGTGTTTTCTTGAAGTTATGTGTACCGGCAAGATAGTGGTTAGGAAGACTTCTCTTTTTTCTCCGTTTTTGGACGAGAAAAATCAACGTGCTGCTAACTGCTATGCCCAATGGCGTATGATACTGTTAATGCAATTGGTATTCGACGAATGACTTGTTGTAATTTCTTTATGATTTTTTCAATCCGGGGGAATAAAATTTTCGTCATGTAGGAGGTGGTGGAAATGAGCAAGTATATATTCCTTGCAACGTCTTAATTATACAATCTCAAAGAAAATAGGTGTGAGCTACATCAGCGAGAAGAATAGTAGAGAGTGACGAATTCCTTTCCGTGGAAGCTTAGAGTTTTGATGAGAAAGAAGGAAGCACTTGAAATATCTGAAGAAACATTGAAGTTTTGACTTCTAGTAGATACTTGGCTAGGGGGAAAAGCTGTTGAATTATTTAAAGGCAAGGAAAAGCTATCATTTTAGGTTAAAAAATGCCCATGACTGGATGCTATAAGCGTTAAGAACATTGTGGTCACAGTTAACACAGGCTATCGACAGAATTATCACCCCTAAGCAGGGGATCCTAATAACCTTTATTGGGTGGGACCTGAAATTTTTGACGAATTCATGTACGACTTATGGTTCTCACCACCTTAAATTTGAATGGCTATTCAAATTATCTTTAACAATTCACGCCTAGTATTCATGTTACCTGCTTTCCAAAACTACTATCTCATCAGTGTTTGCCATTCTGTGAGCAGATTTGGACGTTAAAAACATCAGAGAGGAAGCAAGTGCAAGATGGCTACGCCCAAATGAAATCCTTGCAATACTATGTAACTACAAATATTTCATCATCCATGTCAAGCCAGTGAACTTGCCCAAAAGTAATTTCACGAGATAATGCTTGTGCAACTATTAATGACTATCTTACCACTTGTTATAAGTCATGCTCACAGAAGTTTACTGTTTAATGTCTGACACAACTTATATCAAATACAGTTATAAGTCTTCTTTGCATTTTGTATGACTCACATTTATCCTTCCATATTGAGTAATATGGGAAACGAGTGTAAGTAGCAATGACGCAAAAATTTATAATATTGGAAATGCACAACAGGTGGAACCATTGTACTGTTTGACCGCAAGATGCTTAGGAATTTCCGCAAAGATGGGCATAATTGGAAGAAAAAGAAGGATGGGAAGACAGTAAAAGAAGCACATGAACACCTCAAAGTGAGTATTTCTTGTTTTGATTAGATGGTTGCATTTATGCTATGTGATCAATTTAATCTTTCCCCTTTGAAATGTTTAAATGAGGAACATGTCAATCTAAAGAATGGTTGAGTATTGGATTACAATATGTTGCCCTAAGCTTTTGGTGTCAAGTGAGAGATTGAATCGTGTTTGTGATGAATTTTTTACGTTGAAGTCAATCAACTATTTCTAAATGCATTGTTGGAATTTGTCTATTGGGGACATAAAGTTTTGAGTGATCAATGGTTATGTAGCTTGATGCTTTTGCTTATTGTAACATAATTTGGTAAGACGTAAGGAAGGATGGGTCAGGTTATTTACCAATTTCCCACTAGCTTAATTATTACCATCTAATAGTTGTGTTACGGATTTGTGTGTTATTGTAGACTAGAATTTATATGTCATTTTTCCTTACAAATTTGAAGTAGTTTCTATTTTTTCTACTAAATAATTATATTTGTTTAGAGTATATTAAATGATTAGATTGAACATAGTTTATCGGCCTAAGCATTTGGGTCTTTTGTCTATTTAACATAGTATTGGAGAAAAAAAGTCCTGAATATAAATCCCTCTAATGTTATTCCATATATGGTTTCAATTTTCTCTAATACCCTCTTCTACTTATCATGTCTCGTTAATCAAATTAATATATGAGCCTACACATGAAGGAAAGTGTTCTAAGTATATCAAATGGTTAAATTTATTATAACCAGACTCTTGAGTCTGTTGGCAATTTGACCATATAACTGAGTTTTAGTCGTGATATGATCATATGGTTAACATCAAGTATTAATTGTGTTTGGCTTTGTGGTAATTATTGTACTGTTATGTATTAATCACCAAGAAAAGCTTTTTTTTTTTTTTTTGATAAATTGTGCTTTTTCTTTGGCAGGTTGGTAATGTAGAAAGGATACATGTATACTATGCCCATGGCCTTGATAATCCAACCTTTGTCCGTCGGTGTTATTGGCTCCTTGATAAGTATGTTGTAATTGAACTTGCATTGGTATATTGTTCACTACCAGTTCTTTCAATGTTCTAACTTCTATCCCCATCTTGCCACAAGCAAAGAACAGAAAAGATAGTGCCAGTGGCAATATATTATGTCATATTTGTACCATCTATGACTTATGTTACTTTTTGTTCAGGAGTCTCGAACACATTGTCCTCGTTCATTACCGTGAAACACAAGAGGTTGGTTTCAGCAGAACTCATCTGAAATTACTGAAATATTGGCCATGAGATGGCCTTTTATTCTTTGGACTACTAAATCCATTTAAGATTTGCTGATTTTGCCTCCATGGCTGAGCTGTTTTCTTTTTCTTTGAAAACAATGGTGTCATGTATGTCTATGAATTTTTACCGGCACAATATAGCAGTCTTGCGTTGCATTCCTCTCTCTGTTTTCCACCTCCCTCCTTTGGATTGGGAAGAGGATTGGGGATCTTGAAACCCTGGCTGAAATAATGGTCAAGTAATATCTACTTCCCAGTTCTCACCATGCAAAAATTGGATAATTACCTGTTTGTGTTGTATTTCGATGATTTAATACAACAAAATTAAGGATAAAGTCAACCATAAAATTTATATGTTTGTTACTCTACTACTATTTAAACATTTTGTGATTCAACTTACTGTACGATTACTGCCTTTGGGTTTCTCTTATTGCAATTGCAATTTCTGTACCAATTTTATTACTCCTCTGGCTTAATTCTCACAAATAAAGGCACTGCCTAGATGTGGAGTGCTGGATGGAAATTCAAGTGATGAGTGATTCTCTTTATTCTGATGTGCATATATTTATCCCTGAATGGAAAAAGCAATGATCATAATGCTATTTGATGGGAAAATTTTAGTAGGTCAGATGAACACTGTTTTCATATGTATCGACTCTGTGGTGCTTCATGGGATGGATGGATAAAACTTCCTAACATTATGCACGTGGTATCAGTAGCATGCACTCGAGCACTTCATGAACAACTTCTTCCTATTAATTTTCTGTATTGAAAATGAGTTGCTGTACTAACTTCCTATTGCTCCTAGTTGCAGAGTTCTCCATCCACATCTATGAATTCAAATTCTGGTTCTGTCTCTAACCCGTCTAGTCCTTGGCTTTTATCAGAAGAACTTGACTCCAGGGCTAATCATGTTTGTTCTGTTGGTAAAACTGAACTGTCAGGTGATGGCATGACGTTGGCGTAACCTGTCAAATTTTATTTTTTGTTTTGTACTTTGTTTGATGATATATATATATTTTCCATGTTTCTATCTATTAGAGCAAACTTGTAGTTTATTTTTGCAATTTTCTGGTACATTTAGGGTATATTTGGGAGTTGTTTTTAACCATTTAAAATTTTTTAAATGATTAATGGTCAAAAGCATTTTCTATTACATATATATATATATATTGTCCATGTTTCTATCTATTAGAGCAAACTTGTAGTTTATTTTTGCAATTTTCTGGTGCATTAGGGTATATTTGAGAGTTGTTTTTAACCATTTTAAAATTTTTAAATGATTAATGGTCAAAAGCATTTTCTACTTTTAGTTATCTACAATTTGGAAAAAAATTTTCAGAAAAGCAAAAAAACACTTAGAAATGTTTTTCAAAGAAGTGATTGATAGGTGCTGTATCAGGTGCATTTGGCTCTCTTTCATTTGTTCTCGATGAAAGTTTTTCTTTTCATAAAAAAAAAAAAATCAGGTGCTTTTTGGGTTTAAGCTTTATCCCAATCTTTCACAACACACTTTCTCTCACTAATTACTCTACCCACATTCTTTCACTATTTTTTTTTTTTTTATAAGAAACCGAACTTTTCATTGAGACAAATGAAAATAGAAACACATATAAAGGGCACACAAAAGTAAAAGTCCAGGAGGAGCCCTACCTAAAAAAAGGGGCGTCCCATACAAAGAATAAAACCTAAATGATAATTACAAAACAACTTTGAAACAGAACCCCCATAAAGAGACGTTAAACCTAATGAGATCTAAATAGACTTCCTATCTCTCTCCACCCCTAAAGATTATGTTGTTTCTGTCCAACCAAATCTCCCACAAAATTGCAAAGAAATAAGCCTACCAAAAAAAAAAAACTCCCTTTCTCTCGGAATGGAGTAGCAAAAGTACTTCCTCCACCAGAGCTCCCCAATCTCTACGAGGAACTCAGGGCACCTCGAAAATCTCAAAGAACCGGTCCCAAATATCTTGGAAAAACTAGCAATGCCATAATATGTGATCAAGATGCTCCGACTTTCACTGATTAGTTTCTCTTTACACACTTTCACTGATTTTTCTCTTCACACTCTCCCATTAACTTCTCATTACCCAGATTCCTTTTTTTTTTTTTTTTGATAAGAAACAAAATAAATGTATTCAAATCAAGAAGGCCCCTAAAGGGAATACAAACAAAAGGCGGAGGGTAGAGCTAACCCTCCCCAAGCTCTATACAATCACCGCTTTCTAATCTTATGTAGCAAAAGAAGATTGTAGTTACAAAAAAACTTTCTTGTGTAGTAAAGCCCACCAAGAAGTTAGAAGCTTAATATTCACACAAAAAGAATCTAACAAAATCAACTTATCTTAGAAAAGCCGACTATTCCGTTATCCAGATTCATCTCCTTGTACATACATTTTCTCACTACCATTTTCCTACGTACATATTTTCTATCTAATTCCTCGCTTTATCTCACATCGTAGTTCCTCTCAGTAGTCTCTTTCTACTCATACACCCTCTCAAACCAATCTCCCTTTTCCTACACACTTTCTCTCTAACTTATTTGATTCTTTCCTAATATTAATTGTTTTTGTTTTGGATTGCCAATTTTAGAATTATTTATTCTGCGAATAATAATAATTCTAAAAATCACTTCCAATGAGATAAAACATAATGATTGAGTATGAATATCTTTTTTGAAGTACTTGTTATGGAAGTACCTTTGACGAAGTTAGTTTTTTTAAGAGCTCTCGACACCCTTAAAGTTCAATCCTTTTGGTTTGCTTGTGCTCTCAAACATGACAAAAAGTTGACATTTCTATTATACATGGATAATGAACAGAGCCTAGTGACACTGCAACAGTCATGACTCACGAACAACGGCTTCATGAGATCAATACACTTGAGTGGGATGAACTTCTTGTGACAAACGAGCCTTTCAACCCTGTTATACCTAAAGGAGGTAACTAAAACAAAGTTCTAAATGAGGCAAAAACAACTTGCTGAATTAGATAAGAAGTGGCTAGATGACTAATTCTATTACTTTTTTTCTTCTCGTCCACCAGAAAGACTTTCATGCTTTGACCAACAGAATGAAGTCCCAATAAATGTGAGTAGAGTTATTTACTATTTCAAATTTCTGCTTCTGTTTGTTACCTTGCCCTTCCATCTTCTCTTTCTTTCTTTCTTTCTTTTTATTTCATTTTGTTTATTGGAGCATGTTACTCTTCAAGGCTAGGTTTGATTCCCAAGCTGGTTGGTGGTAGATTTTGCTTCAGTGCTTCACTTTGCTCTTCCCTGATTTAAAAGTGATAAATAAAGTTGATATATAATCATTGGTAATTTTGTTTGGTTTTATTACTTGACAATATTGTTATCAGACAATTGGCTGCTGATGTTGAACATTTTGTCTCTACAAAATTTAATATAGGCATTTAAAGTTTCTTCTTCTCTAGTTGTTATGGCCTTATATATGAACTCTAATCATCTATCTTTGCAGGTGGCCATCAATTTATTTGGGGACATGTCTTCACTTAATAATCCAGTTGAGTCAGTTGGTAGTACCAACAGCAATATCAGTTTTTCGGGGAGTACCAATATGTCATTAACGGGTGGTCAAACGAATTTGAATGTGAAGAGTAAGGGATCTGTTCCAGTAAACTCTGTTAATACATATGGCAATTTGTTAAATGATGGATTGCAAAGTCAGGACAGCTTTGGACGATGGATAAATGAAGTCATCACTGAATCTTCTGGTTCAGTCATTGATCCTGCTGTTGAGCCTCCCATTTCACCCATGTACAATTCCTATACTGATCTGGCATTAGATCATCATCAATCTTCTGTTATGGAGCAAATTTTTAACATAACTGATGTCTCGCCTGCGTGGGCCTTTTCTACAGAAAAAACAAAGGTTTTCCCTTCTACTAGTACCAACTTCACTCATTCATATTTCCTATTACTTATCTGACCTTAGATCACCTTCATAATGTAGGTGTTTATCAGGCTTTTTGCTATTTCTTCTTGTGCAGGCACAAGAAGCATTCTGGTTATGTTACTTTATTATTATTGTTATTAGTTAGGTTAAAATCCTATTATGGTTTCTGAATTGTAACTCTAACTTTATTTTGGTATGTTAACTTTCCAACATTTTTTTTTAGATAAGAATTTCTGTTTCAGTTTGGGGTCCTTTTTTCTTATAAATATTATCCTTGTCTTTGTTTATGTCTCGGATTGGAACAATAACTTTGTATGGAAAAATTATTTCAATCCTTTCCATTAGTTTTTTCATAGACTACTCAACCATCCCTAACATAGGCACATATATTGCTAATTGAGCTTATAAATAGATGTTTACATGGACAAGTGTTTGATGCCTTATGTGGTAGGTAAGATGTTGGTTTTCCAAACAAATTTAAGTTCTGGTTGATTGATTAATGAAGAATTAAATTAACAGTAAAGACTAAAATAGTTTTTTATACAAAATTAACGGACAGATGGAATATTTGAAGGATTGGAAACAAAACAAAACAAGGATGAAAGTTTGGGACCAAATAGTATTTAGACCTTCTTTCTTCTTCTTCTTATTGTTTTGCATTCTTTGTGATAAAAGGAATTTTTTCATCAAATTTTTTAGAGGTGAGGAAAGTTCGTCAAAATTTTGAGTGCTTTCTCTAACGAGGAACCAAAAAAACTGTGTTACTTTTTTAAGATTGTAATTTCTATTTGTGATTGAATTTTCCACTTCTATCCTTACAACATGACTGAAGTAGCCGAATTAACAACTGTATAAGTGATATCATTGATGAGTTTATGGAAATGCATAACCACTTTTACACTATTACAAACAGAGATGCTTTGGCTATATATACAAATAGTTGTTTGTGCCATTCCTATTTGAAGGGGGCTTAAGCATCGTCTCCGCTGGTTTTGTTGATAAGACTGCTTGCTGGCTGTTTCAATACTACAAAGACGACTGTTTTCTTTTCCTTTTTTTTTCCTTGTCTCCCCTTGGTTGCTTAAATTAAGTCTATGGTTCTCTTATCAAAAGAAGGAAAGAAGTCTTTGATTGACCTATTTCTCGTAGATGTTCCAAATAGTCCCATTAAAGATCTACAGTAGCTGAAGTAAACTCTCTTTTTAACTCGTTGAGGTAGACCAAGTGAATTAAATAATGCAGATATTCTTTGAGTTATTAATTTGGTACATGTAATAGTACTCTTCCCTATGAATCATCATAGTTTTTAATCTAGGCTAGGTTGTTTCAGCCAACTACCACTTATCCTCTTGAATATTTAGATAATATTCATTACTCATTTAGTACAATTGGTTTTTGAATTTTATTGATGGAATCTTGTTGCTGCCGATGTGAACATTCAACAACTGAAATATTGTCCTTCAGTTTCATTTTTGGGTTATTAATTTATTTCTCTCATAATCAATATTGTGAACATGGCGGATCAAAACTCATTATTAACGTGAAGTGCAAATGTTTTAAAAGTAAGTCATTTAAAAAGTATAGACCACCCCACTTTCCTATTCATTTCATGGGTTTCAAGAAGCTTCACAGTATGATCTTTTCATTTTAAGATTGAAATGGAGTTTCAAGAATAGCTTGGGGGTTGTTTATTATTTCTCTTGTTGATTTGACGAGTTTGCATGTTAGTGTTATACATTCAGGATGGTGGAATACACCATCTTGCTGCCAATAACCCGCTTTATCTGTCAAACATACTAATGATATTCATTGTACTAATTGCAGATTCTAATCACTGGATTTTTTCACAATGAGTACGTACATCTGGCAAAGTCCAATATATTGGTCGTGTGTGGTGATACTAGTGTTAATGTTGATTTTGTTCAACCTGGAGTTTATCGCTGTCTGGTACAGCCGCATTCACCAGGACTAGTACATTTCTTCGTGAGCTTAGATGGCCACAAGCCTATTAGTCAAGTTCTGAATTTTGAGTATCGTGCACCACATTTACAAGAGCTTGTAGTTGCTTCAGAACAGAGCTACAAGTGGGAGGAGTTTCAAGTTCAGATGCGACTTGCTCATCTGTTGTTTTCTACGTCCAAAAGCCTGAGCATCATGTCGACTAAATTGACACCCATTGCCCTGAATGAGGCCCAAAAATTTGCCGTCAAAACTTCTGACATTTCTGATAGTTGGATTTATTTGTTGAAGTCAGTCAAAGAAAATAAAACTCAATTTCCACAAGCAAGAGATGGTGTTCTTGAGATCATTTTGAGAAGCAGGTTAAGGGAATGGTTGATAGAAAGAATCGCTGAAGGCTCAAAGAAAAGCACTGAGTTTGATGTTAAAGGTCAAGGAGTATTCCACTTGTGTGCCATATTGGGATATACCTGGGCTGTACACCTATTTGTCTGGTCTGGTTTATCAATAGATTTTCGAGATAAATCTGGATGGACAGCTCTTCACTGGGCAGCTTATTATGGGAGGTATAGTATTATTTGTCAAACTGATGGAATAAGTGGTTAAGCCTTTCAGTTTCATTCGATTCCACTCTTACTGATCGAGGACCTTTTAATTGGAGAGTCTCCATCATGCAAATAAATATTGGTTATAAATCATTGATTATTCGGGGCTTTGCATCAAATTCTTATGGGTATCAAATGCCTAGGACAAATACTCCCACACGGGGGTTCTTGATGCCCAAAACAATGATTGTTTTGCTTTTGTATTTTTGCTCTACTGGAAATGGGAATGCTCGAGGGTCATCAAAGGGTTGTGTTATTATTATATATTTATACATTATTAGTATGATTTAATTTTTTGATATAATTTTATCTCTATCAAAAGTTTTTAATCTACGTATTGACACACCACTCAGTAATTCAAAATTCTGAGCTATGTAATTCAACATTGTCGTGCATATGATCATTTTTCTCTTCAATCATCATCTATCTTAATCATAGTTATTTTACAATACCTTGAACCAAGCTGAGAGGTTGGCCTGCTGTGTTGGCAATTTCTAGTGTTAATTAGTTTTAGAGTTTCCCTGTACTGGTAAGCATTTATCACCTATTTGACCACAGAATTTCTTTATTTAGGGAGAAAATGGTAGCTGTTCTTTTATCAGTGGGGGCTAAGCCAAACTTGGTCACTGATCCCACATCGAAAAACCCTGGGGGTTGCACCGCTGCAGATCTTGCATCTATGAATGGTTATGATGGCTTAGCTGCTTATCTTTCAGAGAAGGCTTTGATATCACATTTTAACGAGATGAGCTTGGCCGGAAATGTTAGTGGTTCGTTGGAAATTAGTACAACAACCGATACAATTAATCCTGATAGCATCAGTGAGGAGCAGATGTATATAAAAGATACATTAGCAGCTTACCGAACAGCAGCTGATGCGGCAGCACGCATACAAGCTGCATTCCGTGAGCATTCTTTAAAGCTAAGGACTAGAGCAGTTGAATTCTCTACCCCTGAAGATGAAGCACGTGGTATTATTGCAGCCATGAAAATCCAACATGCCTACCGCAACTTTGAGACACGAAAAAGGATGGCAGCTGCTGCTCGTATTCAGTACAGATTTCGCACGTGGAAGATCCGCAAAGAGTTCCTACATATGCGTCGTCAAGCTATTAGGATTCAAGTAAGTCTTTACCCTTAATTCTTGGCATTACTTTCAATTTATTTGAGAACTGATTATGAGCCATTCAGGGGAAAGAGACAGGCCTAAGCCATCTTCAAGGCTTGAAAAATCTCCTATTTATACTGGTATCTTTTCACAAATAAGTCCAACTAAACCATGAACTATATAATAGACAAGATCGGGTAAACTAATCTTTTATACTTGGATGAGATCCAAATAGAGTTATTTGTAGTATCTTTTTATATTACTTATTAATGTAACTGGGGAGATTAAGTACTTGTTGGATTCAAACCGTTCGACTCTCTCTTGTTTGATTTGGCTTAAAGGAACCACAATTTTAAAAGAAAATGTTGAAGAGCCTATATGTATGTTTTATTTATTTTGTTCATTGTACAAAATAGAGCTCCTTACTAAAAAATTTTATAGTTATTTTCTCTCCCCCCTTTAATTCTCTTTTTTAGAACAAGATACGAGAATTTTCCTTGATGAATGAAAATAAACAAAGAGTTTTAAAGATACAAACTCCAAGATAGGAGTGAAAAAAGAGAAACCAAAGTAACCAAAGGAGATAACAATTAAGAAGAACATAAAAAGGCATTCTAGGAATCATAAATTAGGCCAGCTGAGTAGTTCTTCAAAGCCGGTGAAATTGAACACCGAAGAGAGACTTTGAACTTAGCAAGTCGAAGCTTTCCACCCCATCCTTGCTTTTGCTTTGAAAAAAGTCTTTGATTTCTTTTAAACCATAGTTTTGACATAGTTGCTTTGACCGCATTAACTCAAATCATGTGGGCTTTCAAGGATAAATGAGGCCCGATAAGTAACTGCACAATATTATCTTTGAAATCTTCTGAAAAAAACCCAACGAGCATTAAAATGAGAGAAGCTTCCACCAACAATTGAGAGCATAGGAGCAGTGAATCTCTTAATGCTAATTGTAGTGTTATTTTTGCAATTTTTGCCTAGAAGAGTGGGAGGGATACCTCATCTTTCTCACGGGGTTTGTTTTTACATTTTTACTTTGTATCAATTCATGATTTTACACTTTTACTTCATCTTTCGCACCCCTGATGGTTCTAATTTCATGTATCTTTGATCGTACAAAAACTTTGATGGAGCTGAAGTCCAATATAAGAAAATAAGCATCATCATCCAACTGAACTTTTAGTTTGTCTACATTAACTGGAGTGAAATTTCATACAATTATTGTGAAGTGATCTTGTTGTGGTTATCATCGTTCAGTATGGTTTATTTTTACCTTTATATTGAAGTGATCTTCAAGTTTCATGTAATTATTATGAAATAACATGCGTGCTAGAAGTGTTCTGTAAAAAAACAGTCGATGACTTCCTATTTGTTTCTTTCTTCCTAGGCTGCATTTAGAGGCTTCCAAGTGCGGAGGCAGTATTGCAAGATTGTTTGGTCAGTAGGAGTACTCGAGAAAGCTATACTGCGCTGGCGTCTTAAGAGAAAAGGTTTTCGTGGGCTTCAGGTTGCACCCACTGAAGTGGCAGAACAGCAGGAAAGTGACGCAGTAGAGAACTTCTACCATGTTAGTCAAAAACAAGCAGAAGAGCGAGTTGAGAGAGCTGTTGTGCGGGTTCAGGCCTTGTTTCGATCGAAGAAAGCACAAGAAGAGTATCGTAGGATGAAGTTAACCTACGATGAAGCAGCGGTGAGTTAAAAGGCTTCCCATTAAAGTTCCCTGTGCAAGTTCAAGTATTTTAAATTTTTGATTGTGTGATATTTTTGGCTTATTGCAGCTGGAATATGAAGTACTTACACATCCTGATACGAGAGCATAAGTTTGTGAAGATTCGTATGATTGTGGTAGTTATTCTAAGAATGGTTAAAGATACGAGTTTCCTTAGCTCAGGCCAACATGAAGAGGCCGATACCGATACTCGACTCGAGTTCTGGAGATTGGCTCTACTGAGGCAATGAGTTTAGAGAGTAATGAACTTTCTGGGTTGGGGTAAGAATTAATGCCCCTTTGTGTCAAACTCAAAGCAAATGCTTTTCTTGTAGCCTGTAAATGCTGTAAGTATATGAATAGGTCAGTTTGTTTTGTAATACTCATTCACCATTCTGAACTGTTTCAAAGAATCTGGTGGACGTTCTACTGTCCACAAAATTAGTAGAAATTAGAATATGAAATTTTCATGTTTTAAAGGATCTTATTATTTCTCAGTAGTTTGGCATTGAAAAAACATAAACAATATTATATTCATAATCTATTGAAAATTCTGATTAAAACCAGCAGTTTACGTCCGAAGATTCATATCTTTCGGTATAATTAGATTCAAACTTTAATTTAATTCTATAGAAGTCGTTGATCTACGAACTTTATTGAGAGTTTAATGCAACAATAATGTCACTAAACAAGGAAAAACCCAATAATCAGAGAAAATCATGACAACAAAACCTAGTTCCAATAGAACAAATATTGAGCTGCCAAACTTGTAAACAATTTTCTTCCAAAATTAATCTCTGTCTGGCAAAGGTGATAACCTACATGGAATGATGGATGCTAATTGCCCAATGTTGGCACCTACTTGATATATTGGGAGAGCCATTTGAACCCATCCCCATAACCCATCTTCCGGACGATGCTACACATAAAAACCTCGAGCGGTCGAACGTTTGTCAATGTAAGAGTGACCTTTCCCTTGCCAGTTGTGAAATTGGTCAAACCCAGGTGATATCTTAGCTCATCTTCTGAAGCTGCATAAGGGATGTCGATCTTGTTTCCAAGCACAAGGAATGGAACATCAGCCAGCGCTTCGTCTGAAAGGAGGGCGTCGAGCTCCTTCTTTGATTCGACGAACCTCTCTTTATCATAGGCATCAACCAGGTAAACTACTGCATCCACCTATTCCGTGGAATGTGTCAATAGGCATGAGATGTTAGCAAAGAGGGAATTCAGAAGCCATAAACTACCACAAACTCGGGATTATGAATGTTATTCAAGTTCCAATAGTTACAACAGAATAATATAAGAATCAAATTAGCATATGGAAGATCATGATCTTGGAGAACATCAGATGTCGAAATGACCACAGGTTCTCATCACACCAGGGACACATCTGAAATCCAAATTTACTTTAAACAATCGAAGGATTTGATGGATCAAAATGTACATCGCGGTGATAGCACCCATAAGAATGGAAACAAGTACACAAATAGCAACTTTTTTTCTTCCTCGTCTACCTTTAACTGTTTCAATAAAAATAATGTCTCGGGAGCCTTACCCGATCACAATGCATAAATATTAACACCAAGCGCTGTTACAGAAAACCATTTGGCAATGCTTTTATTCCATGAAAGCTATAGAGTGGAATGGAAATTAGGTAGGTTCAATCCTACAAAAGCCAGTTAGGTGTTATTATTTTGGATTAGGGTCCTAGACGGATCCCTTTTAGTGGGTTTGTTTTTTGTATGCCCTTGTATATTCTTTCATGTTTCTCAATGAAAACTCGTTTCTTATCAAAAAATAAGAAAAAGAAAAAAAATCAGCATCCCATATCAACTTTAATGGTGAGTATCCCGAAAGTTCATTTGATGGGAGAAGGACACTTAATAGATTTAGGAAATGGTATGCATCTGCAACTTTGGTTTTTCTTTCTTAATCAGATGGGTTGACAACGTGGGAATTGTTGAAACACAAAAACAGAAACTTCCATAGTATCTATCAGCTTCTATCTTCATATTGTTTCAGGTTGTAAGAGCTTTTACATCAAGATTCAGAAAATGAAAGGAAGTTCCTTATTCAAAAAGTTTGGGCTTAAAAAGTCAACTACTGCTGAAGGAGACTGAAAGGAGACAATGAGTATGGACCATAGAACCAACCAAGAAACCAACTTCTAAATCCTATAATGAAGAACAACAAAGGCATCTGGTGGGGATTGAAAAGAAGAACACTCCAACAACCATCAAATCGATGATACAGCCCCTTCGAATCAATAAACAATATCTATATCATAGGTCCAATCAATTACCAAATTAGAACGGCAGTTTAACAACAATAATGGAAAAGAACAAACTGTCGACAATTTTAAAACAAAGAAAACCATCAAGGCGATTCATGGACACCGAAACTGTTACAAACAAATCTCGGACAAAATGCAATCAGAAATTGGCCAAAAAATGCATAAAAGATCACCTTGGCATAATAATCTTTCCAGACTCTGCGAGCAATCTGGTGGCCTCCTAGATCAAAAGCCTTGAATTTGATTTTCCCAATACTCAACTCCTCTGAGGTCGGGTGTTGAGTCGGCTGGTGCTGCACTAGTCTCTGCGCAGCTCAAAATTTCCGTAAGAAATCCAAAAATCAAACAGTACGATTGAATTACAGAGTAGATAAAGAAATCAAACCAACCTCGTCCTTCAACATGTGAAGGAGAGTGGTCTTCCCCGCATTATCGAGGCCAAGGAAAAGAATCTTGGCCTCTTTTTGCCACAGGCCGAGCGACGCTAGGACGCCGTAGAACCAGTCGACGAGAAACATAGTCGCCGATAGCTAATCAATGAGAAAGTAGACGGAAAAATCACCGGAGAATCCTTAGCTTCAGAGAGTTTGGAATGAAGAGGAATGGAGATTGAAAGGGAAAATATGGAGATCTGAATGCGTCATTTGACAAAATGGATAAAGAAATAAAAAGGATTTGGCGTTACAACTGTGTGCACTTATGAGACCTCTTGCTTCCAGGTTTCGCCCATAGCCCTTTTTTTCGTTTAATTTATTTTTTTTTTCTATAAAGCACAATCAGATTTGGGAAATAGTTTCTCTTTCTGTCCATTTTTAATTATATTCTTACAAGTTACAAGTCAGACAAAGTTCAAAGTAATTTTACTCGTTAAAGAGGTAATTTATTGATGTATAATTTATATTTATTACTATTACTATTTTAGCTTTTTTTCCTAAATAAACTATGGATTCAAAGATCTAATTTTTGGTCGAAAATACGGGTGAGAATGAGGATTTAAGTCGAAATCATAGTTGTAATGCTGAAGGCCCACGTAAATTCTTTAAGAGGTCATTCAATCGCTCCAAGTCTAGCATGCTTTAACTTTGAAGTTGTTATGATTAGGTACTGAAAAGAAATGTGAAGCTTGTTGCTATACAAGCTATAGGCGGTAGCTATCTTTTTTTTTTTTTTTAACATTTTCTTAATCATGTTTACATATTCCTAGGTTTCCTCTCGTTCATTCATATCCGAATATGGTATCGGTTCATTGATATACCTCTCATCACTATTTGGATGTCACAATAATACCTTGTTTATTTGGGTAGTTGAGTTTTTGAGTAAGATTTAAAAAGATAATAAATTGTAGAGTTGCATAACTTATGAATTGGCATATTGATTTCTAAAATTTTAAATTACTCTCGAAAAAAATTAACTTTATCGAAATATTTTTAATTTTAAAGTTTGTGGAACAAAAGTACAAAACCGATATTATATATTAGTTTGAAAATTAAAAATGAAAAATAAAATCGATTATATACTATGGTCAAATAGGTAACGGATGAGTTACTCGTCCAAAGTGACCAAGCCCAATAAAATCAAGGTGGGTCCAAACTTAAATTGTTCTTAAACCTAAATTGTAAATTATGAACTTTAAAATTTGAAAGCCTAATTCAATTTTAAAAAATTAAATACCTTAAATTGTTCAAAGGGAAAAAACTTAACCTAAATTGAAATTTTGAAATCAAGTTGCCATAACAAATGAGAATATGGGTAGTTCTTAATTAGGATTTTTAAATAAATAGATAAGAAAATAATCAACTGAGTATAAATTGTTCTACCAAAAAAAAAAAACCGCATCTAAATTGAAAATCGGAAATCAAATTCTGATTAAGGCAAAACAAATATAAAAATAATTAAAATAATGGAAGAATTTGATTTATTAAAAAAAATGGAGAGAAACAGCTTACCAGTGAGAATATGGGCCCTTTCTTTTGCCAAAAAAAAAGATGGGCCCTTTGCAAAAAAAAAAGTGTGAGAATATGGGCCCAAACCCTAGCCCAATGTCAGCTGCATCGACTAAAATAAGATGACTCTAGCTTTTCCTTCCTTCGAAGAAAAAAAAGAAGAGAGAAGGAAACCCTAGCTTTTGCATCCTCTCAGTCTCAACAAAGGTTTGCTGAAATTCTCACTCTTTTTCTCTCTGAAAATCTTCGTTTATCTTCATTCATCGAAAATCAGCACCTAGTTTTCTAATTTCTCTTTTTTTTCCTATTGTTTTTGTTGGTGTTCTGTGGTACAGAGATGGCCAAGTCGAAGAATCACACAGCGCACAATCAGTCCCGCAAAGCCCATAGAAACGGCATCAAGAAACCAAGGAAGCATCGCCACACTTCCACTAAAGGGGTATGGAATCCATGGATAGCATCACTTCTGTTCTTGTTAAATCGATTATCTTTTCTTATCTTTTTATAGAATGCGTCTGCAGAATAGTTTTAACTCTTTATCTCGTCGATCTGCGTGTAGATGGATCCCAAGTTTCTTAGGAACCAGAGGTACGCGAAGAAACACAACAACAAGAGTGCTGAAACTGCTTCGGAAGAATGAAGTTGAAACTTTAGGGTTTCTATGATATAAGTTTGCTTCTACTGAACCTTTTGTTTTCTGATTTTTCTTTTGTTTTTCTTTCAGTAGTCTTTTAATTTTGACTTTGTTGTAGCGAATTCCATTTCAATGTGGAAGTCGTTCCTTCCGAGGCCTGGTTACGACCATTCACTTCCTGTTTTGGATTTTTAAGTTCTTAACTATTGGTTTCATCTTCATACTTAATCATTTGTGCCATTCTCTTTCTTCGCATCAGTATAAGCGTTATCTTCCATCTGGCTTTAATGGTTTCTATTGCCAAATGTTGTCAATCTGACTTCTAGATTTGGGTTATATTTGTTTGGTATTGAAATATAGGCAATGTAAATTTAAATTTTAATAAGTCATTCTTCTACATATTAAAATCAAACTTTACGAATTTAGACTTTCAAAATCTGTAACATTTTAGATTTATTAAGAACTGCGAGCAGGAAGGCCATATGAACTGTTTTTGAGGTATTCTCTGAGCGATGTTTGGGTGGAACCTCCCAAATTTTGGAAATCTGAGATTTATATGGCGAAAAAGTATAGATGAGGGATTGAGTTTAAAAATATGAGCTAAACAATCCAATGTAATGGTTGGTTTATTATGAATTTAGTAATTATAAAGGAAAATAAATCATGACTTTGTAGGGTTTGTGCAATTTAAATGTCATGTCAATGGCATTGGCATTGGTGGTTGCCTCGGTCCCTAAGAAGACGGATAATATTTTTAACTATGTATTCATTAGACTCAACCACTTTGAAGTGGGATCGAACTTTCCATCTCAAGAAGAAGGTAATGGGGTAATGATTGCCTTTTAAACATCCGTAGGTAACAGAAACAAATATTTCCAATAATAAAGAGAACTCATGGATAGTTGTAGAGTCAACAATTATCTAATGTTGTAGAGTCAACAACTATCTCGTGAGATTAGTCAAGGCGTGCGTAAGTTGGTTCGAGCAAATCTTCTATTTGTCAATACGACAAATGTTGACCGACTTCCACACCCAGAATTTGGGGAAAAAACGTAAATGAGTAAAAACAAGTCTCATCATTTACCATTACAACTATTTTCAACAAAAAAAAAAAAAAGTTACCATTACAACTTATATTGCTTCATATGATTAAATTACTCGTTAAAAATCACAGGCAAAAATAGCATCTAAACGAGGAAGCAATTGCAGGTTGATGTTCCATTTGCGAGACATGGATTAATCAATAAAATAAGAATGACAAAGATACTAAAATATTTTGGACCAAACCAACCGCACGACATCTGCTAACTCTCTCAAGACTTGGTTGTTTCTTCCAGCATTATGATGACCCTGCTGATCTCGCTGTCTAGAAATCGTGTTGTTTCTCAAAACTCCCTAACAAAAGTAAAATTCTTCAAAAAGAAGGCTTTGAGCGTTCGAGAAGCTTACACTGCAATCGGTTCACTTACTGCACTGGGAGCATGAGCTTCAACCTGTTGATGAAAGGCATTTTTGTTTCAACGCATTTTGATGGTGAAGTATGAAATGAAGTCTGAATATCTCATTCCATGAAAGGGACTAGAAGAAATGAACAAAACTAACGTGTTCTTGTAAAGAGTTGGGTTTCAATTGACACATTTGATATAGTAAGGGAACTCACTGGAAAATCTTAAACTGACCTTAGCTGACTTAAATAGTTCATCAAGCACCTCAGATAGTGTTGGATGTGCATGAACTGCTAATTTAATATCCTGCACCAATACATAGAGAGTAAAAAATGACACAGGATTCGAGAAAATTAAGAATCTCAAATTTTTATAGTTCATAGGCTGTCGCTTTATGGGGCCAAGTAGTCAGTCTATATTGGTTTCCACTGTGAAAACTTACCTGAATGCGTGTTCCTAGTGCTATTGCATTTGATGCTTCGTGGATAAGGTCTGCGGCGTGTAATCCAAAAATATGAACTCCGAGTATCTCTCCATTATCGGGTCTATATATTAGCTGGATGAGGTGAAAACAATGGAATTATAACTAACTGAAAGCCATAAATATACATACCACTGGAGTACGGTGAATAATTTTTATTAAACCAAAGGTGTGAAAAGAGGTTGCAGAAGTATAACCTTGGCGAGACCCTCTCCTTCATTTTCTGCAAGGGCCTTTGTGTTTGCCTTAAAACTTGTCTTGGCAACGCTTACTTCAAATCCCTCCTCCTTGCCTTTCTCCCTTGCTTGAGGCTGCAATATTTATGCATTTTGTTGATTTTTAGATCTTGAAACTTTGAAGTAATAGCGATCAAATAGGGGAAAAGGCTTGATGAGGTGAAACAAATGCAAGAACATTGTTGAACTAATGATATTAACAAGCATATATAATGTTTCATTATCAATTAATAATGCAGATGAACACAAAAGTTTACCATGATGTTTTTTTTGTTTACCTCAGTAAGTCCAACCATACTAATTTCGGGATGAGTGAAACAAGCTGCAGGGACGCTTAAATGATTGAGCACGTGATCCCTTCCGGTAACTTGTTCAACCACTATTGAAAGGTTCGTGCAAAATAGTTAATTGTTTAGTTGGAGTTTATGGCACGTATAGTAATTGATTGGCAACTACTTACCCAAAATGCCTTGTGCACTGGCTGCATGAGCAAGCATCATCTTCCCATTCGCATCACCAATGCAGTATACATGAGGAACCTAGCATGAAAAAAATCCATGCTAACTATGATTATGTCGGTAAAAATAAAGGTTAGTCAAAAGAAATTCAAACATACCAGTTTTCCATTTGCATCTATCACTCTCATGCGCTCATCAACAGGAACAAAACCACGTTGTGTGACCACATTGATCTACAAATAAATTAAAACATATCAAAATTGTCTATTATATCAGTGAACAGCTAGAGATAGACTAAATAAAATTAGTACTTGAGGAGACGTACATTTTCCAATCCAAGACCGTTAGTGAATGGGGCCCTTCCAGTTGCAATCAGTGCTGCGTCTACCTGTTACAAAATGGAAAAAAAATGTAATGTTCATTATTTCAATATAGTATCAGCATACCAGTGCATTTAAGTCAGATAACTACATTTATTGCAATGCAGATGGATTTGAAGAGAATTGAAGAAAGTCTTTCCCATTTGAGTTTAATCAGAGTAAAGAGAAACTCCAGGAGAAAGTACATTGGTACCGATTTCCAGTAAAGACAGTTACCTCTAAACTATCTTTAGGTTCCTTAGTTTTTGCATCTATAAGCTCTATAGTCACTGGTTTCCCATCCTTTGCTGGAGTAATCTTTATAAGAACACCAAAGAAAACACAAACCGATTTCAAAAAAATGCAGAAAAGGGGGAAAAATCTTAGATGCTGAAGTAGAAACTATGCATAACCTTAGATGCAAATACTCCAGTATGGTAATCAATTTTCCGTGGATTTATTAGAACCCTCTGGGCCAACTTTCCAATCTCAGGATCAAATCCAGGCATAAGCTGATCAAGCGCTTCAATAAAGGTAACCTGCAAAGAATAACATTATGATGAACAATGTAGTCCAAGATACATTAAGGACTACTTATTCCCTTTTAAAATGAAGTGAAGAATTCTAATGAATTGTAATGGATTGAAAGGCTACTCCCTGAACCAGTCTTTATAATCCTATATGTCCTATTTTGTTTGACATCCAAAAGATCCCCTTCGCCATGCCCTGGGCTTTGTTAGAGCGCCTTTTTACAGAAAGCTTATTTCTTTCTCCTCGAGCTTCATTTTTCCCACAAGGGTTGGGTAAAGATGCATGTCGCAATTTAATTCAATATTGTTTCGTCCAAACTCATGATTACTATAAGCCGGAAAAAAAAACAGTCCTATTAGAATAGCTAATCTGAAATTTTAAAACATAGTCGTGATTCTTTTACTCCTATTATCAAACCTGAAATAGGATTAATTTCCTTCTGGTATATTTAAGCAATGTCCTGAAACTATTAAATTTCAGACAATTTATGTTCTTAATTGTTTAGATCCAAGAACTCAACTGACACATCATCCACAGTGCAATACAAGAATTGAAATACAGTAACAAATATTCTACCAAAAAGTTATAGTGACATGTTAAGAAGAACTCCAAGCAATGCTTTAAAGTAACCAAGCAACAAATATAAACAAGTTGAAATGATGGACAACAGTATGGGAATTGGGTCAATTAGTACGTGTAGAGAGGAAGACCAACCTCACTTCCTAGGGCAGTGTATACATCGCTGAACTCAAGACCAATATAGCCACTCCCAACAATAGCGATCCACTCAGGAACAAATTCCAGTTTTAGTGCATGGTCACTGGTAATAACAGTCTTCCCTGTATAAACCACAATTAAGGATTAGAATTCCTACAAGCAAATGTATCCAAAGAAATGACTCTCCAGTAAAATAATATAAGTTTGTGAACCGCTGTAATGATATAGTATATAAAATGTGTGTAACTTGCAAGTACAACTATCCACTTCACTCATTAGAAGAAAGTTGTCTACATCCCCACGCTTCTGTTGCAGAGGAATTATGTTCAAGGAGTAAGAAGTTCTAACATCTCAAATTCCATGATAATACGGTCAACAATCAGCATGAATGTCCTAGCCAAACATATCTAATTCTTGCCTCTTGGAGCATAGTCATAAAGTGTTCAAATTCATACAATTAGTTAAAGTCAACAATCCAAGTTTTTTTTTTTAAATATTCGTGAGTGTCCGGACCAGCTTGCACGTGATCTAAGTAAGTGGCCACCATAGTTTGAACTCATTCCTCCAAAGTCCTTTACTATTTACATTGGTCTTTATTGACCATTAACTCAACCCAGGATGGTTAATCCAAGTTCTAAAAATGCAAACCTGATGTAGTTTATGCCACAAAATGGGGTGCCTAACCCCATAAAATGCTTCAAAAAGCTATTGGAAAATTATCTTCTTTACAAAAGAAATAAATAAGTTTATTCCACTGTCTCATCTCGTTTAACCAAACTTTAACACAGAATTACCCAAAATCAATACTGCAGACTGTAGTTTCAGTTCCAAATTATTAATTTTTATGTATAACTGAGAGTCAAAGCTTTGCTTCCCTATACTCAGAGGCATCTGCGCCTGCCCCAAAGTCCAGACCCTATTAATTATAACTTTTTCATAAAAAGATCTAGCATTTTGCTATAGTTTCATATTCTCAAGGGTAGGACTTTGTTTTCATGGACATTTATGTTTTACATCCCATGATGCAATGAAATTAACAGTTACCTCCTCCATGGACGAGTAAAACAATTGAATTGGAAGGTACCAACTTTTAGTTACATGTGCATGAACTAGTGACCAAAAGAGTCCAAAAATGTATTTGTTTTCATAGATGTGTTTAGGTTTTACATCTGATGATGATACGAATTAACATTTACCACCTTCATAAATAAGGTCAAAGAATTTTTAATAGAAATTTCCAACCTCATCAGGCGTAACTTTAAATAGTGACATGATAATAAACTAATGTCTGAAAAGTCAAGAACAAACAACTTCATTCACATACACGTCGATGGCATGGCTTTGCACCCCAAAATTTCATTAACTCTAACAATTGATAAGCTTCAAAATAGTTAATATAAACGTGAAAAGGAGAACCAGGAGAATTAATGTTTACCATCAACTTCAATGCCCTTTGGAACAAAAGGGACAGAACCGGTAGCAATGATTATATCTTTTGCAGTTACTATCTTGTCAGAAGAACCAATCTGAACCTTTTGAGGGCCCTAGAAGAATTCAACAAATGACATGAGAGGTACTGGTGGAATGGACAATTATGGAAAAAACAAAATCACTTGCCAGATTATACGAGGGAATTAGTAAGAAGTTTTAACCTTGATGGCTAAAATTCTCATGAAGTTATATTCAAAGTTCAGGATAACAAATTTCAAGGAATGGGTCAAGTGGTCAAGACTCGAGAACTAAAGATTTTTATATCAAGATTTTACAACTTGACCAGTGATGTACCAGTGATGTGAGAAACAACGGCTACTATCGATTCATTTAAAACAGCCAAATAAATTAATTTTCTTTTCATGAAGGCGCAAGCGAAACTTACCAAAATTGTACCAACACCAGTCAATATATCAACTCCAAGGGCTTTCATTGAGTTGGTCAAATTAGTACGAATTTTTGAAGCAAGATTATTAGCATGATCAGCCACTCCTTGTCTGTCATATCCAGCAGCCGAGACCTACAAATAAGTTAAAATAAAGAACAAAAAGAAGTAAGACGATAAATAGTAGTTGTTAATAACTCCAATCAAATTAACTGTAATCGAGTACAAAAACACTGTTGGTAAGGATAGAAGACACATTTGTGAACAGGTACACATGAAAAACACCGATACGTTAAGACTAATATATGTACGACTACTAAGTTCAAGCTCTCTGATTTCCTAAAGTCAATACCTGCAAACCCAAAGCCTTCAAGTGATGTTCATTCTGAAGTTCACGCATCCTACCACTTACAGCTAGAAGAGCTTTAGAAGGAACACATCCTCTGTTTACACATGTTCCACCCACCACATCTCCCTCTACAATGGCAGTTTTAAGACCCTGCAAGAACAACAACATTCTAGAGAATTATATCCATGTCATATCATCTCCTGATCAGTAATATGTACGATAATCACTAGTCCCGGTCATTCGCTGTAAGAAAATATGAGATAACTGGACAAGCTGGATTAAAGTTATGCGTCACGTATGCTGCCAGAAGATTTAAATTTTTGGCAAAAGTCGTTTACCGTATTGCCATTCAACAGTGACAATTACGATATTGAAGCGACGAAAACTGCAGTAACTTCCATAAAAGGTATGAGCAGACATAATTTGAGTTGGCAACTGAAAACGGAGCTAAGCTACATTTGGAAACCTTTCTTGGACAGACGAGCGGGGCCATAAACGTACTAGAATAAAACCGCTGTGAGTTAAAGTAGTAACACACAACACGCACAATAATCGCTACGACAAAACTCGAATTCGGAACAATTCCTTGCGAAATCAAATAACGACCGAGCAGTTGAAGCTTGTCTTTTACCTTCTCTACAGCATGAAGAGCCGCTCCATGGCCACCGACGCCAGCTCCGATAATGAGCAAATCGTAGTCGAATTTGGAGGGACTTCCATTGCCGGAGAGAGCAGCAGAGACGACGTTCCTCCTGGAGCGGGAGCTGGTGGAGAGGTGGAGAGTATGGGAATCGGAGCGTTTGAGCGATGAAAATCCCAAGGCCTCGCGTCTTAGGCCGCAGAAACGGAGATTGAAATGGGGGGATTCAATGGCGGATGTTGATTTGGGAGGGGCGAGGGAGGATGCGGGGGAGGAGATGGAGAGAGAGATTGAGGAATGCATTTTGCGATAATGGTGGAAGAATTGAAGGTTGGTGAGTGAGGGCGAGGCGAGAGTGTGAGAGATCTGATGAACCGAGGGAAGTAAATTGATTTGGCGCCTCGAAGAGTCCGTTAAGAGCGGGCGGATATAACGAAGTGCGGCGGATACTGATAGAGATGAGCCACCCACCTATATGTCTTTCTTTTACTTACTAAGCGCTAATGCCCCTTTTTTCTTTTCCTTTTTTAATGCTACGAGTCAATTTTTTTTTTTTTAATGCTTATTTGGGGTATGAGATTGAGCCAATTACGATCGAGCTATACTCGTATTTGAGTCAATACTATTTTTTTAGTTACACTTTTGGTCGAAATATGTATTTTAACTAATTAAGCTATACTCATGTTGGTTTTAAAAATCAATAATATAGTTCGTATAAATTTTATACTTTGATATGATATGTTTCAAAATAACATTTTTTTTTGTTTAAAATACTTCAAGCATAGTATACTAACTTTAGTTAAATCAGTTTGGGGTCGAAAATATAAATGTGTGATTGTAATAATCGTTCACATAGTTAATTTTCTTTTGTGGGCCGTGATTTTTTATCCGATTTATTATTTTGCTTTTCCCATCAATTTGTCTGTGGCATGTTTGCCATTGTTTTATTTAGTTTACATATTATATTGTAATCGTCGTAAATATTTAAGTATATATATTAGTATTTTGAGTTCGTGAAAATAAGAATTCGTAGACTAAACAATCACAAATTAGATGGTCTATTTTGTCTCGAGTAATTATACACTGTAGCTACACGTGTTAGTTGACAACTCAAAATTATCAAAATTAACTCATCTTCATTTGAATATAACTTTTTAAAAAATGGTTTAGTTCCATCTCGAACAATTAGAGATTTTAGTTGTCCCAAAACAATAGTTTATTCATCCACGTGGTCACTTATATCAATATTTGTTACAATTGTCTTGTTTGTTATTTTGACACTTTGAGGTCGTATTTCTAACTTTGTTTGGAGACTTAATTTAAACCTTGTAATTCATGTATACTGGTTGCGAGAGTGATATAAAACAACAAAATATAAACTACAACGTAGATCCAAAATATACGTGATTGAGATACTCATCTACCATGTTATGATTTTGTTTTCATTTTCACGTAGACTACTAATGAAAAAAAGTTTTTATATATACACATTGAAAGCACGTGAATTGATAAATTGAGAGATGGGATCGAAATAAACTATTGAATAATATTTTATATAATTTAGTATTTAGCTTCGAACAAATATCCATTAAACACACGTATACACATAATCTAAATTTATCAACTTTTTTTGTTTTTTAAAGTTCAGATGAGTGAAACGAGTGTTGGTATTAGATAAACCAGTTGATGCATCAAATTGACAATCAACCTTTGATCTTAATGTAGTTGATATAGAGGATAGACGTCATATGTGCTTTGCATTTTACAGTACATTGCAATATATATTATATATATTTATTTTTATTTGACATGTTTAGGTCCCCCAACCAAATGAAGACTTAAACATTCAATTTAATTAATAAATACATAACTAACATTACAAGTTGATATTTATTATTTAAATAAATGCGATTCTCTTACATAAAAAAACAAAAATTATTTAGTCGATACAAAAATATAAGTTTAACTGAAATTGTTAAAGTTTCGTGGAGTTCATATTCACATCAAAAGAGGATTAGTAGTGACTATTGCATAAGGTACTTATTTGTTAGTCTTCACCCAACATGTCGATTAGATAATAGATAGGTTGACGAGCCTCTAGAACAAAGAGGCAGACAACAAAGTCAAACCCTACTTATGGTTGATAGATATTAGATGTCAATATATGAATTAAATTTACCAAACTCATCAACTTAAGTTGTTGGGTTGAGTAATGATTTATTCATCCTTAATATAATATCATAGCAAAATTATCGTGCAATTACTTATTCTCCATTTAATTGCCTGTGATTGCGAATTTTTTTTTCTTGATCAATTTCATTTGTTAATCCTTGAGGAGACATAATAGGTGCAAATAGTTTACGTCCAAGCATCGACAACTCTAATAAATAGTTGTCGCTACGATTCGAAGGAGCCTTCAACACCTGTATCATTTCTCAAATCAACTACTCTAAACAACAAGCAGCATAAAACTATCAACTTTTACGAACTACAACACACTTGTTATCACTATCTTTGATCTTTGAGATCATTGTTGTACTCTTACTCAAGAAAAATAAAAAGGAAAAAATATATACGAAAAAGAAAAAGGAAAGTAATTGACCAACCCGATTGGTCAACAAAAGGCGCGTAAAATTGGCGTCGAGGGAAAAAAGAGCGCGTAAAAGTACGCGATCATAATTCGCGAAGTGGTCTGTTTGTTATTATATGAAAAATGAATGGCATAACTGAAAATTGAGGTTTCTATTTCCAATATTGGGGATAGATTTTTCTTTGTTTCTTCCAGCACGAGAAGTGGAAAGAAAGAATACACCGGGAGAGAAGCGAGTAGCAAAGAAAGAGGAAGAGAGGCGGAATATAGGCAATTGAAGCTCCCACTGCTACGTGTATGGCGTCTAGGGTTTCTGCTTTACACTCCCACTGAAATCTTTACCCCATATTTAGTTTCTGCTGCTCCCTGTTTCATCGTATTCGAAACCCTAATTCTTCATGCACCAATCTCCATTGCTGTTCACTCCACTTCAAGATTACCTTTGAAGTCGGGTCAATTTTGCCTCACTTTGCGATGGGCGCGCCAGATAGATCTCCGGCGACCTCCAATTCTATGCAGGTAAGCTCTTTATTAAATTGGGAAGCTCGCTACTTTGACACTGAATGCCAGTAGACGCCGACATCTAATTAGACTTGTAATTTCGTGGTTGAGGTTGGTCTCTGAATGTTGCTTTTCATTTATATAATTGATATTGCGTATCGTACAATTTTTCCTATAATTCGCGTCCTTTGAGAGTTTGTTTCAGTGCCAGCGTTGCTTATAAACGCCTGGACATTAATGGAAATTTAAATTGCTCTGCAACCCAGAATTTATTTCTTAAAGTGATATGAACCCAGAAGCAAATTGCTTTCTGATTACTTATTCATCCTGGACGACGATTGCATTATATTTGTATATAAGCTTTACTACTTGAAGCTGAACTGCCAAGATTTAAGTGTTTGCAGATGAGGATGTTGTGGCAATTGTATAGTTACTGAGAAACATTGGAGGGCAGTCATAATTTTCTTTAAACGAATATTTTATTACTTTTTAAGGTTTAGATCAGAAGATGGGTATTCTTAATATACTTGCATGAAGTAATGGTACATATTGACATCATTACAGTATCAAATACTCTTACCAACATTTACCACTTAGAGTTGCATTGAATGACAGAAATATAATAGTAATACTAGAACTATCATAAGAAAGACTCATAGTGCACAGTTCATGCTGATAATTCAGTTTTCTGAAATAACGGGTTGATTTGTGAATAAATTTACTGGTCAGTTCAGAGGTTCAAATCTTGTCATTTACAAATTCTGTCCAGAAAATAAACAGGTTACAAAGTTCACGATTCCACGTCCTATCAACAAGAATTCAGCTTTCTGAAACATTTAACATATTTTAGTAAACCAGCCCTGTGTATTTGAGGCATACTTGCATGACAATTGAATGCCATAGGTTTCCAGCCACTTGTTGTTCACCTCCTGCTGGCCAATAGTTTCTTGCAATAACTGCTTTGCTCATGTTTCCAGCGGTTCTGACTGCTGCATATTTTCAAATTGTCAATATAACTGTCTTGTCACACACTGAATGGGTTTACAACAATCTTGGAGAAGTTCAAAATCAATTCATTTTGTTTTATCAGTTTCTGTAATTTTGGAGTTTGCACTTGGTCCTTATTTTTTATATCTTCAAATTTCAGCGTGTCAAAGTATATCGTTTGAATGATGATGGAAAATGGGATGATCAAGGAACTGGGCATGTTACTGTCGACTATTTGGAGGTTTGTGACTGATAAGAATAAACTTTCTAGAAAGAGCAAAGAATAGAAAAGAGAGTTGTGCAATCTGTCGAAGATTAGCTAACATGATCTTCATTGTTATGAATGCAAATTTAATTCAATTCAGAGATCAGAGGAGTTGGGATTGTGTGTTTTTGATGAAGAGGACAACGAGACTCTACTTCTACATCGTATTAGTTCAGAAGACATTTACAAAAAGCAAGAAGGTCTGTTTTTTCTTTCTTGTAAACTTTAAGCAGTATCATCATCTTGAGTCTTCTTTGTAATATGTATCTGCACTATTTTAAGTTTCTGATTGGTTATGTAGGCTTACATTGACTTTGAAGTTCTAACAGAGTCAGTTATTTAAACATGCAGATACTATAATCTCTTGGAGAGATCCAGAATATTCTACGGAGTTAGCTCTTAGCTTTCAAGAGACAACTGGATGTTCGTACATATGGTAACAATTGATTATTTCCCCTTCATTATGTAACGTTATGTTCCTTGATAGACTACCTCAAAATCTTTTTATCTTATTTAGGGATCACATTTGCAATGCGCAAAGGAATCTCCATTTTAATTCTCTCAACAGTAAGTACCAAGTTATTTGAGTCCTTTTGCCATTGAACGTTTTTTATTTTGTTATTTGCATCACATTTATCATAATAGGAAACTAAATGTTATAGATTTACTGTTATATAGTGGAGGCTACATTTACTGGGATGATTTCTAGCTTATGACAAGGAAAGTTGCTTTGACTGTAGTACCTAGTAGGAGGATAAAAATAAGAAAGGACTATGTTGAGGTTGACATGCAAAAAACCACCAAACATTAAATTCTGTTATACTGGAAAGGGCGGTGGTTGTTCTTTCTTAATGAATCGTTTCTTATCCAGAAGAAAAAGGGTGGTAGTTTCAAGAGATTCAGAATGTGACGTATATCTTTGGCCTTTGTAGTTTGTTGAATAAAAGATTAAATTGTAGTTCACTGTTCAAATGAAAATTTTAATCTGTTCAATAGTTTATGGTTTGCTCTATCAGTGCTGCATAATTTATGACTAAGGATAGATGAATATTTTTTCTTGTTAACAAGACGAAAAGTTGAATAGTTCTCTCTTTCTATTGCCTCAAAACCAAATCTCTGATCTTTAATATAAAATTTGAGCAGATTCCTCATTATACACTGATTACAGAACTGTCTCGGGGGAATAAACTTTAGTATTTATTTATTTTTTGTCCTTGCCGGTATCTGTTTTATGTTAGTGCTGTGCAATTAGAAGAATAGCACGTGAATCTGTCAAAATCTTATGAAGTCAGCAGATGGTGTAACATTGTTGATTTGGTAAAGATTCGATGGTTGTAGATGCATGGGATGAAAATACAAGATCTTGGAGAATTACTGCGATAAGAAATCTTAGGGACGAAGGGATGGTGGAGTTTTGTGGTCTATTGGAAGTGTTAGATGGGATGACAATCTCAAGAAGGGAGGATAAGAGATGCTGGGAATTGGGAAATTCTGGAGTTTTTCAGTAAACTCACTGGTTAAAGAGCTTGTTCAGTTTTTTTCCTTCCTATACCTTTTGTGTTAGTTTTGTGGAAATCAAAGAGAAAGGTGAATATTTTTTCCTGGCTAGTCTTACTAGACCATTGATAGGGTTTAAAAAATTGTCCTAATTGGTCTTTGAATCTGAGCTGCTGTATTTTGTACCTTAAAGCTGGGGAGGACCTTCCTCACTTGTTCTTTCATTGTTCCTTCAGTAGGAAGTTATGGGAGGCTTTGTTTCAAGGCTTTGGATTTTTAAGTCGGTGTTGTGAGGTATTTGGACAGAAAGGAATCAGTGCATATTTGATGGAACACAAGATGTTTGGGCGGAAAACCAGTGCTTATTTGATGGAAGGCAATATTGTTTGGAGGAAAGATTTGAATTTGATCTTGTTAACTAAAAGTGGTTTCATGGTGTGCTATGCCCAAACAAAATTTCAATTATTATTCTTTTGTTATTAATTCTTGCTGGGAAGCTCTCTTTTAGTGTTGTGCTTCATTTTTGTTTGCCTCATGTCAGTATTTGAATGCTCCGGTTTGAGACATTTAGTTTCAGTCCTTAAAGGAGCAGCGTTGTAGCTTTTTGAATATCAATGAAAAGATGTGTTTCTTTGTTGGGAAATAGGAGATTAGAACATTTTATTTGTTTGTTGGAATTAGGTATTGTGGTTTATTTATGAATAAAAAATTGCATTTGTTTTTGCTGAATATTAGCTTTGGATAATTTTTTGTTTCCATTTCAATATGGCCAGACGATACGTTCCACAGCATGAACAGTGAGTTGAGGGAGTTGCCTGCAGTTGAGCTATCAACACTGCCACTATTACTTAAGGTTAGTATGAACATACTACAGAAGACAAGAAATAAACAGTTTTCCTAAAAAGCAATGAGCTAAACATATTTTCACTAAATCCTTTTCTAATAAAACAGGAAGCTGTTTGTAAACTATTTTCAAACATTTCTTAACGTTTAACTAGCAACTAATATGTGAACAAGTTTCCATAAAATTTTTTTCCCCTAGAAAGCGTAAAATAATTTTTAAGTTGGTTGTGAACAAGTTCCAATAGTGATGATTATTATTATTATTATTATTTTTTCTAGAAAGCATAAATCAATTTAAAAAATTGGCTCTCAAAGAATCCCCTTTCTTTTTCTCTCTCTCTCTTCCTGCCTCCAATCTTCAGATGAACTAACTCTAAGGAACTAAATGAGGAATTTGATATTCAAATTCAAATTATATAAAAGCTATATAAGAATAAGCTTAATCACATATTCAGGAGAATTCGAGACCCCTGGCCGCTTATCCAACTGAATCATATATTGAATTACATTCACTAATTTCCTGTAGTCCTGTCTCCCCATTTTTTATATTCCTCTTCCATATTCTTAACCAATCATAGGCTGCTTATTCATTGAATCATATTCCAGAATCCAGTTAGAGTCAACCAAACCTTATAATATTGGCCTATCTATTCCTCATATTGATTATTCCCTTTTCGCCTTGCATTGGTGAAATTAAATTGGAGACCTTGTCATTCTTTTTTTTTAATAATAAGGAACTAATTTTGTATGGGTATTTCATGTATACTCGTCTGCATTTAGTATCTGCCTCCATGTCTTGACATTTTAATGATTCTTAGATGGTGTCCATTTCTTTAAAGTATAAGGGATTGGAAGACAAATGTCCTCCCTCCCTGGTTTAATTGATCCTTTTGCTTATTTTAATGTGGACAGAGTTTCATATTTATTTGATGATACTTTTTGCTCAGATTGTGGTTGAAAGTGGCATTACAGATCAGATGCGATTGGTGGAACTCATAGTATCTAATGTAAGACTTGGACAACTTTGTGATTTTCATGTAAATTTGGATGCTCTTATGACTTCTGCATGAAATCTTGATCTTGGATGATCAAGACTAGAGTATTTTGACTGATGACAGTTTTGCACGATGCAGCAAGAATTTTTTAAGAAGCTGATGGACATATTTCATATCTGTGAAGACGTGGAAAATCTAGATGGTCTTCACATGATATTTAAAATAGTCAGAGGGATCAGTCAGTATTCTTTTCTGGTTCTATTTACTACTACCGACACCAATTGTTTTTGACAGTTGATATCCATTTTGTTAAATGCAGTTCTGCTGAATAGTCCACAGATATTTGAGAAAATTTTTGGCGATGAATTAATCATGGATATCATTGGTTCTCTAGAATGTAAGCTCTGTGGTTATTTTTTAAACTAATAATCACCTGTAACTTTTTCTTAATGTTTAGACTATAAATATGCCGTATCCTATGGTCTCTAGTGGATCTTTATCTTTATTGCTTTTGTGGTTGACTTGGTCCGATTTAAAACTTTTTGTGATCATGAACATTCATGGTCTAATTTGAAGGTTGTTTCTTTATTTAGCCTTCTTATTGTTGCTTGAGGCTTTTCTCCCCCTTCTGTACAAATTTTTTTCCTTTTTATTTAATGTCTCTGGTTTTGTTGACTGAAAATTGGCTTGGTATATACTTTATCTACTACTAATTGGTCTACCTACATGATATTGCTTTACCTATATGATAGTGGTTTTGGGGAGCAAAAAATACCCTCACTGATTTCATACCTCTATTTTTATGTGATTGCCAGACGATCCAGAGGTACCTTATGTCCAGCGTCATCGTAATTTTTTAAAAGAGCATGTCATTTTCAAAGAGGTAAGACTGCTACCTGGCTGTCCTCATTTAAGAGTGAGAGCTAAGGAAATCACACAAGGGGTTTCATTATGCAGTCTTTTGTGGAGGTTTTTACTTGTTGATTATATATGTATCCACTTCACTTTTGTAGGCCATACCCATCAGGGATACATTGGTCTTGTCGAAGATACACCAAACATACAGAATTGGCTATCTCAAGGTTTGGGTCCCTTACAGATGCAAATTTTCTATCTTTTGTGTTGAGCTCGTTGATCATTGTGCTACCTTGGATTGCGTTGCTAGGATGTTGTTTTGGCTAGAGTATTGGATGAGTCCACAATTGCAAATCTAAATTCCATTATCCACGGAAATAATGCGCTGGTAGGTTCTTGAAACCATGTGCTTATTTTTAAGCGTATGTTTTCACGCTCTAACATCAGGTTTCATTGTAGGTTATTTCTTTGTTGAAGGATGACAATACATTTATTCAGGAGTTGTTCGTTAGGCTGAAATTGCCAACAACCTCCGAAGAATCTAAGAAGAATTTGGTAATTTTGCTTAAAAGCATTATTTTTTCCCTCGTTGTACTGTGGCTACATGTAATTTCTTGTGCCGTAGTTCAACTATGACGTTCATCTTTAATGCTTTTGTTTTTCGTTTTCATATTCTCAATTTTGTGAGGAATACTTTGAGTCCGTTAGAAATGAACATCCAAAATTGAATTTGATTAATTCAACTTCTAAAAGTTTGGAACAATTAGAAAATTATCAGATAACTAATCATATTTGTGTTAGGTACATTTTTTGCACGAGTTTTGCAGTTTAAGTAAAAATTTGCAGATGGTTCAGCAACTACGGCTATTTAGGTACTTTCCATCTTTCTTTTTTCTTCTAGTGTAAATTGTTGTAGCTCGCGAGTTTGAAATTTTTGCTATTTTAGTTTAAGATGCTGAATACCAGTTTCTATTTTCTGAAGGCTTGTTGAGTTGTTTCAAATTGTTAACTTACAAATTCTGCAGGGATCTTATGAATGAGGGAATTTTTGATGTTATTGCTGATGTATTACAAAGTCAAGATAAAAAGTTTGTACTGACTGGGTAATGTCTATCTTCTGATTAAATTTTGGTATCGTTTGAGGCGTTTCCATAAAATAATTTTCTTAGAACTGTTTTATAAACCTATGTTTAAGAAGGAACTTTTACATTGTTCACTTATATGCACAATTCATTGCAAGTTCTTTTTGGTTCTTAAAAAAAGAATACTCGAAGGTTTTTATCTGGAAAAAATCGTTGATGTTTCTTCTGAAATTAAAAGAACTATTCCGATAACAACACGGCCAAAACATTTTTAAGAATTTCAAGCTGCATGTTTGTCTTCTATTTTATGATTCCTATTTCTTATTTACATTCTTTTTCTAGGCCATTTCAATAATGCATTATTTGGATGGGTGCAGGACAGACATCCTTATTCTTTTCTTGAACCAAGATCCTAATCTTCTACGTTCTTACGTTGTTAGGAAGGAAGGGATTCCACTCTTAGGACTATTGGTATGTGTTTTTAATCTAGTTTATCTGATTTGCCGTTCTTTTATTTTCTTTCTAATGGTAAACTGAACTTTCATTAAGAAAAATGAAAGAATAGAAGCAGGCATCAAAAAAAGAAAAACGAAAAAAAAAAAGAAAGAAAGAGAGCCCATAACAAAAGAACCACAAGCAAATAGCCCAACTTAATACTACAAGGAAAAAAAATTACAGGCAAGGCTCCTGTTTTTTCAAATTTTTTATTGTTGTGGCCGGGTATTTATTTACATGCTTATTTGGTTAGATCTTATCTTCATGTGATTGGCAATATTGGGGAAGGGGTGTTAATGAAATTGCGACCTAGTATGATCAATAACCACAAGCTGTGTCCGATATATAAATTATCAAGTCAGATGTGTTGTTGACATGTAGTAACCTTTTTGTAAGCTAAATCATTTACAGAAGGTTAAACTAGTGATACAGACAATTTACACCAACATTATTTGTTTAACTATAGGTTGAAGGCCTGATTACAGATTTTGGGGAGGAGATGCACTGTCAGTTTTATGAAATCCTTCGTTGTTTACTGGATTCCTGCACTTTATCAGGAGCGCAGGTTTGCCCAAATCCATGTTCAAATTATTTTTTTTTGGGTTAAAAACTTCAAAATGATATCTTTTAGTTAGGTTGTACCTCACTCTACTTCGTCCATACTTAGGTGGCATGTTCTTACTGTTGGTCCCCTCTCTCTGTTTTTTCTTCCTCATAAGAAACTGCATTATTAAAGGATCATAAAAATTATTTGATCACAAAGGAACGTTTTGTGATGGGAGTTGCGCCATGAAAACTTGAACGTACACAATTAGAAAAGAATCTAAGTCCATGCTTACTTTGATTGTTTCCTGTTGATTGGGGGGGGGGGGGGGGCGGCTGCTGAATTCTCATGCATTAGAATTTTTATTTATTTAGGCCGTATAATTTTTTTTTTAATTTTGGATTTAAATTTAAATGCACTTAAACCTAGTTCTTGGAAATAGTTGTGGTTGTTCCGATGCATCCACTCTACACTGACTGCATTATTGTGCCTTTGGTTTTGCAGAGAGAAACTGTTATCGAGATGTTCTATGAGAATCATTTGGGTCAATTAATTGATGTTATAACAGTTTCATGCCCTTCAGAAGGTCTTTATCCGTCAAGCAACAAAATTGGGAACTCTGGTGTATTAAAGAATCAGAGCACTGTAAAGCCTGAAATACTATCCAACATATGTGAATTGCTTTGCTTTTGTGTTCTGCACCATCCTTATAAAATAAAGTAATATTTTGTCCCCCTTTTGATCATTCAGAATTGAAGTTTCTTTCAACCGTCAAAGATACTATTCTGTGCTATTTCCCAATCTGTTTTCAGGTGCAACTTTCTCGTGAATAATGTCATAGATAAAGTTTTGTTACTTACTCGAAGAAAAGAAAAGTATTTGGTTGTTGCAGCTGTTCGGTTTGTTCGTACTATTTTATCTCGCCATGTAAGTTGTATCAGCTATGAAATCTCTCTTATTTCTTTATTGATGGTAATTTAAATGAGGAGCTTACAGTCCTCTTTCTTCTTTTCTCTTCCGGAGGGATTAAATTTTGAATTGTAAATACACAAAAATTACTGTTGGCCTGGAATGATTGTTATTACTGATCATGCACAACGTCTTGGGAAAATTTCCCTGTGGGAGTTGGGATAATTTTGCCCTTGGGATCAAGAACAATAGTTGTGCTATTACTTATACAATTTACTACTTTTGCGGATTGAAATTGGTTAATGTACCAAGTTACTGATCATTTGCTGTGTTGATGTGCAGGATGATGATCTGATTAGCCATTTTATAAAAAATAATCTTCTAAAACCAATTATAGATGCGTTTGTTGCTAACGGGAATCGTTACAACCTGCTCAATTCTGCTGTTTTAGATCTATTCGAGTTTATCCGCAAGGTCTCCATCTTTCTTACGACACCATTGTTCCCCTCCAATTGTAGGTAATTCCGACAAGTGTTTGAGATTTAATGGGTTTGTGGTCCATGCAGGAAAACCTTAAATCTTTGGTTAAGTACATAGTCGATTCATTCTGGAATCAGTTGGTTCAGTTTGAGTATTTGGCTTCAATTCAGTCTCTAAAAGTTAAATATGAGCAGGTATTCTCGATTTTTTCTTTATATAATATCCTGTTCTATCTTCCAAATGGTTCTATTTTGTGTTTGACATCTCTGTTTGCAGTGCTTAGATGATTTTGGCACAAGAGGTACAACTAATAACGTGTTAGACCCTAGAAAAAGAATTGAGGAGCGTGCTTTGGAGAAAGAAGAAGAGGATTATTTTAATGAAGAGAGGTATGCTTGTTTCTCTATTTTTTAGGAAATAAATTTCATTTTTATCAGAGTAGTAAATTGTAATAAAATAAAATTTTAAAGGCCCAACCCCACGCGAAAAGAAGATTGAACGTTACATAGGAAACTCTCTAATTTGTTAATGAACAGCAGGAAATCTTTGACTTTTTTCTTCAATATATGCAACCGATTTTTGCGTAGTTCTTTAAATAAGATATTTGATCTGGTTGTTATTAACTCATTACCAACCAGTGATGAAGAGGATACTGCAACTGCATCTGTTTCAAATGTACAGAAAGCGCAATCTCCACCTGTTCTATGTAATGGAGTTGCTGCAGCTTATCCTTCACCAAGGTATTATCACTGGCTTCAAGTAGAAAAATTTATTGCAAAAACGGTTTTTGATTGTCCTCAAACTCTTACAGTCCTCGACCTGGTGGACTTGTTGACTATGACGACGATGAAGATGATGAAGACTACAGACCACCGCCAAGAAAACAACCAGAAACCTTGGATGACGATGATGGAGCATTGCACACCCTCAGGTTGAAGCGGAAACCCGTTCACAAGGATAAAGAATCTGAGAAGGTAAAGAAGCAGCGACTGGGAAAAAATCCTAAGACGAAAGATGGGGTATTTGCTGTCTTGTGTTCGACACTGAGCCAGGCAGTTCTGCCTAATAAGAATACAGTGAGCTCCCAGCATTCTAGGCCCAATTCAATTGATGGGAACATGAGTTCAGATCAAGAGAGTTGCAAAGTCAACGATCAGAATGCTATAAGAAGCTCAACTGATCGCGACAGTAATTTGGGTGAGGAGAACCAGACAGAAAGCCAACCAATTTCTTCTAAAAAGTGTTCTGAACCATTGCTTAAACCATCAGATAATAGACAGTTGAATGGAGAAGACTGTTCATTGGTTCCTCCAAACTCGTCACCTGAAATGACTGTAAATGGATCATAGGTTATTTCTTTGCATCAGGATCAGGATGATTGCGATTTTCTTCCATTGTTGTTTGCCTTGTGAATATGCTTTGTGCGAAAAGGGATGCGGGCTAGTCTTGGAACTCGACTAATTCGAAAAGGAAGAAGGAACGAATTGGCTTTCAAGGCTTTCCATCCAAGGCAAGGAGCTGCTAGTTGATGATGGCTGTATAATAGTACTGACAGTGATGAATGGG